>NC_046375.1:23731877-24031877 GCF_011125445.2 Fundulus heteroclitus
CAATAAATGGAGAATAGTAAACACACATTGCAATAATTAGATATTGTGTAGCTCTATTTTAGAGTTGGTCCATCCTCTTTCCATGTTCAGATGATGGGCTGAACAAAGCTCTGTGAGATGTTCAAAGCTTGGGATATTGTTTTATAACCTAACCTTGTTTTAAAATCTTGCTCCTTGGCCTGTCTGCTGGGTTCCTTGGTCTTCATGAAGCTGTTTGTTCACGGATGTTCTCTGACAAACTTCACAGCACAACTGGATTTATACCGGGATCAAATTACACACTATTTTCTTTATTAAACTATGTGACTCGTAAACGAAATCAGTTACATGGGATATTATTTTAGGGGTAACAGCACAAAGGGATGTAATTACAACCGCATTTCCACACTTTTCAAAGTTTCATTAAACAAAAAACATTTTCACTCCAATTCACAACAATGCACTTTTTGCGCCGTTTTCATCACGTAAAAACCCAATAAAAGACTTGAGGATTGTATTTACTTTTGGAAGGTACCGTGGCTACATAGAAAATGATGTAGGGGAACGCGAGTGGAAAGTCCAGATATATAGATAAAAGGCGGCCATCTGAACCTCCAGGTTAAAAGCTTCAGCTTTCAGCTGCTCCAAACCCACATTAGCTCTCACTGTTACTTTTCAGGAGGAGAAAACGCTTGGATACCTGTTACTGTGAAAATAAGCGTTTACGTATACACTCGAACACGAGTCAGGTCGGCCAAGTGTCAGACGCAGATGTATGGGTCAAGCTTCCAACTAGCAGGATCAAAGCAGATTATATTAAAAGAAAAATCTCAGCTGCTGTAACAACAACTGTGCCGTTCCTTGATCTGCAGTTCCCCCTCGCAGTTTGTGGGATATGATTTCCCTCGCTGAAAAAGGTTTGGCACTTAACCTGTCGCAAAATTTAAAGCAAACAGTTCTCAGACTATGGGTTGAATAGTACATGACATTGGTAAAACTACACCTTACTGATGTAGGAGCCAAAGAACTTGGTCAGACAAGATCAAACAGTTCCATGATAGAAGCCTGCATGGTCTGCAAAGAGAAGACATTTAAAAGAAATGCAAACAAGCAGCTTGAATGCAAAAGAATATCAAATGTCAAAAGTTAGAAATTTTCAACCTGTGTTTCAACCTGTCTTGCTGCAGGGTTTGATTTTATGTAAGAGGTACTTCTTTTTTATGTCGAGGAAAGTGTTTTTTATGAACACACTGTTGGATTTGCATCAATAATCCTCTGTCAGAACATTGCTACCAGTCAAATCAAAATGCTATCCTTATATTGAGCTTTTATTGAGCTCTAAGATTAAGAAAAATCTTCACTATTCCAAGGCAACAGTTGACACCGGTGTTGGTTTTCCGACCCGTCAAAAAGGACTCTCAGAGAACCCATAGCTTACCTCGCATGCAAATATCAACCAATTAGGTGAGCCAAGAGTAACAAAAAAAAGTCAGAAAACAACTCCCAACCCAACAATCATCTCAACCTAAACCTGCCTGTAGCTAAATATATCCTAATAATGGTACAGATGTTGGTTTTTAGCATCCGACACATAGCTTATGGCATAATCAACCTAATGCATGTCTCCCTTGCGTTTCAATGCCATACATACAGTATATTGCCTTACGTAAATGGCAAAAGGATTGGAATCTAAAGTGACCTCTGTTTATTGTTGGCTCCTGATATTTAATGTAGACACGTATTCTTCCACTCTTCAATAAAACCACCTGACTTCCTGGATCAAAAATTTGCACAATAACGTCCTAAAGCAGGACCTTTTGCAGTCTATGACCCCCTTGATTAACGGAGAGACTGTGCAAGGCCCTCCTTGTAACCACAAACAACAGAGTGGGTTTACAAGGCAGGAGGTTTAGGGGTGGAGCACAAGCGGGGTCTGAGGGACGGGACTAAATCTTGCGACCCACTGGCAGTACCTCTGCAACCCTACTAGAAGACGCATTAAGGACTTCTGTCCTAAAGAGTTGCCATGGTCTGTGGGATCTAATAGACACAAACATTCTTTGGTGCACTTTTAAATGAATATCCCAAAACTAAGTTTATATTTGAAGACTTTTGTCCTTCAACCTTTTGGCTGAGTATGGAAAAGAAACTTGAAAGGATTTCTGATCATATTTACAGTTTAGGGATTCAGGTGACTTATGATTTATCAAGAACAACAACTAGTTAAAAGTCCGACAAAAGAAGGTAATCGTGTAGAGTTGGGCAGGTTTGACAGGTGCCTGCAACTGTCCAACGGTTGACACATATCTGTTCCACAGCCAGGTGACTCTGCAGATTTCCTGAGAAACATTGTTCTGGACTCTCCCTAGGCCCGTCCAAAACTAAATTTCCTCCAATGAAGTCATTTTGTTCTGACTCACAGAAACCAAAGACGACTGAAATCAGTTTGCATCTTATGCTTTCTAGCAGAGAACTGAAGGTTTCCATCTGAAGAAAAGTAACCACATAGCATATTGCTGTCATCGCTATGTGTCACAGCGGGCATAGCGTTCTTTTTATAATACTCTCCCTTGTTTCTGTGTCAAACTTAACATTTGGAATCGTGGCCCAGCCTATAATGGTTTCAGCCAGGTCTGGATGTATTGCTTGGAAGAAAAGGCTCCTGTTTAACTAACCAACCTTTTAGGCCAGGAATTATGGGAAACACAGGAGATGATTGTTGGAAATTCTTGCAGCTCCTACAGTGTTGTCAGCCACTTGACAGCTTCCCTGACCAATTTCAGTCAAAAAAAATTTTCATACATTTTGGAGAAATGTCCAGTTTTTGCATTTGCCTCTGCTATCCTTTATTCTCTTTATTTGCCAAACAATGAAAAAAAGCAAATGTCAAAAGAATAAATCAATAACAACAATACCATAACAGCTAAACTATATTTCAGGTTCAACAGAGTTACCATAACTCATGGTGGAGGTGTGAACTCAAGAAGTTAATGGGTGTGAACACCTATGCAAGCAGGTGGTTGCCGATTGTTTTTTTTTTTTCTTCCTTCCTCTAATGAATGTTTTTGTTTTTTATATAAATTGGACAAAATATTAGCTAAGGTTAAACTTTTGAAAGGATTCATCAAAGTCTTGTTTATCTAAATAATAAAACCCTTGCATTTTACCAGGGGTGCATACACTTTTAAGAGCCACTCTAACGGTGCAGAGTACTGGCCCTGTTGAATACTTTCGTTCAGTCAGACCAATACCATTAGAAACAAACCAGATGATTTAGATTTAGCAGGCAGCACACGTGCAATGCATAAGCAGGTTGCATGAAATCTGCAGATGCCTGACCAGATAAAACATCAAAGCGCACCAAAAGACAGACAGGGTGACCGGGAGCCACAAACGTCCCTTTTAGGTTCCACTGTGTACATTTCCAAGTTTGACGGATAGTCGTTAGCGTGAAAAGAAATGCTGAAGTGAGGTGGGGTGTGAGCACAACCTAGATATCAGTAACCCTATCAATACCTCGCGTCAACTTACTGGAACTAGCACAGAAAAATGATTTACTACAATATTCATTACAATGATTATATTTATCACTTTGCATGATATCTCGCAAAAACGTAACCAGACACCACATCTGGTACAAGTAAACTGTAAAGCCATCCTCTGCTTCATTAAATTACCTGCTAACATGCTTACTGTATATTTTCCCTCTGGATGTCATGGGGATATGTCTGGAGGATTACTTTTGACATTTTCTGTTTCATTTTAAAACATGCAGGAAATGCTCAGGTATTGCTGTAATACAGTGCTGGTAATGAGGGTTTGCTCATTTTCCTTTGGGAAACATTAACAGTCCACTGCCGACGCTACACAGTTTCTACCTCTAAAAAGCTAACCTCCATGTCCCAGAGACAGACCTAATGCAAAACACATCCAAACATCTTCTCAATATTTAAACTGCCTGAGAGGCTCGATGCCAACTCAAGTATTTATTAAACTCTGATGCCAATAATGGATCCACATCAAGCATCTGTTATTGATCGCTCGCTGAGATTTTATTGATACAGTCCAAAACATTTACAGTTTTTCATCATATATTAATATAGTTTTTCACTACAACGTGCCAGGTTAATCATAAATCACATCCTGGATGTTTTTCAAATGAGGAAAAAAAAGAAATATGAATTATATTTCAGCAACGCAGCCACTTCCAACTGAGCTCAAACACTGATGTCATTTTACGACACCTGCATCCTATTAGCTGAAGGAGTGGTGTTTTTTTCCGAACGATCACATCAACCAACACAACTTATTATTAAAATCAACAAATCTTAAAACTTTAATGAAGACATCATCTGCGGCCATCGCAGGTGAGGCTTCTAACGAAGTACACAGCGCACAAGCCTCTGCCGGCGTCAGCTTATTGGACACGCACTGGCTGCCAGAGACAGCACAGATCAACATCACCGAACCGTTCATTAGGCCAATAAAGTCTGGTGGATGACCCGAGGCGTCTGGTGATGGAGCAGCAGTCCTTTACAACGCGCCATGATCAAAGTGAAGAAATCGGTATTGTGTGAGTGCCGGCTGAGGGAAGAGCAGTGAACTGGCGGCACAAGTGTACAGTCAGCCCCGTAATCAAGGGTTCCCATGCACGAGATGGTCAACACAGCTGCCAGGGAGGAGCGGGAGGGTGAATCAGCCTTTGGTTAAAGACACAAATATTTCAGCGAGCAAACCAGGTGTCATTAGTATCATTAAATCCCTATCCTGAATGCCTGGTGGGTTTATATATTTTTTAATTTGTAATGGTTATTTTAAACAGATTTCACTTTGTGTGAGGATCAATTTACAGGAGATCGGGGTTACCATGACATCTGAGCAAATACAGGTCTTAGATTTGGGTGCCATTACTCCCAGGTGTCAAACTCCAGACCTCAAGGGCCAGTATCCAACAACTTCTTGATGTTTCTCTACTGAATCAAATCATTAGGTTATTAGCAAGATTTCACAGAACATGATTACATGCTAGAGGACACATGCTACATTCCAATTGCAGTCGGAACTCGGAAATCCCGGCTTCAGGTTTGAAAAAAAATCAAGTCAACGATCGCTAAAGTCAGGCTTTCCCCTCGAAAAGTCAGAATTGTTTAAGGGCGAATGTTGGATCCAATATGGCAGCTCCTCACATCAACAACAGTAGAATGTGTTTATTTTACAAGACACAGTTGTAAGAGTGCGCCTTAAATCAGTGTTACAAATAGCCGCTGCAACTCTGAACCAAACAACTTAAAAGTGGTGTTTGCATGTGGAAAGTACAGCTTTTTGTAAGAGGTACTACGAACAAAACAACCAAATTTTTGAACATTGCCATACTGGAATCCTAACCTATTTTTTTAGTTTTTATTTCGAAATCTTGACTTCTCCAGCTGTGTTAACTGGAATGCTGTTTACCCGTGTTCACGACTTTCCCAGCTCCTAGTTTTGATTATCAGGTACATAGAACAACAGCTTAGCCATTTGATTTAGGTGTGTTGGAGCAAGGAGACATCTGAAAGCTACAGGACAGCTGCCTTTAAAGATTGGAGATTGACACTGCTACTTAACTGATCAGCTGGTGACCAGAATCAGACCCTTTTCAGCTTTATTGGTCCTGATCCG
The DNA here is from genome assembly GCF_011125445.2 of Fundulus heteroclitus. Classification (NCBI taxonomy): domain Eukaryota; kingdom Metazoa; phylum Chordata; class Actinopteri; order Cyprinodontiformes; family Fundulidae; genus Fundulus; species Fundulus heteroclitus. The sequence continues at coordinate 23,737,515 of NC_046375.1, forward strand.
TGACCAATTAGCTGGAAACTCAAAAGTCCAATCTCCTTCCAGTCTAGGAATCCAGCAAACATAAGTGCTGGCAAGCTGCACTGGTAAAAAGACTCTTCAGCTTGGAAGTTGTTACTATGGTGACGAAAATTGAGGGATTTCACTATGAGTGAGCTTTCTAAAATTTAAAAATTTTATATGTCTTATATGTTGTTTTTGCTCAGTTTGTTAGGTAATAAAGCCTTTTGTGTATATTTATAACAACAACGCAAGTGCAACACTGCGAATGCGCAGTAGGGGATAACCGGCTAACAGTTATTAGCATCTCCCAGTGAAACAATGAAGAATGTTCCAAGATCCAGTGAAAAAAAAAAAGTATGAATCCATTCACTATTATGATAGTTCTGCGATACCGTCACTAGATGGCGTCACATCTGTTTGTATCTGCTCATCGTGCCCAGTGCTGGTTTCTATTTAGCCTCAAAAAGAACCATCAAAACACTATCAGGATGGAGGCCTGGTGTATATAACTTTATTTTATCATGATCCAACGGCTTTAGGTATTTTTTATGAGCATATAGCGTGGCTATATACCTTTAACTGCATCTAATATGTTTTGCGTAACTGAATCTGTATGCAGTTGTATATTCTATAACATGCCAAGTCTGTAGTTCATTCAAGTTGTGAGGGAGGGCGCTAAATCTGAAGCAGATAACAGGAAGGCTGAACATATTACAGCCCAGCTCCAGTGTTTTATGCTTTTTGGCTCTCAGCTTCAAGCTCTCAATGATAATCCTGTCTCTGAAAACAACTGCAGCCTTTTGAAAATGTCCTAGTTAAAGTAAGGGTGTACATTGTCTAATGAACACACACGGAGACTGCTGCTTTTGCAAAGCAAACCGCACTATGTGCTAAAAGCTAAGATGCTGAATTAACAATTTAAATGTCAATTAACTACTATTGCTCAGGCAGTGGTATGATATAGCCGTTGTCTTTAATATACAATTAAGCCCCAATATATTCCAACTCATAGGTGATTTGGATTTAATATTATATTTTAACTAGAGAGTGGCATCTCTGAAAAAATAAAACAGTGTAAATTAATAAATTTTCGAGAAAATTTTTTTTTAATCTACATATTAATAAAATGGGATGTTGGTATTACTTATACCCTTCTCAATAACTATGGCAAAATTCTGAATTTGCATTACAGCAATCAACCCCTTTACAAAACTACTAAGCATCGATTTCCATGATTCCACTGATATTTTTAACAATTCATCTTTAGCCATGAGCCCCAAGTCTGCTACGTTGGAAGGTGTCCTTGCCATCACCCTAATTTACAGTTCCCCAGCCAAACAGCCTATCAGATTAAAGTTGGAATCTGCCAGGACCACTCCAGCATGTTAATGGAAATTGAAAGATAACTTTAAACCTAAATCTGGCAAGGGTATGAATGATTTTGGGCGTAACTATAAATAATGTCTATTCACTGAGGAAAGGCCAGAAAAAAATATCTGAAATCTGCAACAATCCGTACTGCTTAGCGCTAAAAACCCTGAAACTCAGTCACAGCAAACTGATCTCTGTACCTGACATTTTAAAGCAAATAGTGTCTTACAAAAGGATTTTTGTATATACTGGCTGATTTCTATCCACTGGCTGCTCTCAAAACTGAACCCCAACTTGAACCACTGCAGACATGACAAGAGTTATCTAGGCCTACACGCATGCTGCGCATTTCAAACTTCAAACACGTGTGAGTACAGCTGCATACATACCAAGACAAGCATGCGGCATCATTCCCATCTTAATATGATAAAGCAACACATCTGAAAGCATGAGGTGGACCGAAAAATGTCTGACTTAAACTTGCTGTAAACACGCAGCCTGACGTGTACCATAACAGCAGACCAGGACAGAGCCAACAACAAAAAGAATCAGGAATCTTTTCTTTCAGACTGACAGGATATACACAGATAATATATAACACGCAGACTCAACTTACATATTATATATATATATATATGATGTTTTTGGGGTCTGATAAGACTCACACTGAGTCCAAAAGGTCCAATATCAGTCCCTTTCCAAACGATGTGAATTACTGTGCTGTTGCATAAATTAATCCTTTAAAGATCCCTCAATGAAACACTCATGCACGCGGTAAATTCTGTGCAATATTCTTTAGCCCTCATTTACAGAGCTTTGCAACCACATGTTCCCTGAGAAAGTACAGAGTGCAAATAGGCGTTACCAGTAGTGGGTTTGTAACATGTAACAGACCACAAACTTCTCAGCAGGGGACGATAGCCCTTACAGCTTTTGGAAAGAAGCTGCTTTTGAGTCTTTTAGCTTTTAGATGTAATGTTTCCGAAGCGTTTAACTGATTGAAGTGGGTCAAATTGTCCGGGTGGGAGGGATCAGTGGCAATGTGTCTGCCTTCCTTGGACTAGCATTAACCATGGCCAGAGCCTGTAGACGGCATCCCACAATCCCCTGTGCTGTCTTCACCAACGTGTGTGTGTGTTTCTCCGAGCATCCAGGTCTACACTGCTTCTTTAACTGAAACTTACACCACAGTATGAAGTCAAATGTTGAGTAAAGTAATCTGACCCACATCACCCTGAATTCTCGGTAGCGTTTTCCTTGCTAGGGAGAATTTGTGAATGATCATGAACCCGGACATCACTGTAACCACACCATCTAGCTACCCACAATCTACACATCAGCGCTGCCAGAATCTAACCTAAAAATGTGTTAGAAGAAAAAAATGATGTGGGGAGTGTTTTATTTCTCTCTCTCTCTCTCTGGCTTTGGATAGTCCACTCAGACAGAGCTGGAGGTAAATATCTTCACCTGGCTCAGTGACCCAGCTGTTGCCAGGTGAAAAACAAACATCCTCACCTTTTAACTGCAGGCTAGTCTGGACCTGCCAGACAGAGGCACGGTGAAAGGAGGAAAGCCAGCAGCGGCTGCTTCCCAGCACCGCTCTTGACTCCTTGCATGTTTTCTTTATTAGGCTGCTTGTGATTAAGGGGGAATTGATGAAAGGGGACTGACTTTTCCAGCACATAAAGAGGAGGTGGGTGAACTTTACATCAGGATCATAATAACGGGCTTTTAAAGGGCTGTTCACAAGATGATGTCAAGACAAGCCTGTCAGTTTGTCTTAAGGGACAAGTTTACTGAACATAACAGTGAACAATGCGAGACCCTATTTATACATGGCTTTGCACTTTTACTGCCCATATTGTTCAAACATGCTGCAGAAAAGACAGGAAAGCCATCCCACACACAGCAGTCTTTGATTCTAGCATTTCATTTCATCTGGAATGTCAGCTCATTTGATGCCGATGATCTGAGCATCAAGTCATTCAGCCTCCTTATGACAAACTGAGTAATTACCTGCTGAGTATAGTACAATGTTTTACTATTTAAATCTGTAAAAGGGATGAGTTAACAAGACATTTACAGCAAGCAAATACGAACCCCCCGCATGTAACTAAACAAGAAGCAAATCCAAAAACAAGGAGGTTCAGAACATTTCAGAACAACAAAAAATACAACATTTCTTAAAAAGAGGCCTACCTGTATATTAGTCTAGCCTCAGGCCTTATTAGCAGGAAGGGAGTTATTTTGAAATCCCAGGACCTCTACAACAACCAGTCAGCCTTTGCTGCTGCTCCTTCTTCACTGGTGAACTTTTAGCTCCAGTTTTTTTTTTTTTCATCGAACAAGACTGCTCAAAAACAATATTTGTTCTCGTTTTCGTTTTAGGTTCTTCAGCTTCGTTCTACTCCTGAGGTGTGATGATGGTAAACGCATGCTCTTGTTCTTATACACTTGGAGTACCGGTCTTGCAAAACATTTACGTCCTTTAAATGGACTTTAAAATTAACTTGCTAGTGCCAGAACGTTCTCATCCATTCAGGATCAATTTATCAAGCTGTGATGTCAGTAAAGCAGCAGGAAAAAAATATTCTTGACACATTGTAATCTATTTTTAGTCACCGTCTCTTGAAGTCAGCATAATTTAGTTTTAGTCTCAATTTCATCCTCTGTGGTCTTAATCGAGCATATCTTATTACTTTTTAGTCAAAAAGTAATAGGTTTTCAACCTATAGAAATATAGTGGATGAAAGCTAAAGGGAAGCTGCCTTTAATGCCAGCAGGTGCATCCTACTGCATTACTAAACTATTTCTAATTATTATGCGACAGTAGCACTAAAAGTAGAGTCACTCTGAATGGTTTTAGTTTTGAACCATGATGCACCAAAAGCTCCAAAGAGAATTGAGTTTCCTCTGTCAGACCGACAGTCACACCATCTGCTTTATTTCCTCAGTGGAGAAGGAATACAGGCAATTTTCCATCTTTTCGTGAATAATTCATAGAGGAGAAGACTAATTATTTGATGAGAGCTGGGTGAAAGGCGTTTTGTTGTGAAGTAACGTAGCTGTCTCACCTGTAGGTTGACACCGGAACATGCTCTGCGGGCATTCATGTGTTCAGACCAGCCGAGGCTTTCACTTTCACAGCTTTATCTGTGGAAAAACAAAGAGAATACCGTGTAATTGTTATTTACCAGTACTCAGAATCAAATCGAAATTGAGGAGCTATTATCCTTCTTCCAGCTAGGAAACAGTGAGAACGCAGAGGGTCTGGGTTTTACAAACAAAATGCATCTATCACTTAGACCCCAATCCCACTCACTAACGCGCACACAATCCTACATCAGTACGCAGACCAGCAGGCAACTTTAAGTTAAGCGCCTTGCCCAAGGGCAGATTGACGTGTGAAGCTGGAACTGAACACTGCAAGACTACTACTCTACCCACTGAGCCAGTCACCCCCTTATATCTTTTTTTAAAGATTTCATATCATGGTCCAATCTTATTGGTTCTGGGCCTGAACCCCAGTTGGGCCAACTGAGTTTTACAAAACTTGGTTTGTGGGTACAAATGAAACCTGAAAGCTCCAAAATAAATGGGTTGTGACACGACCAAGACGACCGAGGGGACAAATGACCATCACCCAATGGTAGCAATCTGAGTCAACACCATAACTCTGCACTGCAAAAAGGGAAGTAAAAGTCAAATTTTCTTAAAATTAATGTATTTTTCCTTGATTTAAGCATGTAAATAAGACTATTTGCCAATGGAGTGAGTATTTTTACCCCTACAATAACATAACTAGATATCCTGCCCTTGAAATAAGATGATAGAGATGAAATGTTCCTATTTTAAGTGCAAAAATCCTATTCCATTGGCAAATAGTCTTATTTACCTGCTTAAATCATGAGAAAATACATTAATTTCAAGATAATTTGACTTACTTTTAGTTCCCTTTTTGCAGTGTGACCCCATCAAACACACGGGTTCCCTAAATGTGCAAGTGTTTTTCAGCCAACCCCTCCAGCTGAGAGGTCATACGCCTGCCTTATCCCCCTGGCTTTGCTAAAAAGGTCCAAGCAGGTCATTTAACCGCGAGGTTACCCACAACCACAGATCTACGTCCATTGTGTCTTGAAGCAATAAGTTTGGTTTGACAGATCCACCATCTGAGAAGGCCTGAAAAACGGAAACAGGACTGGAAGGCTTAACCCCTCTGCCTGTGATGGCCGTCCACGCAGCGACAGGTAGCCCAATAACAAGGTTATAATATGTCTTTGACTCTGTCTAATGGCTTTACAGAACAGAAGGCCATTCAAGCCAAACATATGGTCCACATCACCAATTACTGAGGTGTGTGCCGATATGGAGAGAACTAGAATTCAATGTGGACAGGGGAAGAAAAAAAAAGGAGGAACTTTTAGCCCATTTAGAGTAATGAGCTCAGGTCAAAGCGACCTTTTTAACTCAGAAAGGAGGCTTAAATTTCCACCAACCCTCCCGGTTTCAACATAAGTAAAAACGTTTTCAAACCAAAAAAAAGAAGAAGAAGCACCGCAAATCAAGATAGATCCAGAGAAATGCTTTATGGAAAATCATTAAAAAAAAACATGTCTTTTGGGACTTATATTAACCTAATCTTAGTGATCTGCTCAAATAGAGTTCACTCTCAGCCACTCGGTCTGTTTCTCCAGTGCGATGGTTCTACTGTCCAAAATGGGTTCCTTTAGGAAAAAAACATCAGTGCGTGAAACCTTAACGCTCAACCAAGAGTGTTCTAGTCTTGTTGAGCTTATGTCCCAGATGTCATCCACGTTGCTTACAACGAACATGTGTTGCGGTGAAAAAAAAAAAAAAAAAAAGCTGATCTTGCTGCAGTCTGACTGGAATTGACTGGTAGGCCCGGGCAACCAAGCTGGCAGCAAATCATTCAATGGCTCGAGTCTGGAGAAGCCTTCGCCAAGTCTTAAACACATCCCTCCAATCCCGAGGAGTCAAAGCCATACATTTCCTTGAACTGCGATTCTGAGACGCCCTGGTTCCTCTGAGCAAGCAATCATCCCATTTTTAAAAAAAAAAGCTCTTCTTATTCCCACCTTTTTAAAAACTCTGGAAAAAAAAAATGTTCCCTTTGAGCGATGGGAACAATCTGTTGGTTCAGTGGCAGAATCCTTCCCCCTAAGCCATTATTTGCTTTAGCGCCGATGACACAAGGGGAGGAATTTGAGCAATGCCTGTGTATCACAGACTCATTTCCTCCGAGTGAAAGCCATTTCCAGACAGACAAGGGCGCTCTCAAATCTGGTTTAGTCCCTCCTCTGTTTGCAGGTTAGGCTGTGTAACAAGTCAGGCTCTGCGGTATAGCTGGAATATGTTCATCTGAAAGGGGACTTCCCAACATACTCGCTGACATCATGGAGAAAAGTACAAACAAAACCTGATATTGTCTGGTTGGAAAGGCGGAAATGAAACGTTTTCTAATCAGTAACCGCATCATCTCTGCCAGGGAGCACTGATCAAACTACTGGGTGTGAATGCTGTTACTAAGAGTCAGGTGTTCAACACAAGTCGGTGGTGTGAAAAGAAAACAATTTTCTATTACATGTCTAGACATGTCTTCAGTTCCTTTTAGCGCGCAAGAGAGAGCAAGAATTTCAGCAGCTAACAGCAAGGCTGAACAGAGCACAGCAAGGACGCTCTGTTTAATCTGTGACGGTTCTCAACCTCCGTCTGTCACGGACCGCCGTGGATTTGGAAATATTGCCGGCCTTTTGGAAAGCTCATGGTTCAAATAAGGATCTGCGTTCTCCAGGGATAGAACACAGACTGCTGTTTTACTGATGGTAGCTGCGCTAACCTCGCTAATCAATAATTTAGGATGCCAAGGCCGATTCAACACGTCAACTCTCTTATCGTTTAGTCTGTTTTAAAATACTAAAACCCTGTTTTACAGTGACAGCTTCGCTCACATGCGCCACGATACCTTCGCTCCCGATATGAATGCTTTTTGTCCCGACAAGTTAGGAAAGCTGTTCTTTTGTCTTATTGCAGCTGGGATCAGTTAAAATCAGTATTGAGTTTCAAAAAAAAAAAAAAAATGGAAAAAAACGGAGCTCAGAAATACCTCGCATAAATGGAAACAGGCACTGAAATTATTCAAATCACCAGGAGCTAGCATGTCTGTGCGAAGTACCATAGAACAGAACGGTGGATGGAGGTCACCAGATGCAGAAGATGCTTCAGATGGATTTTTTTTTAACCGCCTGCATCTTTTTGGAGTCCTCCTTTAGCCAAACAAGCCCCGCTGTCTTTTCCTAATCCAGCGTAAGCGCAGTCAGCTTGTGGTTGAAGTCCACCCCGGTGCTGATCTGCCGGATCTGGAGGACCAGCAGCAACAGCTGTGGGCCATCCTGGCCTGGGAGGAAATACAACAGCTGCCTGTATCCAGGCTCTAAGGGGAGCTGCATCCTAAAGGCACGGAACCATCAGCCTTTTCCATCCCTGCACTCTCCATTTGATCTGATATTTCATCCACGGGAAGTTTCAACACGTCCCGCCGCCTTTCATTTTCACCACTCTGTGCTGGTCCTTGACTTTTTTCAGCGTCATATCTTTCACACCCTGAAAATGAATTAACATTTAAGGGTATGAGCACCTGATACATGCACACGCCTAAAATAAAACGGGAGCACATTTACGACAGCCTCGCCGGGATAAAATGATACGGGTAACGACCGGCATGGAGTCATTATCTACAGAGATGATAAATTTGCAGTGCCCTGAGGCTGTTTTGGAGGATAATAGAGTCTCCGAACAAGCTCTACTTCTGGTTTTGGTTTTGTGTTGTTTATGAAAGCAAAAAAAAAAAAAAAAAGCAGTACAACAATAGGGACGTTTCTGCAATGGAATAATCTGAAAGCAGTATTGAGAAAGCTGCTTGTCCCGACAAGAAGCCGGTGCCAAAGATCACTGAGGCACTTTTCCCTTCCTGATATTTTCCACCGGGGTACGATACGCGAGAAATTCACATTAAAACGCTAAGCAGTATAACAAACACAGCGGGGTGCCCGTTTCTTCTTAGGTGCTCAAGTTAAAGAAAAGAGCCGCGTAGCACGCTACGGTGGTAGATTAGCCTTCTTTTGTAAAACATGGATGCCGGCCAAGAAACCTCTAGCCGCTCCTGTCTCCACTTGTGTCTTTTCTCCAGCTGCGATTCCTTGCTAGATATGTAAATTGCAATGGGACAAGTCGGATTTTAAAAAAGGGTGGGTGGGTGGGGGGGGATTAAGCCTGTATCAAATTACACGTGCATATCGACGTGAAAGATCTCCAGCGATGAAAGCAGCAGTGTAGGGAGAGACTCCAAAAGGGCGAGAGCAAACCAGAACAGGCCTTGGTGACTGAACCGAACGGACCCATGATGAGAGAGGAGTTTTATATTGTGTATATATATACACACAACATTAAGTGTTGAAGCTGCCTGATTTAACCTACAATAAAAAAAACTGACTCAGGGCATACATCCACCCAGATATACACCTGTCGTCTGACTCATGTGGGCGGATTACCCGTTCCAACACGTTACCCAGATAAAGCGAGGGGTTACCACAGAGCGTGCCAGATGTCAGGGTCACAGATGTGCTGCAGGTCAACAAGGATGCTGAAGCAATGCGGTATGTGCAACCAAGTGATGTGCCAAATGAAAAGAAAAAGGCACATGGACTCTGGGGTGTGGTCGGCATTTTTGTGCTGCCCGCCTTTAGCCTGATATGTCCAAATAAATCTGGTCAAACAAGCTGCCTTTAACAGTCCCCAAGTTAATAAACAGAGTCCACTTGTGTGTAATTTAATCTCAGTATAGATCCAGTTGTTCTGTGAAGCTGTCAAAGGTTTGTCAGAGAACCAGGCGGAAAGTTGTGAGAAGTTTAAAGCTCCTAAAAGCAGGGACAGAGCAGCCTGTACTTCTTAGGAAAGCGTTCGTCCAGCCATGTTTGCGCGACGACGTCTTGGGTGAGAACGGAACCGTGTGGTTGCGTTTGTTGGGCTCATTTACACAACAACGGCGAGTGCTTTCTCTGACAATGGCACAATTTCAAAAGGAGTTATGTAATGTAATAGATGGAAAAAAAAAAAAAAAAACGTCCTGGTCTCCGTTGTCGTGTAAATGACAAATTTAAGGAAGCCAGATCTTTTCTTAAAGGGCGTCCTTGGCTCATGTGCAGTATGACAGAAATCAGTGGAATCTAAAGCATACAGGCACAACATTATGGCTTCCTACTAATAAAAAAAACCCACAGAGGAAGAAAAAAATGACAGGTAACTGTGTTGGCTGCTGACTCTTTTGAATATAACCACGGCTATAATTCAAAGCCACCCCAAGCAACAGTTACAACATTTACGAGTTTCTCCTGTCGGCGCGTAAACAGAGATTGTAATTAGAACATTGTCGTGTAAACATGTTAACAGAGACGGGAAAAGTCCCATTTTCAATGGATCGTTGTCGTGTAAACAGGGCCTGAGCCTGTTCTGCCATCACATGGATATGTTAGCCAGTAGGCCCTGGTGATAAACGGGAAAATCACCAACATGGGTAAAATGACGTTGGTTATTGCCGTATTTTCTGTATTTAAAAAAAAATTGAAGAGAAAGGTCGCTTTAATAGATAAAGGTAGGCTAGGCTCCTGTCCCTTTAACACGCAGCGTACAGTCTGTAGTCACATGACTCCACCCCTGCAGTCTGAATCAAGAAGTTAAAGAGATGGGGAGGTTGAAAAAAAACTGAGGAAATTTTGTTATTGTACATTTATCGTCATCAAGGTGAACTGCTCAAGATATCGCAATACTGATTTTAGGCCATGTCACCCAGCCGATATAACCTTTAACAAGCTGATAAAGAAGACTGGTCCTGCTCTGGGGAGTGCTCTGCAGGGACTGTGCAAAGGGTTCTTCATAAAGAACATTAATGACAACCCTGATCATCCTCTTCACGGGACTGACACTGTCTGTCTCAAGTCATGTAGGGGGACGCAGCAAATGTGTGGAAGCAGGTGCTCTGGTCAGAAGAGGCCACATTTAAACTTTCTCTCCCACTGCACAATGGTTTGTGTGGCGAGAGCATCATGCGGTGGGGAAGGTTCTTCTTTGTAGATGTTCATAATGCATTGCCATGATAAGTGAAGAGCATCGCTCATGGGGATGGGGCTGGCGTTTGTTTTCCCGTTACTTCCAGACAAACGGGGGTGAGAGCACACAGCCCCTCTGCAGCTGTTGCTGTGTGCCTTTTGCACGTTCCCTGTTTGAGTTCCCAGGAGACGGGGACAAAGTGCTTCCAGGTCGCCCGTTAACCTACATTCTCATTACCAAAGGTCACCCCGCAGGAACACAACACTGACCTCTCATGCCAAAGGTTACTTATGGTAGAGGGGACGGTGGGGGATTAGAGGGAGGAAAAGGAGTGAGGAAGGTGAACAAATGTTAGAACTTGCTGCAGTCCCGATTACCCCCCCCCCCCCACCCTACTCCAACCCTAATTTGACTTAACCTCTTCATCAGCATCGGCTCTGGTGTCACACAGTTGTGCGAGGCTCAAACGTCTCAAACGATCTGGACTTCTCTGCCATTTTGTCCACCAATCAGGCCCCTTTAAGGGATCTAATGGGAAGTGTATCCCCTCCACCCCCAGCTCTAGGTATCCAAGCGTATGGCATTTGGTACATGTGGGTTGGGGGGGGGGGGGGGGGTTGCCTTTACATGGCATTCCTCACAGAGAGCTCATTAGCTCTGACCTGTTGTTGTGTTCACTCAAACCAGGCCAAAGGCATTATCGGCTAGAAATGTAAGGAGGCGAGGGAAAGTAGGAGGAGTAGAGGAACGGATATATTCCAGTGGATAAAGCAGGCTCTAATAAGGAGTTCCTGCTTTCATCCAGAAAGATAGGATAAACTCACTCTAGTATGACACTTACATGTAATATGTTGGAGACTGTATATTGCTACATAAAAGACTTAGGTTAAAACCCGGGATATTGTTGTTTTTTTAGGGTTTTTTTGTACCGTGACTGTGTATTATTATTATTATTACTACAGTAAGAAAACCAACTATATATCTAAGAATGCAAAACACTGGATCCAATAGTACATGAAAACATTTAGATATTTATGGATGCTCTCATGGAACCAACCAAAATAAATCCTTCACAGAACAAAAGTAGCAATCCCAGCCACGCCGTCAGCTTTCGGAGTTCGCAAACGTCGTCAATGGGAGTTAAAGCTATTACGATGAATTATCTTTACTAAGCTAATCTTCATGTCCCCCATCCAGTCCCTCGTTACAACACCGACATATACACTGTGACGAATCAGTCGTGGCAGCCAGCTTGCTTTTCCACGGAAGGGACCGGTGCAGCGGCAAACACGAGTAGTATCTTTGAGGGCTTTCATTAAAAAGGTGGCAGCGACACGCAATCTCCACAACGAAACACGGTGGTGTTAGCATCATGGTGTGGGAATGCTCTTCACTCAGTTTCAAAATGTTTTCTATACAAGATATAGAAAGGCACATCATTATCCTTCCACCTCAGAACCATGCACTCCTTCGTTCTGGTGTATCACATAAAGTCCCCCCAAGATACATGAAGCTTGTGACTGTTTGGGGGGTGGGGGGTCAGCACCATCTGGATCTTGTAGAACAGGCTTCTGAAGTTTTCCCTCTCAACTCGGCAAGAACCCCTTCCATCCCGTGTTCTTCCCCTCAGTTGTTGCTTTGTTCTCCATACCTTATTCTGCCCCCCTCCCCTACTGGACCAAGTGCAAACTCCGCGTTACCAGAAGCACTCCAAACACTACGGGCTGGACGTGAAGCTGGAATTATGCTAAACACAGCAGCCGCTCACAAGAGCCATGCTGGACTGTGATCGAATGCGTCAGTGGGTCGTAAAGGGCCCCCCTCAGGATCAACGTAATTACAAAAGCTTTATGTGCAGGACTATTTTCCGGACTGGGGAGTGACCGGCTGCGGGAGGAGGAAGAACAGGCTTGTGCCAGCATTATGTTCCACCAACAGAACCGCTTTCAGAGCCAACAAATGGAGAACAAGGAACATTTCACCAGCTGCCATCAATCGGAAGCTTTAGCAGGAGATGGAGAGGAAAGTTGGAGGATCTGCAACACCTGCAGCAGGGTGCCAGCAAGCGCTCTCTGGTCCGCTGCCCTCACCGTGATGCACTTCATAAATCCTTTTGATTAGCTACAGTAGCGGCCTTAAGAGCCACTTAAACACAACCCCAAAGGGCAAGTTGTTGTGACCTCTGAGCTTCGGAGACGGGGTTTGGGCCCAAGTGATAATTATAAAAACAAAGCATGCTCTGTTTCCTCAACGAGAGAGAGCGTTGGGAGGATGGGTGCAAGATGGGTGAAGCTGCAATCAGCACTTCTCTAATTCTGACCCTTTCGCTGAAGAATTCATGGGAATTAGGAGAAATAACGGAGTTATTAAGACATGAGGCAACCTTCAGCTAAGAGTAAGCCCATTGTCCTTCAGTATTCTGGGAAGGGTACGGACCAAAACGAGATGCAGATGTCAATATCGGAGCTAGGCCAATTTTTTTATTTATTTTTTTATTCAGATAGTTTTGAAACTTGTAAATAATCTTGTCTGACTTTGCTCTGAAACCAAAAGCAGCACCGAACCGCTTACGGTGGTTTTAAAGCATCTTCCACAGGACACCATCGCCTAAAGGTGACAGGGGAGATGGGAAAAGGTCTCAAATGTAAATCCGACTCTAAGCGGGGTCCCAGGAGCCCCCACCTCTGCTAGATTAAAGACAACATTAACCCGTACCCACAGTTGGCCGATAAAACAGAACGCAGCTGACCCGAAGGCATTACATCCACAAATCACAATTAGGTAGCCTAGGCCGTAGTACAGACCCCCCCATGGGTCTAGAAACATGCTGCGATCATGGTGAGAGACCCGATGGCACGGCTCGGACCGGGTCTGCGCGAGCATGGCCGACAGCTGACAGAGAACAGAGCCGAGTGCACTCCAACAGGAACTCATGAGGGAGTCAGCTCTGCTGGTTTTCCTACATACAGTCTGTCCGCTAGCTTAAACCTCGCCATCCATTACAACTATTACTACGACTCAAGGCTTTGTGCGGAACATTTTGCAGCCATTATTCTTTCCTGGTGATTAGCCATTTAAAAGCCGGGGCTGGTAATCAAGCAGCAGGCAGATCTCTAAACCTTTGGCAGTGACATTTACAGCCGCAGCTTCGTGCGAAGGATTCACATCCCTTGAGCTTTTGTACACGTTGTCGCCTTAAAACCACAAAAACGCCAGCGTCTTTATTAGGACGCTGTGTGATAGGACACAAGCAGATAGAAAATAATACACGGCTATCGACATTCAACCGCGAGCCGTTAGGGGTGTTTTCCAGCCGACCTTAAACACCGCGGTTCTCAAGAGCCGGTGTCCCACAAAGTTTCCAGGCTTCCCTAAACTATATGCTTGAATTAAATGGCCGAGTCGCCTCCTCAGCATGCAGTAGAGTTATTTGATTTAGGTGAGCTGAAGTAGAGACTAATCCAAAGGAAACAGAAAACCGGCCCTTGAGGACCGCCGTCTTAATAATGTTGCTTTCTCGGCCTGTCAGTCGGAGCGAGTCTTGGAGAGTTGGTAGCAGTGCCTTGCTCTTCCCATCTATAAATCATGGATTGAACAAAGTACTCTGGGCTGTTCTATGCTTATGTTCTAAGGTATTGCTTTAAACATCTCCACAACTGGCTTCCCTGACCTGTCTGCTGTGTTCCTAGGTTTTCATGGTGCTCCTTGTTCAATGATGTTTACAGCCGCGTTTCTACTGAGCTCAAATGACACACAGGTGGACTCGGTTTATAAATGAGACAATTTCATTTTCAGTTCAGTTTTTTTTTTTTTTTTTTTTTTTTTTTTTACAGTCTAATTCTGGTTAATCTTGGAGACCGAAACAACAGACAGACATAAAGTTTACATTACGGTTTAGCGTGCGCATTGCTTTCATGCAGTGGTTCATCCAACCATCCAGATCCAGATGCAGCTACATGGAAAATGCAGTGGGCCTAACAGCAGCTTCACACTTTATATTCTGCTAAATAATGCAACTATGTTACAAAAAAATGCAATATTTGTATCATTTAGCAAACAGGGCTTCTGTCATCTAGTCCTCTATTAAGTGTTCAACCTCTCTCTCTGCGTCACTCCTTACAGTCACAGCAGTTTAGTGGACATATGATTTTTAATTCCTCTAAATGAAATGTATTTTTCACAATGCCTTAACCCCTAGGTTGAAAGCTGCATAATCAAGTGGAGGGCTTTAAGGTAAATGAAGAAACCCTGTCTGGATTGAAAGCATGGTGACGTAGCAATATCCACATGTGTTTTTTCCCCTCCTTCTCATCTTGTCTCTTTCCACCACAGATATTTTCTGGCTTTATATTTACGACGTTGAGCCTTGTTGTAACAACCATCTGTTAAGCTTACTCCTAAAAGCAGATTTCAAGTTACTTTTAACAAAGTTATCCAACGCAGCTTAATCAGGTTACACCGTCACTGCTCTCAACCAACAAAATATCAAAAAACATCTTTCCTTCCACCTCACCATAATGCACTAATTTCTATTGATCTATCACATTAGAGCAAAGTAAAAGAGAACGTTGGTGGGTGTAATAAAAAAAAACTCTCCTCTTTGGGAGATTGAGGTCTTTATCATAGGTTCAGGATATAGTTGTCTAAGCTTCTGCCAGACTGAAAAGGAGCTGTAGTCACAGTCAACTGGAGAAAATCAGAAAAAAAAAAATAGTAGGGTTGGGTGATAAACTGATTCAATTGATTAATTTGAATTTACAATTTTTTAAGATTACATTTTTTGGAAAATTTGGATTTTATTTTGCCAATAAACTCAATAGGCTCCCATGAAATATAATAAATTATTATATGTTATTACCATAATACGAGGCTTTTTAATTTACTCATTTACTTAATTTTTTCATGGTAGTTTGAAGTCACACAAGGGAAGTGAAGGCTTTAAGCTCATTGTGTAAAACCGCTAGCAGCAAACATTTAGCTATATTTTCATTGTTTACGACGGCATCTTGTTTTACCTGCATGTTTCATAGCTTGTATTTAGTTGCACTTTGAACTCAGATCACCTCCCAGACGAAACAATAGACATAAAAGCAAGTTTTAAAAATAATTTCTTTAATTGCTTTATGTGAAACGAAAAGGAGGGAGGGGGGAAATCGATTAATCTGATTAGGTATAATAAAATTGGAGATTTTATTTTTAAGCCATATTGCCCCGCGCTAAAAAATAATAGTTTTAAAAACAACAAAAGATGTCCACAGGACTGTGCTTACAACAAACACCAAGCGTGCTTTGGTGAAGCCTCTGCACCGTTTCAAATGCATGATCTGAGTTGGCAAAAAACGCGGATAAAAGTGATCAGGCAAACGATTGTGGTCTGAGGCAAGACTGAAAGAATCCACCTGTGTGTCGACTCGAAATGATCGTAAGAAACAAAGAAACAGGTGCTGTGCTATCAAAGCGAGATGCGTTTACAATTCACAATTATACGGACACACGCCCACACACCTCTAGCCAGGGACTGAGCAGGAAAATGCTTTCAAGCTGACCTTGACAGCTGCGGACATGTGGTGTGAGAAGGCTCACGTCTGTGCCTGGCAGCCGGGGGCAATCAGGAGTCCGGTCCAACGGGCTGACGTAAGACTTGGACAAGCTCGCCGGGCCTTGTGTGCATCTATCTGCAAGCGCATTAGTGCTGACGTCTTCAGAGAGGAAGCTCTGTGTTCCTCAGAAGGTCTGGAGTCGTGTGCCACCAACAGAAAACATGAGGATTGTCAAGTCAGAGTCAGGAAATGCAGCTAAATGCCCCCCCCCCCCCCCGACTGCCTAAAGCTAGAGAGTGATGAACAAAAGGCATATAATATTTACTTTATGGTGCGTGTCATGGTTCTGACAGCACAAGGACTTGTTTTCTCAGCTAGGACCAAGACCGGCACGTTTAACTGTCTTCTGTAGTGGACAGCTAAAGCTGTGTGGTTAAGAGTTTCCTACTAAAATCATAAGCAAGTCATTTTACACGTTTCAATCACCCGTTTGTTTCCCTACCTTGGCCATAAAAAGAAACATCTAAAGCAGGCAGGGGACTGTGGACTTTGAGGACTGGCTTAATGGCTCTCCATGCGTCACGTTCTGCTCCAGGTAGGGCTTGTTTACTGTTATTCTGGAGCTAGCAGACTGTGGGACGCTTGTAACCTCCATTTCTGAGCCAGCTCTCAGCTTTATCCTGCTGCTCAGCCAAACGTTTGACAGCTCTGTGTCTGTTTGCTTGTGGTCATTTTCACACCCCAGGATGTCACTTTTTTTTTTTTTTTTTTTTTTTTTTTTTTTTTTTTTTTTTGCAATGTAGCGTTTTCTACTGAGACACTTATTTCAGAAGACCTTGTTGTTCACGTTAACATACTGTGTGTGGGAGACCCATTTCCTCATTTCTTTATATACCTACTATGCAAAGTTATATTACTTTATTACTTTATATATTAATGTATTGTCCCAATATCCTGATTATGCTACATCTCTAGCAGATGTAGAGGTGGACCGGTGTTTAGTTTAGCAGCAGCGGACATGTCCCAGCACTTTTAAAATTAAGTGATATATTAATACACCAAGCAGTTTTCAGGGTTACATCGCTAAATTCTCACCTAAACCTTTTGAAAAGTTATTTTTATGTGACAGAAAGCATAACAGGTCCAACTTTATTCACAGCATTTCAGTCCTCTCCTCTGCTGACGTTTAAACAATTCTCTTCAACCCGCAATGAATCATGGGATATGGTGAGCCACAAAAGAAGACACCAGGCCCATCTTTCAAATCTGGGAAAAGAAGTACCGTATTTTCCGGAGTATAAGTCGCTCCAGAGTACAAGTCGCACCAGCCATAAATGCATAATAAAGAAGGAAAAAACATATATAAGTCACACTGGTGTATAAGTCGCATTTTTGGAGGAAATTTATTTGATAATATACAACATCAAGAACAGACATGTCATCTTGAAAGGCAATTTTAAATAAAAATAGAACGGAGGCAACAACAGGCTGAATAATTGTACTGTTAGCTTACGCTACATGACACAACTGAGAACGTGCCTGGTATGTTAACATAACATATTAAAAGCTATTCAGATAACTATAACATAAAATGTAAAGAAGTTAACCAAAGCGCCCGTATCACGCCAAATAACTAAAATCCAGTGAAATCTTCATCCTCTGTGTCACTTTCAAATAACTCCGTTAACTCCGGAGGTGGAAGCTGCGGCACTTCCGCTTCTACGTCGCTTACGTCTGATTCAACACAGGCCTAGAGCGCCCTCTTGCGGTCTGGTGTGAAAATAACAGGTGTAATGATATACCGGTAAAAATGTGTAATAATTTCACACATAAGTCGCTCCAGAGTATAAAAACAAAAACAAACAAAAACTGACAAAAACTGCGACTTATAGTCCGGAAAATACAGTACACATTTGACGGCTGCATTTTAAGGAGCCGTGAATTAGGACAGCCTTTGTCGCGGCGCTGTGACGTTATTGGTCTACAAAGGAGGCCTTCGAAGGAGGCAGTCCCTGAACTGGGACACACCCCATTTCCCTCCCTTTATGACCATCATGTACCAGCTTAAGATGGCTACTTCCATTACTATAATGCATTATATATGAAAGGGTCAAAGCCTCTCTAACTGGTTTCTTCAACATAATGAGTACACTGTATACTCCAAGGGTGTCCGTACTCACCAGATCTCCGATAAGACCCTGAAATTTGCATTGTGGATGAGCTGACAGCAGATTTATAGTGTATGAATTATAAGACCATGTCAATATGGACCAAAAATCTCTGAGGCATGTTTCTGACACCTTGATGAATCCATGCCATCAGAAATAGCAGGATGTACATGATACAATGGCCGAGGAGCCTTTGACATAAGCTAAAGCCCTTGAATGCTAAAAGGACAGAAATACTAGAGAAAATGACAAACTGCAACAAAAACCGACGTCTTAAAGCAGCTTGTACATCCTGTCTTTACTCAACATGCTTATCCAGCGGGGACCACAGAAACCATCCAGCATGGACTGAATAGCTGCCAACAGCCAACAAGTCCCATTAGCAGACAAAGCTGAGCCCAGAAAGGAGGCAGGAGACTCTGTTAGGACCCTGGGATCCTACAGGTCAGGGTCACACTCCGCCGTGTCCAGCAGGAATCCAAAATAAATGTATTAATTAACAAAAGAACAAGAATAAAACAAAGAACCTGAGAGTCCTACTTTGCTCCTGAGTCCCCAAACAATCATCCCCCCCCCACAGAAGAAGTTACTGCGGCCATGCAAGCCAAATGTTGCTCATGCGGATGTGTAAGGGTGTGTTCGTACAACTATGCCTGTGTGTACATGCATGTCTGCACCATATGGGATTGTTTGAATGCAGGTGTGTGAGAACAACTTCATCAAGCCGGCGTGGCGTGCCGGGAACGTGCTTTTCGTCAACTTTAATCCCCATGGAGGACAGAAAACTCCCCGGCTAAGAAAGAAAAAGAAAGAGAGAGGGAGAGAGAGAGAGAGAGAGGAAAATCCAGAACTTCAGCTAAACAAACACCGATAGAAAACTTCATGTTAATAAGATTAGAGAGGATCAGAGCATGATTAATACTGACTGTGCAGCAACAATGACTGTCAAACTGTTTCACAGAACTGAATCGGAACTGGGAATGAGGAACGACAGCGGGACAAAGAGATTACGACGACAGACCATTCGGAACCGGGGGAAGAAACGCGACACTGCCACGTCTTATAAAAGGGGGTTTGGGTGAAAAGACTGCAGGAAACGTTCGGGGAAAAAGGGACGAATAGAGAGACGCAGCAATATAAGGATGAAAAAAAAACTGAGCACATGCAGGGCCTTAGCATGTTTTGTCACATAGCATCCACAAAGGTCAATGCACGGTACTGTATGGCGTAGTCTGACAGAGCAGTGCCAAGTTAGGAAGTTGGGGGAAAGAAATTCTCCCTTTCATCTGATGCCACAAAAAATAAATAAAGATCAAGCACAATTAATTGTCCTCAGACGTCACCTAATTAGTAAAAGGAGTTCATCTGTGTGTGTCAAGTACGCAGAGCAACATGAAGACCAACAAACACCACAGACGGGTCAGAGAAGATGCCGCAATGTTTAAAGTAGGCTTGGCTTAGAAAACAACACCTGACGCTTTGAACGGCTCATGGACAAAAATTAAATCCATCATCTGGCCTAGAGAAGCAGCCGGTACCCCCGCTGTAAGTCTGGGGACGCTTCAGCCAGCAGTAAGATGGGAGACGTTGTTGGAGGAAACCTAGAATATATCAGAATCCTGCCCTTTATGGAGCAGCGGTAAGATGAAAGCCTTTGTTGAAACAAGCAGATCGCCGTAAATGAACATACAACGGCCTTATGAAACATGGAGGTGGCAGGATCATGCTGTGGGGAGACTTTTCTTCACCACAGTGCAAGCTAATTAAGAGTTGATGGACAACAGATTGAACTAAATTGAGAACAATCCTGGAAGGAAGCTTGTTTGACGCAGCCGAACGGTTTGGGACTGGGGAGGCCGTTCACCTTCCAGCAGGACATCACTGAATGGCCTAGTCAAAGTCCAGACCTAACCCCAGCTCCTCAGCTGGGGTTAGGTCCTGCAGCCAGACTTAAAAACTGATGTCCTGAGATGCTCGCCTGTCGGTCTGACTGAGCTTGAGCAATGCTGCAATGAATGAGTGAAAAAAAACCCGTCTCTAGATGCTGAAAGCTGACAGAGAAATGCTTCCATAAAACCTCCCAGCTGTCAGTATTGACTGAGCGGCGCCGGATACAAATGCATGACCCACTTTCTGATTTTAATGTGGGGGGGGGGGGGGGGAAAAAAAAGCTGAAAACCGTGAATCGCTTTTGCTTCAGCTTTACATCTACGTGCGTCTTTGTGTTGGGCTGTCACGTAAAATCCCACGCTGAAACGTGAGGTTGTGAAGTGACGACACATGAAAAGGTTCAAAGGACACGAACCCTTCGTGAGGAGGAGAGCATCGCTCTGTGCGGCAGCGGCGCTACAATCAGTCTTTCAGCGTGATTTTTATCTGAAACAAAAGAAATGGCCTGAGTCGACCCTCTGCTGCTCCAGCCCGCTTTCTCTTCTCTAATTGTTGTTTTCTGCTTGTATCCATCTCTGCCTCTCCCTCGTTCCCAGTAAACGCTGTTATTAGAGTTGCCCTTTTAACCCTTCGCTGGGTACATTTGCCATCCTTAGAGATTCACTTTGCTTCCTCTCGGTTTAATGAACAGTTCGGTAATTAAAAGCAAAGCCTAAAAGCCGTTGAGAGTTGTCTGTCCAGCGAGTCTTAAATACGCCTTACATATGCACGCTTCATGGAGGCCCTTAAAGGGAAACAGAAAAGCAAAAATCAGGGACAAAGTGGAAAAAATATCCAAGTAGAAGCTTAATCAATGCATTCCTAAATTGCCTAAACCTAAAAACATGATAAGTTTCCTTGGAAAGGGTATAACTAGTATTAAGTTAGCTTAACAATAAGGGTTACGACTCGCTGCCCTGTTCAACCTTGGCATCATTTCAGGATTCAGACAGATGACTTTGACAACTCAGCATTTTTAAAGCCCTTCGGAGTTTTTACTCTGATTTTGTGCAACTTTCGCTGAGGTTTTCAGATTTCCTGTCCAGATACGCCACTGCTAAGTTGTTCAGAATCTAAACTTTGCCCTGAACCACAATTGTATCCCTTTTGCCACAGAACAGTCCTGGCAGGGTAAAGAAGACATTTTTGAGTAGAGAGAGAGAAAACTCTTGTTTTGGGAGTTTTCTCCTTTCACAGAAAGCCTTCCTTTTTTTTTTTTTTAGCTTTACCTAGATGTTGCCTTTGGAGACCCATAAACCAGTATTCAGAGATACAACTCATCCTATTTGTTTAGGAAAATCATAAAATGAAAAGAAGAATTTACCAAACAAACTGAATTAATTCATATGTTGTTTTTTTCTACTTGCATACATTTTCTCCACAGCATTCTATAAAGGGGATTGGTCAAAAACGAATCAAAGTCATAAAAAAAAAAAATCTCTGATATACTTTAATAGAAAGACAGATTCTCCAATCAGGATTTTTTAATGGGGCAACACCAATGAAATGTTTTTTTAGGAGTAACCTGATCCATTTACTGATAAAACATGATGGGGTTTAAGGTTTGATGTATGCTAGGACGATAAAAACAATAGTGGTCAGCATTTGACCTGCCAGTCACCGGTCAAGGCTCCCAAAAAACGTTGTAGAGAACTGAAATATTTTATACGGCTCCTTCAAAGGAGCAGCAAGCAGCTAGTTGATGTGTGAAGATAAAGGAGTGTATTGATGTTCTTATCAGAGCGCGCAGCCTCGCTTCCCGTATGTCCCTTCTACTTCCTGCTCAGTTTTCCACTCGCCAGACCGGGCACTTATGCAAACTGCACGCGTCTCTTTTCTCCTGGCAGCGATGCAGAGGAGGGGGGAAAAAAAAGATCATCAGAAAACACCAGTTTCCCATCTGTGATCATTAAGGTCCACATTTCCAACAATGCTGCCACTTTCCTCCCTCACAGGGCGCACTCTGGGGCATTGTGGAGGCTGCGCAAAAGGTCCAGGCACTAAATGCAGACATTGTGCGAGAAACGATGACTAACAGGAAGTTTAATAAAGAAGGCCGATAGGGAGCAGGCTATTATGCTTTCTTCAAACATTTAGGATAGGTCTATGGGCCAAAACGTGTTCATTACGTTTTTTTGCACAAAATCGTTCTCAGATAATAAGATTTCACCTCCCTAGTTTTAGCT
The DNA here is from genome assembly GCF_011125445.2 of Fundulus heteroclitus. Taxonomy (NCBI): domain Eukaryota; kingdom Metazoa; phylum Chordata; class Actinopteri; order Cyprinodontiformes; family Fundulidae; genus Fundulus; species Fundulus heteroclitus. Next base: position 23,759,832 of record NC_046375.1, read on the forward strand.
CCTTTCAGAATGAGCTGTTTTAATTGTATGCAAATAAGCTGTAAGTGGCCACGCCCCCCCAACTCAACGTTTACACATGCACTTCATACACGTGATAATGGCTACCAGCAGATGTAAAACGGTAGAGGCATAAATCTTTGACCCTGAATGATGCCCAAAAGCAGATGTGGAGCCTCAGCACAACCAGTGACGATCAGTCAAGTCAAAATGAAATTAACTTATTCTCACATACCAAAAAATGACAGGACAGTTATATATGCAACATATTATACAGCTGGTATATGCAACATGCTAAGTCGCGCTGTCTACTTGGCTACCGTAATAACACTCGACAGACAAAAGGTTTTAATCATTCATCAAACGCTGAAATCGGATAAATGTCCAGGGACAGCTTTTGCTGTGGAGAGCTTGTGCTAAACTGGGATTTTCCCCAGAAATTTGGGACATCTGGTTACTCCAGGCTATCAGTAGTGTCAGCTTGTGCTAAATGACGAACCATGTTCTCGCCGAACAGCAGTTCAAAACATCATTAAGTACCTACATCTCAGTCATCTGCAGAATTCAAACAAACAGAAGGGACAGAACTTCACCAAAAGACTTCTGTCGTGTACTATCGGTACAGACACGTCGTTTATTGTAGACAACAACAAAACATTTGTTTTTCTAGTGCTTAGACTGTTTTTTAAAAGCAGTAGAGACCCAAATGGAAGCACAAAAATGTGCAAAAACTGAATTTTTCATTTTTTAGTACTTGAAAATGTCAATTTATGCTTTAACCCATCAGGAGACACTTCCTATGCAATACATTAACAATGGGACACTCTGATTGGTAAGGACTCAATTATGACCTAATTAGCTAAAATAAATGTGTACAGAGTGCAGAATGACATGGCTTAAAGGTATATTAGCTGTAATATCTTCTGCCTTCCTGTTATCTGCTTCAGATTTAGTGATCTCTTTCTCACGGCTTGAATGAACTGCAGACTTGGCATGTTATAGAAAATATATTTGCATACAGATTTAATTACGCAAAACATATTAGATACAGATAAAGGTATATAGCCATATTATATGCTTAAAGAAAGACCAAAACCCGTTTGATCATGGTAAAATATGGTTATATTCACTAAGCCTCCATCCTGATAATGTTTTAAGGCTAAATAGAACCCAGGACCAGGTATGATGAGCAGATATAAACAGATGTGGCGCCATCTAGCGACAGTATCACAGAACTATCATAATGGCGGTTTGCTTAATTAATAAATCAGTCGTAAATGATGCCGGATCGATCCTGTCCCTCTGCAACGCCTCGCAGTAAAGCGGCAGCTCGGTGTGAACGAAGATCAACCGCTATTAACTAAATACACCAATCCACAACAACTTTAAGAACATTTCAGAACATTTACTCACGTCAATCAATTCTACACTCACATCTGAGCAATCGGTAGGTTAACGTCCGCTTCAGTGAACACCAACGTTTACACTGTATTCCCAGCGACATTCTTGTCTTTTCCCTCTTGTAATCATATATTTTTTGCGTTTTTTTTCACTAGATCTTGGAACATTCTTTATCGTTTCGCCTGGAGATGCTAATAGCCGTTAGCTGCTTCCTTGTTTTATCCCCTGCTGCGTATGCACGGTGACGTACCTTTGTTGTTATTAAAAATAAACATGAAAGGCTTTATTTAGTAACAAATTGAGCAAAAACAAATCATAAAACACCAAAATAACTAATACGCCAGCAGGATGTGATAGTCTTTCATAAAAACTTTGTAGGCAGCCAGAGTGAGCTACTGATGTAGCTCACTCTGATCCATGATCACCAAGTAGATCCACGATCTACTTGGTGTTAAAAAGGCGTAAAGACAGAGCATAACGGGGCAAAATGGACCCGGCTTTGGATTCCCTTCCTGTTTCACCTTGGGAGGTAGTTACACAGCAGTAACAACCATGAGTTGTATAGGTGAGATGGGCTCACTGAGAAAGCATTACATAATGATACTATGCAAGGAAGGCAGCAGCAGTGCAGGGGGTCCTAAGAGAACAGTGTCCCTGTATGACCCTGCAGTGTCACTCTAATGTCAGAAATAAGCTGATCAGCAGTGTCTGATGCAGATTTAATTGTTGAAGATGGCACACAGCAAAGCTGCTGTATCTGAAACACTGGCTACATTCACACAGCAAGCAAATCAGACCTTTTTGACCATATGGAATTCTTATCCGTCTTTTTCATGGCAGTGTGAAAGGCCCAATCCAATTGTTTTCACCACCCCAAAAAAAAACTGCTGTGTGACGTCTACTTTCGCGTTCTGTTATCTGTGCAAGTGGGTTGCTTTGGGATCTTAAACCATTAAGACAGGAGTCTGATGATGGTCAGGTTTAGTATGATAGTCCATGGGAAAAAATTAATCAGATTTCTCCAAAAAAACAATTCAATTCAATTCAATTTTCAATTCAATTTTATTTACATAGCACCAAATCATGAAACATGTAATCTCAAGGCACTCTACAAAATCAATCATATTATACAGATTGGGTCAGATTATACAGATTGGTCAAAAAATAGAGCTACAGGGAGAGTCATCTGCCTTGTCAAAAAGGAAAGTTTTAAGATTAGTCTTAAAAGTAGACAGGGTGTCTGCCTTATGGACCAAAACTGGGAGTTGGTTCCACAGGAGAGGAGCCTGATAGCTAAAGGATCTGCCTCCCATTCTACTTTTAGAGACTCTAGGAACCACCAGCAGACCTGCAGTCTGAGAGCGAAGTGCTCTGTTAGGAACATACGGGGTAATCAGAGCTCTGATATATGATGGAGCTTGATTATTAAGGGCTTTATACGTTAGAAGGAGAATTTTAAATTCTATTCTTGATTTAACAGGAAGCCAATGAAGGGAAGCTAAAATTTGAGAAATAAGATCCCTCTTGTTGATTTTCATCAGAACTCTTGCTGCAGCATTTTGGATCAGCTGAAGGCTTTGAACTGCATTTTGTGGACTTCCTGATTGTAAAGAATTACAATAGTCCAGCCTTGAAGTAACAAATGCATGGACTAGTTTTTCAGCATCACTCCTGGACAGAATGTTTCTAATTTTGGCGATATTCCGGAGGTGAAAAAAGGAAACTCTGGAAACCTGTTTAATATGGGATTTAAATGACATGTCTTGGTCAAAAATAACACTAATACTTTTTTATTTAATTACCAGAGGCCAAGTTAAAGCCATCCAGATTAAGTGATTGATTAAGAAAGTTATTTTTTGAGGACTCTGGTCCAAAGATTACAACTTCTGTCTTGTCAGAATTTAAGTGCAGGAAATTTAAAGTCATCTAGCTTTTGATGTCATCAAGACATGACTGCAGTCGAAGTAATTGATTGGATTCATCAGGATTTATGGATAAATATAGCTGAGTATCATCAGCATAACAGTGGAAATTAATCCCATGCTGTCTGATAATTTTGCCGATCGGAAGCATATATATAGTAAATAGAATTGGCCCAAGGACTGAACCCTGTGGTACTCCACAGGTGACCCTAGAGTTTGAGGAAGATTTATTATTAACATGAACAAACTGGAATCTGTCTGACAGATAAGATTTAAACCAGCCTAATGCTTTCCCCTTAATCTCTACAGTATGTTCAAGTCTTTGTAGGAGAATATTGTGATCAACTGTATCAAATGCAGCACCGGGATCTACTGAGCGTCAACACATGTACCGCAAAACAAAACAAAGCTTACTGAGACTTTAAAGGGGAACAAAAACCATTACGCAATCAAATCTTAAAAAAATAAACAAATAGTTTTTTAGGCTTGTCTTTTGATTCTGTTCAGGCTTCTTCTTGGTTCTGGGAACCCGTCACTGTGTCCAAGACTCCACTCTGAGACTTTAATAGTCGGCTCACAGATCTTACCCGCTGTTTTGTCTTGAGACGGCGATCACCTCACCAAAGACATTCATGTGACATTTTGCAAAACAAAGCATCCAAAATATTTTCCAAACCCTTTTTTAGTTTCAAAGAAGAAACGGTCCCAAAACACGAGAGAAACATTCTGGCTGGAAGTCCTGGGTCCTTTAAGGTCTGAGAAAATACATAATCCCAACTAAAAGATATACCTGATTGCAAATTAATCATGTTGTATTATAAAAGGTAACCTTGTAAACTAGTTATCAACAATCAGAATAAACTCATCAGCTCTGGGTCAATCCGAATACCCTTATTGAGCAAGGACTCTTCAGCCAAAGTGGAAGTGCGTCAGCGGTTGCCATGATAAGTGCTGCCCGAATAGTGCAGTCAGTAAGGAAGGAGGTAGGAAAAGGAGCCTGTCATGGCTAGTTTAGCCTAGGAACCTCGTGACATCCCTTACCTAGCCAAGACAGAGTTCTTGCTGTTGACCGCATAAACAGGACTTGGCTATTCGGATGGAGCCTTTGGCTAAATACACTGTTTCTACTCAGAACAGCTTGAGAGTCATTAACAGCTTCTTCTAAAGATCTCAGGAACATCCATGGCATTTCAGCTCAATCTAATCTAACCATGCAGGCTTAATGCAAAAGTCTTGTTAGACTACACGTGAGAGAACTCTGAAAAGGGCCTGTTACACAAGAAAAAAATATCTAAGTAATAATAAGTACCAGAGAAAGCATTATTATAGCCCACATGTTGAGTTATTTTTGGAACATAAGGCAGAATTGTTGCTTTTCTGGTCTAAATTAACTTTGATTATGTTATAAATTTTTGTTTGAAACTTTTGAATCAAAGTGTGGCATTTCTCTAACTGGTCCATGTCCAACTCGTGTGTATGCGATCACTCACATTCTTATTAGATTTGTTTGAGCTGAAATTTATCACTGCATTTCATAATAAAAACCCTGGAAAACCTAGTGTTTACATTTTCTCCAAACACGAACAGAAAGGGATCAACTCTCCTTTGTCTGGACGCACCGGTCAAAGAAAATTGCCACTGAGCCACTGTTATACCTTGTGTTCAATTATTAAGGGATGCTGGTTTTAAAGTGAATATGTGAGATAAGGCGTAAACCCAGGGAAAAGCTAAGTCCCGTTTCATTTCAGCACGTGAAAAAGCAAAAGCGGGCCGCATTTGCAGAGCTTGCAGACCCACCTTCAGCAGAGATAACTTAAAGTAATCATCTTCTGTTTGACCTTATCAATCTCTCGCTGAGGAATGCGAAGGAATTCTGGCCTGCTCTTCCTCACAGCATGCCTTCAAGTTCACTGAGGTTTCGCTGGCATTAGTTCATCCCACAGCTCTCCCTCTTCAGGTTCCACGGCTGCATTTCAAATGGAGCTGAGGTCTGGACCATTGCGACATTGTAGTGGTAGACTTGCAGACGTGTTTAGGACCATTACCCAGCGGCAAAGCCCTCAGCTGCCCAGCATATGGCCTCACGTTTATCAGGAAGCCCAGAATAACAGGGCTGGCTGTAGGATACAAACGTCGGCCTTCTTTGTTTTCTCAGCAAAGCTCTCTCGGGTTTACCGAAACCTTGAGTCCTTTTTTTTTAGCATGAATCAGTGGGACTGGTTCAGAGGTAACTGAGCCCATGACTGGGAGGCACTTGAGCCAAATCTGATTTGACAAGGCCCAAAGCTGCGGGGTCAGGCCTCAGTAAGAAACATGTGTCCCTGGGAGAGCGGGCTGAGCTGTTCCTGCAGCCAGACAGCATTCTCCAGTTTGGGCAACAAACCCCTAATGAGGCTGCGCTCCGCGGGGGAGAGGCCGGGGCCGTCTGCGGGGATTTGTTTTGAAGAGCTGCACAACCAGGGACAGATGCAGTGAGGCAACTCGCCTACTTAACATCTCTGATGTGCGTAGAAACAATGGTGGGGAGGACCGGGTCATAGCAGCATAGGGCGCTGCGCTGGACTTTAACGCATCTCAGCTGGTAACTTGGACAGACCAACACAAAGTAGCGCAGAATGATGAGGGGACAGCAACATTGCATTTTTTTTTTTGTTAATCTACAATCTGAAGAATCTGTTGTGCGTTTCCATTCATCCTCCATGAGTCAATATTTTGTAGAACAGCGTTTTGCTGCGACTACATGTGTGAAGTCTTTTGGGGGGAGTCTCAACCACCTTCACACATCTAGAAACTGAAATCTTACTTTTGTTTGCAGAAATCGCTCCAGCCCAGAGAATCTGGATGGAGAGCACCTGTGAACATGCCCTCTTAGGTCTTGCCAAAAGACGTAAAAAACAACTGGACTTGTTTTCCGTAGTTGAAGACGTTTCGATTCCATCCACATGGTGAAGTACGGTGGAGGCAGCATCATGCTGTGAGGATAGTTTATTTCAGCAGTCACATGTAAGCTGGTCTGGGTTGATGGAAAGATAAATGGAGCTAAAATACAAGACTTCCAATAAAAGTAAAAATCAAAATAACTGGACTTGTTTTCCGTAGTAGAAGACGTTTCGCTTCCTACCCAGGAAGCTTTCTCAATTCAAAAAGTCTGGAGTAATGTGGAGTATCAAGCTTTATACTACTGCCCAACAAAGGCCTTGTAATGGCTTAGATAACATGCAAATTCAACAGAAACAGGTCCACCCCTTAGTAATGGGAAGTCGTTAAAGCCATTAAGCCAGCAGATTGGACCGAAACTGGTCCACTCCTCTGTAACGAGGAGTTGTTAGGGTCGTTATTGGCTTGGCTTAAAGGAACAATGTTTTGATCAATGAGGATTAGAATTGAGGTGATGATTGGCCGGAATTAATCCTATAGCTGTATTGTAAGTTATTTAGAGTTGTCTTCAAAAATAAGTCCAGTTGCTTTGTTTTTTACTTTTTTTGGAATGACCATGACCTGGATGACTGAGAATCTTCACCAGCACTTCCAGGTCTTGCCACAGACCTAGCTGTGGACTTTGACTCTGCCGTTCTAACACGTGGAATATGCTTCGCTTCAAACCGTCTCATTGGTGGTTTGGCTCTGTGTTCAGGCGATGTTGACCACTGGCAGATGAACCTCTGCCCCACTTCAAGGTTCTTTCTGCCCCCAACGGGTTTTCTTTCCACTCAAGGTTGAAGAAAAGCATTCCCAAAGCATGATGGTGTCTCTACTATGTTGACATGTGTTCAGGGTCACATGCATTGTTAGTTTTCCTCCACACACACACACCATTTTGCAGAAAGTTCAGCTTTAGTGTCATCTAACATGTTTCCCGTCTCCTCTGCATGGCTTGCAGTAAAGCTAAGCTAAGTGTGAGCAAGCCTTTTATTTCAGCAGCTTTTTGTTCTAGCTATAATAGAAAGCTATATTAGAGGAATTCATGACTAATAGTTTCCCTGTCGACATATTTTCCCACCTGAGCCGTGTATCGGAACAGCTCCTCCAGAGTTAACAGAGAATGATGCTTTCGGCCTCTCGATTTAGGTGGACAGCGAAGGTCTTGGTGGGTTTGTAGCTGAATCACAGTGCATTCAATTTCTCCAGAACCTTCGCCCTGACCCGTGTTCCTTGTTGTTCATGATACTGTTTCGCTTCAATTTGCCAACACATCTCTGAGAGCTACGCCGTACGGCTGCAATTAACCCGAGATTAATTTAGACACAGGAGAACATCTGCTGGACGGTTGTCTACACTGGCTTTATTTAGGGGCTTCGTATTAAAGGATTCCGTTTTTTCTTTTTTTTTTTTAAGAAGAGTTATGCATTTACTTCTACTTCACAGATATGCCCTGCAGTATATATATGGCCCCAAAAACAACAATATGTGAATTACTGACCGGCTACATAACAGGCTGACCTAGGAATAAATATCTGTTTGGTCAAACTACTGGCAGAAAGGATGGAAAACACAAGCAGACTCAAAACCAGCGCTGCTTCAATTATAGCTGTAAGAGTCACATTAAAAGCACATGAGTATTCCGCTTTAAGATGTGCAACAAAGATAAAGACAGTGCGCATGAAGGAAAGACTGAAAAACCATAAAGGGCTGTGGCAAAACAAGAAAACAAGACTGTTAATTGCGATCTAAGTTTTCATCCGTGGTTAATATCCTCACAAAGGTCCAGGGGCCCCGTGTAGAAAGCGTGCCTTCGCACTAAAAGCATGCGGCGCCGTGTTTTACTAACAACTCGGAATGCGTAAAAACCAACGTTGCTTGTAAAGGTGTGGCAGCCACGCAAACTTTTTCAGTCGACAATAACAAAGCAAAAATTACTACAAGTCACCCATATCAACCGAAATATAACCTAATTCAAATGCATTTACCTCAAGGAGCCTCGAGCCAGATGTTATAGTTCAAGCCCTAATAAAGACCTTGAGTCAGATTTAGCTTCATACAATAACGTTGCACACCTCAAGAAATGATGGAAACAGCTTGAACCAGACATAACCTGCAAATATTCCGCATGGAGACTATCTGAGCGTCCCTTTCATTCCCTCTGAGGATAAAATGCTGACGGATCAGCAGGTTATTTCCTAACAACTTAGCTGTGATCTTTTCTAAAGCGGAGTCAATCACATACGTCGATTGGTAACTGCCTAAAGTTGCGTGTAGCTATGGAACGATGGGAGCTTTGGTACGGATGAAGGAAATCGCAGACAACACAATTTTGTAGCTCTTGAACACATTTTGTTGCGTGGTTAGAAGTCTCTGGGAGTGCAGGAAAGCTGAGCATAGTCTCTCCAGGAGCTGCATAGATATCTTTATGTTCAGTCTGGGTCATACTTTTCAAGCAGTTCAGATTTCTCTAATATTCATGACGTTTTTTTTTAACAATTACGTCACAGTATTTGCTGCGACGCTGCTAAACAAGGTCATGGACTTCTGGCCAACGGATTCCACGAATCCACCTTTTTTTTACAGCAATTTTGTAGTCCAAGCTAACAGAAGCCGAACCTACAAGAAGAGAAGTGGAAAGGTTTGGTATTAATCCACATAATTTACTACACCGTCCCCCCGCATTCTACAAAAATGGCCTAATGAGGAGGAGTGGAACGCTCTGAGACCTGGAGGGGGGCGGGATGGGAAGCGCCTCATTTGCGTTTAAAGAGACGGCACCAAAACGAGCTGTTCTAAGATGAGCCTCAGAACAGGGGGCAATAGAGGGGCAGCAATACAGAGGAACTCAGACCAAAGCATTGCAGTTCCACAACTGAATGATTTAAATGTGAAAAGGCATGTGGAAAGGAAGGCATTAAAAAGCATAATATGTCCCCTTTAAAATCAATTACTCATAGAGGAAGAAATGCTGCTAAATAAAATTCTACTTTTTGCCTCAGATACTGAGATCTGTATTTCATTGCAATTCTTCTCTTTCTTCCGTCGGCAACTTGGACATGTGATGGGTGCCTTCCAGCTATTTATACTACAGTGGACATTTATTTGTAGGCGAGCGCTGGGGGGTTCCCAGCGGTCCCTGTAGGTACGCTGAATTCTCCCCAAACTGGGAAGTATAAAAGAACGGGGCGCACCAACACGTGTGCGCACGGTTTCAGACGTCAGAAATCTTTGTTCGCCGCACGTTTCGAGATTTCTCGCTGCCGCCAAAGTTTAGTGTGAAAGCTGCATGAGGCCCCAGCAGAACTTTTAAAAGAGAGACAGCGGGTAAGACTTAGACTTAGACAACTTTATTTGCCATCCTGCATGCATAGAGTGCGTACAGAACGAACTTTAGTATCAATCTGGTAAGATGATCTCAACGTTCAAACAGATCCCCATATTTCTGAACTCCCTCTTCCACCTGAACCAGATTAATCCCCCCCCCCCCCCCACACACACACACACACACACACACACACCTTTGTCTGTTATTCTTCCTCAGGAGAAATGGAAGCTGCTGCTCTGTAGCAAGGCTCAGAAACACCATATATTACAGTGATCCACTATGACAACTCTATTGACCACAAACCCCCCACCCACCCCCCTGTCAGAGGGGGGCAGGGGACAGCAGTGGCACTAATACGCCACACCTGTTCCTTTTTGCTATCAGTCAGTATATCTAACATATGAACGGTGACAGCTGTGGTGCCAGCAGCGATACGGCCCAGCTCTCTGCCGATGTAAGACGGAGATAAGCGGTCCGACTCTCAGAGCCCTTCTTCCCTCGCAGCGCCCCCCTTTAAGCCAAATGGCTGAAAGCGCGGTGTCCAGAGCCAGTAATATTTCACATCTGGTATTCAGGGAGCACCAGGGCTCAATCGATTTCTTTAATCTCGAGCCCAGGACCTGGATGGAAAAAAAGGAGAGCCCATCAGTCCACCTGCTTTCCATTACGAGCTCCATTAAAACGTTGAGCTGGGAGCTGATGTGACGGATGGTCCGGGGTCAGATCCACGCTTCTGTCTGCTCAGGCTCAACTGAGCGTGGTGTCATCTAGGATTAGTCAAGCTACAGTCAGAAAGCTGGGCGTTAAACTGCCTGACTACCAATATTTTTAATTACATGAGTGCTTTCTATAAAGGAACCGAGACCAAAACAGCAACTTGACATTTTCGTTATAAACGGGCGATACGCTTCAATAGCTGAGCTCTAAACAGGCAAACGTGCCAGTTTACATAAGAAAGCCATTTTATTTATAGGCACAACAATCTGGTTTTGACCATTCTGAGAAGGGATACCATGTCTTTAAACAGCTGTGATATTAACCTCCGGCAGACACCAGCGGCGCAGTAAACTAGACCTACTGACGTCTTCCTGGTGTAAAGATCGCACGCTTGGGTTTCTGCAGGGGCCTGGGAAAGAACAGATATTATGGTAGCCCACAGAAGTCTTCAAAAAGGAAAAAAAAACAGCAAATTGTTGGCACACAATAACCCATTCTTCCACTAATCGTGTGTTTTTTTGGGGCTTAAAATGGACCGACCCGAAGAACTCGTCAACAGGACTATTACTCGCTCACTTCACAACTCTGACCTTCATGGAAGAGCGCTCAGAAGAAACCCATTAGAAACAAAGCTGCAACCATGTAGGGAACACCTTCAAAATGTAGACGAAGGTGCTCTGGTCAGATGAGACGAAAAGTGCATTTAGTTTTTATTTTTTTTGGCCTGCATACAAAAGGCCACGCGTGCCGTCACTAAAACTCCACATAACCCAGAATCACCACTGAGAAGCACGGTGTTCGCAGCGTCATGCTGTGGGATGCTTTCCTGCGACGCTGAGGCTGGGCAGAGCAGACTCTCCGTCCAAACGCAGTCAACCTGAATTATTTTACAAGGAGAGATAAACAACCGTGTGTGGGGGGTGGTCCAGGGAAATTATCTTCTCCAGGGTTCTCCTTTCCCAGCTACTTTTCCTCGGTCTTGACTGTCTGACTTATGTGATTCGGGCAGATTAGAATCACAGGCGCTAATGTCCAAGTCAAAGAGCCGGTATTTGACCCAGCATAAACAGGTGATCAAGCATGACTGGAAATAATGCAGAAATGAACGAGGGCAGCAGTTTTGTGGGAGGAAGAAAGCAGAATTACCTCACACTAGGGCTGGGTATCATCTAGGATGAGCCGATTCGATACGATTCTCGATACACAGCTCACGATACGATACGATTCTCGATACATAGCTCAGCTTGATTTGATTCCAATATCGATATTTATTACTTTGAATTAATGCTCAGTGATTCAATCACCAAATATTATGTTTATGTTCTATTTATTGATCACAGACATATTAACAGGAAAATAAAGTGCATTTGCTTCAATGCATTTAACGTGTCACAGAAACCAAAAATGTGCCCAAACATCTGATTTTAGGGACAAAGGAGCTTCTAAAATCCTGTCGGCCGTTCCACAAATTCGTCTCACTCGCTCTCCTTCGCTGTGAACTGTAATGGTTGCGCTGTAATAACGCCCCCTAGAGGTTGGGAGGTATATCGATATTGAAAGCCAGAATATCGATATTAAATCGTTTTTAAAAATATCGATATTAATCTTTATATCGATTTTTATGCACAGCCCTACCTCACACCATCAAACAGCTTTCTACTCGGATCTCAGAGAGCTTTGAGGCTGAGAGGCTCAGCTTTCTCCCCAACAGTATCTCTGCTAAGGCCCTTCACAGGGTAAACCTGCCCTGGTCTTAGATGTTATACTTGGAGCTGTGTTGGTTATAATACCATACGTAACATGTCGTCACATAGGCCACAGAGTGAGCCTATTCACTCATTTTCTCACTTGGCCACATGGCAGTGGCTTGTTCTTTGTCTTATTCATATTATTACATTTCAGATCGCCTTTATTTCTTGTCACAAGAAGAAGAAAAAAACATTAAATATGCAGCATATTTAACTGGCTGATTCAGGTTTTTATGTTCTTGACAAAGAAAAGCCAGTCTGCCATTCTCAGGCCAAGAGAGAAACTTTGAAATCTGAATCCTGGGTCGCATTTCATCCGGAGTGAAAGCAAAAAAAAAAATATCTGTCTCTCCTAAATCTAAATCCCAGGCCCCGACAGGCCTGATAGCGCGAGGCTTTGTCTCCTCAGGGCCGGAGACGGACCAGTCCAGACCAAGCTGTCAGCACCGGACGACACAAATCCATGCTTTGTAGCAGTTTCTGGTCTCCACAAAGACAGACAGAGATTAGTGCTGCTGGTGCCACGGGGGTCCACAGGATCCACCGGTGTCTTCGTCCTTTGGCCCCACATCAAAGAAAGCAGCGCTACAGTTTGAATTATAGATGGCAAGTGTGCCGTCACGCCTCTCGTGGCACCCGGCTCCCAACACGATTAACCCCTGTGCCGCCGAGAGGCAGGGCGGGATAAATTACAAAGCCAACAACCGAGACGTCAACAACAGAACCAGAGGTCACTCACGTGACGCCGTCGTGGTTTTCTGACGGCTCAATCTGTCGACTGCTGCTCCAGGCGGCGGCAACGTCCAGCAACAAGCAACAAAAGGTTTAACCCCGGCCAGGTTGGTAGTACGATACCAACAGGTTTCTCTGTCTGCCCAACACTGTGTTCTGACACTAATGAGACCAATTAGTTTAGGGTCAGCGAGATCGGCGTATCAACAGCTAGTCAAACAGTACTCTGGTAGCAGAACGGCAGTAAAGAGGGCCTGGTAGAGGACAATGAAGGGAGCAGGGGTCATCTGTGCGTGCCTACCCTCTGCCCTGGATGTGTTTCCGATCCACTGCAGGAACGGCCATCAGATCATCGTCCAAGACTCCTCACACGTTCCCGAGGAACTTCTGATCTGCTGCCATCAATCAAACAGTACCAAAACACCAGACCAGGACTGCATAATAAACATAGACCCCAGCCAATGAGTCTTTATCCAAATCAACATTAAGGGTGTATTGAAAACAGAGCTGATGGCAAACATCAGCTGTTTTGGCCATAAACCATTCAGATATAGTTACCTAAGAAGCTTGTTTGCCACCTTAGCAGCTCTTTGCTTCCCTAAAATATTTAATGCCAATCATTCAGATGTGCTTACATAACACAAATGTTCCTCTTTAGTTTAGTGCTGGCTGCGCATGCACACTTCTAGTGTTTATGTATCCGGTTAGCTTAGCGGTTAGCTTCTGTGTTAGCTGTTCATTGTAGCTCCGCTGTTCACACTGTACACTTTGAAAAAATGGCTGAGAGTCGCAAGAAGCAAACTGTGTTCATGTTTATGAGAAAAAGAGGAAGGCCTCAGTAGAAAGAAATAAGACCAGAGTGGATTTGGAAGATTTTTTTCACAGGTTCCCTCTGAGGAGGGGAGGAGCAGGTAAGATGGTCTTGCGCATGCACAGTTATTCAAAAAGGGACTTGGGGAAACTTCCGGAAAACTGACAACTCTAGCTTTAAATTATTTAACATTCACCGCAGTCCAAACTGTTCTTCCCGATATGCATAGAGCGGACAGTGATAGTGTGATAAAAATTTGCGATATGTACTGCAGCCCTACACCAGACTGGTACACAGCTTTCTGTCTCAAGCTGGTAGAAAAGCCCAACTGTTGTCAAGACTTTGTTACTCCACTATTTATACACTTTGCTTCTTCCAAGTTTCAGTAAGATCAATGTTATGCTTTTAAAAGTATTTTAGACCATTATTAATCTGGGATCTGGATTAATTACTAAAAAATAACTTGAAAGCTTTCTAAGGTATATTATCTGACTAAGTAAGTTAGTAATTAGTATTATTGCTCAATTACTATTGTATTTACCCAGATTGCCCTGAGTTGCAGTCCGCTTCCTTCTTTTGGAGCGGCCTCTGCTCCGCTTGGCACTCCCATATGTATTCAAACCAGAGTTCAGCACAGACAAGCCGAGACCCAAGTTTTGTGTTTTTGGTAGCCATCGGGGATCAGTTACGCATTCACACCTCCCCAAACAAACCAAACTTTCTGAGCAACTGAACCAGTTGAAATGACCGTAAATCCCTTTGGTTTGAACTGATTTGATGTATAAACCTTCAGAAACAAGTCTACCATTTGTAGACTTTTTTCCTACATCCTCCCCGACTCCTAGCTAATCGGTCCGCTCACTTTGCTTTAACCGTCGCAACTCAGGCATGACCTTCCTTCAGCTACAAGCCAAGAAAATGCTGCGTACCATCAGGATATCAGATAAAGAAGAATTCAGGCCAAGCTATTAAAGCTCAAAAGACATAAGGGAAGAATTTTGTGACAACGAGGACAAATACCAGCCCGGTGAGCTAAGGGTAACTAAAGAAAACAGCAGGATTTTACCTCAGATATCAGAAACGCAAGATTGTTAGGTGTGGAATTTGCTCTAACGGCGACAAAAATAGCACCGGGACCGATTCAGAAGAAGAAAGGCGTCCATGCAGGAGGACGGCGGCGTGGAGGAAGCTTGGTCAGATGCAGACAGAAGCCAGCAGCAGATAACAGGCAGCTGTTAAAGACAGCTGTCCCGGCCAGTTGTTTGTGAGGAGCGGGAGGCCAGCGGTGGGGGGAGGGAGGAGAGCGGGAAAGGTTTCAGGACGGGGGTCAGACCTGGCTCTCTTCAAGATAGCGCGGGGAGTTCAAAGCCCACCGCTTTGAGCTCACAGGCATTTCATCTGCTTCAGCGACGTTTGGATCGCCACCGCGGAGAGAAATCAGGCTAAACACGCTACAGATGTGTTGTTTGTGGAATGCTTCCACAGGACCACACACACACACAACACTCACACACACACACACACACACACACACACACACACACACACGTTTTAACCACAGAAATCATGCCATGTTCAAACAGGAGTGTCTTTCCCTTTAGCCGTCCTGCAAACCATGTCTACCTGTTGATGGACATGTTTGGTTTAAAGTCAATGAATCCCACAGGAAGCGTTGAGCAGAGGCGATAACAGGCGTAGGAGCGACCCCTAGTGGCTCCTTCTGAAACACGCAGGCGTGAGGCGGAGGATGCAGAGGAATGCCGAGGATAGAAAAGCCTACCTTCAGGCTATTCTTTGCTTCTTTTCTTGTGTTGTGTCTGTATTTCGGTTTGTTTTTAACCCGTTTTACATAAACTAAGCAAACATCGAATCCCGTCCAACTTTGACAAATTATCTCCCAAACAAAAACTGCAATGTGAAGCATCAATAAGGAGTTTTATGGTCTGTGTTGACACTGGTGTGTTTAACAATCAGTGTGTGTTTTGTAGACTTACTGGAAATTCTTTTTTCTTTGTCCGGTGGCAGTAGGACGGCCTCCCCCAGCAGCTACTGAGGAATCCTGGCACAACAAAACAAGCAGAAATATATAAATATCGAAAACAAGGGTTAATGATTGATGTTTAGGAAATGTTATAATTAGAGTATCAATTCACTTTTTTTTATTTAATAAAAAAATAAATAATCAGTGTTGAAGGCATAGGCTTTGATGCATAAGGTGTAGTATTAATATTATTTGACCTTAAAAAGCTGGCAGCACATTTATTTTAAGTTATTATTATTATGAGTGTTTTACTTCTTTTGGAAGAAAAAAACTAAACATAATCACTGAAAATTGGTACAGGCAGATGAGACCATAAAAAAAAACTTTCTTGATCCCTTCTCATGGGGTCAAGAGGTCAAGGGAACACCTACACCTGGAAATGGGTCCAGACTGATAGGCTACTGCCTGACTGAACCAGTCAGAATAACCCACCAAAATATTGTTTGTTTTTTAAGAGACATAAATGCTTAAAGACTTTATCACTCAGTTTTTCATGTCCCAGTGTCCTGGCTGGTGCGGTTGGCCGGAGAGCTCAGGTTCTTGGGATGTTGGGAAGCCAGAAGATGAGGATTGGTTTGATGAAGCTCAGGAGAGAAATGGCTCCACCACAAACTAATGACACGAAAAACCACGGATCACTAAAAAAAAAAAAAAAAATCCAGTTTATGTTGCTAAAAAGTTAGTTTTTTTCCCCTCGAGGAAACAGCTTCTGCCCCACCAGCAGGAGTTCAAACATCCATCCAGATGTGCTCCAGGCGCTGAGTCCATGCAGAGCGGCTTCAGCCTCGGTGCAGAAAACCTTTCATCCGTGCCCTCCTGTAACTGGGATCATTCTGGATGTTTTTACTCTGATCTACGCAACACCGCAGAAAAAACTACCCATCAGTGGGGCTTATGTTCAAACAGCTGACTCCTGGTGTCTGGAGCGTTGTTTTGAAGCTAAGTTATGATGGGACCACTGCGGCTACGGCCTAAATGTCCCGGCTTACCCCCAGCCGAAGCCACCCTGGACGGGTTCCCTTTCAGAAACATTCTCCTAACTCTAAATACCAGCGCCAGTTCAGCTTTAAGGCGGCACGGAGCTTGTGTTTACCCCCACCTAGCTAGGTTCATGTTAGCCGAGTGGCGCTGCTAGCCGGCTAGCCGCTGACCAAAACAGCTGGCTGCAGGCTGGACCACAGCCAGCCGCTCTCCCCGCCGAGCTGCGTACTCACGCGGACAGAGGCGGGCTCCCAACGCCGAGCTCAGACACGGTACCGGGGACTGAGGCGGAGGAAGTGTGTATGCTGGTCCAGTTGGACTTTCTACTGGATGCAGAAGTTCCCCCACCCTCACCGTTCAAGCATCAAACCATGTTGGGTGGGCGGGCGGCTGCGCACTGAGGTCCGCCGTGCTGCACTGGAAGGACAGGAAGACTCCTGGAGGGAACTGGGAAGGGCACTAGGAAGGGAGCACTTTGGCTGCATGTCTCCTAGTCATCAATTTGCCGGTTCCATAGTGAATACTTTGGACAGGACTTGTTTTGTCTTTTCCCCCACATTTTTTGCTATTGTGTAACGAATAGCCTATTATTGATTAAAACTGTAAGTGGATGGAGGTTGATCAAAAATTATAAAATAAAACTCGTTTCTGAGGAGCAGCCCTAGCTCAGGGGTCAGAAACCTTTACTTTACAACCTGCAGAGCCATTTTTGCCCTCGGTCCAGCTAAACAAATTTTGTTTAGAGCCACAAAAGTCACACATCTCTTTGAAACAAGAGCTTGTTTTTATAGTATACTAAAGGAAATTAGTTTACAATATTTTTAAAGATCAACCGTTTTTATTATTTAACCAACAGTATTTTTATGTGTAGGTTTTTAATTGGACATTTGATTTTTATAGCTAATGGCATCAAAATGATGAAAAAGCAAGTCGTTTGCAACCTATTGACAAAAAGATACTTCATTTATCTATAGTTAAAATATTCTATATACCATTAGTTTCTTTCTGGAAAGGTTATGTATATATTGCAGAACGAAATGCATCCTAAAGCTAGCAATTTTAAATTACCTTTAAATTTAGAAACATTGACTATTTTTTTCCCCCTGCATTTTTGGTCCAAGTCTTTAAGAGCTAAAGCTGAAGGTGTAAAGAGACACATGCGGCTCTGGGGCCACAGGTTGCAGACCCCTGCCCTAGCTGGTACATGTTTTTCTATAGATCTTTAGAGAACGTAGTTTTAAATACTTGTTTTGCATAACGGGTAAATATGTCTAAACTCAAAAGGGAAACATTTTATATTTTTATTTTTTTTATTTATTTTACACAATAGCACTGAATTCAACATCAACAGATTTAATTAGAAACGTTTGCCACTGGAACGAGGGAACATGAGAAAGCTGTAAACTAGTTTGTGAAGTCACAGCAGTGTACTGTACTCTACAGGCTGCACTAGAGACGCTTCTTTCTAACAGCTGTCACATGGGGGCAGCATGACCACAAGACTGTAGCTAAAACTCTCAGATTCTTTTTTCCAAATTATTAACAAACTTTAACAAGATCCAGTGTCAAGATGTTTTTTTCTCCCCCTGACAGATGTCCCAAACAGATCTGCTTTTTAGTCAGACTTCACAGGATTCAGGCCATCAAGCACATTTAATATCATACAAATATAACTAGAGCAGAGAAATGTTAGACCACTCGTGTTTGCAGAAAAGTTTTTATTCAGCAATATTGGAAAGTTCTGGAGTAGGAACATCCTAACAGGATTTATCTCTGAGACGTTGACGATTTTTTTCTCTCATTTTCGCTTGTTTTCTGTTTTGTTTGAGCCAAGGCCTTAACTAAAGCACCCTACAGATTAGGTTCAAAGATGGTCAGACTGATTGGGGCTTGATCTGCGGTGATGTGGGCGCTGCTTCACCTGTTGTGGTGAAGAAACCAAGCTAATAATCAAATCTCTTGCTCTAATGAACCATCTACGTTCTGACCCTCACTTATGGTTATTAAGACTGAAAGAACCATATCCCTGATACCAAAAAGAGCTCCCTTCAGAGGTGGCTGGACTCACCCTCAGAGATGGGGTGAGGAGCTCAAAGTCCAGCCGCTGCTTCTCTGCATTTAAAGGAGTCAGTTGGGGTGGTTCGAGCATCTGATCCGGACGCCCCCTGGGCCGTTCCCCTCTAAGGTATTCTGGGTATGTCCCACTGGGAAGAGACCCGTGGAAGACCGGAACGCGCTGCAGAGACTTTATGTCCCCATATGTCCTGGGAATGCCTTGGGATCTCTCAGAATGAGGCGGGGGATGTTGCTGAGCAGAGGGATGTCTGGGTTTCCCTGTCGGACTTGTGCCTCTGCAACCTGATCTCAGCTAGGCTGAAGACAACAGATGGATGGATGGATGGATGGATGGGAAAAATATACAATAAGGAAACTTGAATGAAAAGAAAATATGTGAAAAAGAGGAGGCTGTGTTCAGGTCCGGAAGGTGGAAGAGTTTAATAGCCTGGGATCCAGCATCCAAAGCAACAGCCATGCTTTAACGGGCCGTTTTATTACAGCCCATCATAGCCAGCGTACCGTGACGGTGCGTCCTCTGACGCGTCACGTCTTCATCCCGTCTGTAACGGGTCTGTCAGAGTCTTTATGAAACGCCCGTATTCAGCTTTCCTGCTGCTCTTCAGTGTTCTTTTGGCTTCCATTTTAGCTATCTTTAAAATCACGCTCTTCCTTTCTTTTTAAAATTCAGCGCTCGGCCCAGATGTGTTTTATGTGTGGCTGACTGTCTCCCACCTGTAGGACAATCAGATAAACGCGAGACGATTTAGATCTCACTAGTAATTTCATCTGTGACGATAATTCGTTTTCTGTTCTGTAGGGCAAAAAGCACTGCTCTGAATGCTTATCATATAGGGGTTTTGAAGAAGAATTTCTTTTTTCTGTGATCCACCAGAGACAATAATTGGAGGAAGTGTAGAAACTACAAATTGTAGCACTTAAAAAAAAAAAAACAATTCGTAGTTGTAAATTCCCTTTTTAAGTGGTGTGGCAAAGACCTTTCCTTTCTCTGTCCATTTCACTGTATTCTAAATCAGCCTTGTAAGTGCTATACTTTTCATTTGTTTTAACAAAATTAGCGATTCCTTCTTGATGGTACAAAATTTAAGCAGCACTTGCGCAAGATATGCTGTTTTTCTGCAGGTACTATCTGTTTTATGAGAAATTTCCTTTTGCAAGACATCAGATAGTCTGAGGCAGAATTTGTGGTCAAGGCTGGCTTATTATTTTTATTATTTCAGCATGCGCCGCAGACCTCTCTCTCCTCCCCTTTTGCTTCAATGCTGTATAAAATGTGGTCAAATTTGAAGGCACTCCAATTTCCTTTTGGAAACCTGAGAGGTTTTCTTCCAGGATTGCCCTGTCTTAGCTCCACCATCAACTTTGCTGTCAGAAGATAAAGCAAGGCATTCCTGCACCCTGCTTTATATGGTAGAAATTATGTTGTTGATTTTTTTTGACACACATAGTATTTTCAATGCACTCTACATGTATTCCTGTGTACTGTGAACTATAGAGGACAGATCAGGCTTACTAATTGGCAAGAAAACAAGTGAGTTTTGTCTCCTTCTCCCCTTAATTAATGGATAATAAACATGTATGAATGAGTTAAGTGTTTACTAACATATTTCTAAAATATATATTAGCCATATGGGGAGCCTTGTTGTAAAGTTGTACCCATTTGCCTTTTATGATTTGCTAAAGGAAAGACATCCCACCGTTATTTTTATTTATTTATTTTTGTGGCGTATGGGAGCTGGGTTGCAGTCCCAGAGGCTGTCCTCCTGGCTGCCGCTGGTTGGTGCCTGCCTGGTGTCGGTCGCACTGAGAAGCTGCGCCGCCTCTGTTTCTGATGTGACAGCTCCGGATCCGCGAGCCATCAGCGCCCCCACCTCGCGCTCCTTCCAGGGATTTGTAGTCTTCCGCGCGAGGAGCTCCGCCGCGTCTTCTGAAGGCCTTCGTGGGAGTAAAACTACAGTTCCCTCTGCGCTCCTCGGAGGTGTTAGTTGTCAATATGGCTGTTGTCAGACAGACAAAGCGGAGAGGCAAATAATTCGCCTCTGATTAGAAATCCTTGGAAAAGGGGTCGCGCAGGGCACTGGCATCAAACTGCGTCGTTGTTCGGCAGCAGCAAAAGACACCGGTCGCCTTGTGCGTCACTTTGAAAGTTAAATGGTGAAGTGGACGATCTGAAGCGAGGTAAGTCGTGCACTTTGCCGTCTCCGACACTGGAAGTGATGTTATTAATATGAAGCGCTCGCTAGCCAGCGACAGCTGCTAACTAACGGCGCGGCTAGCACATTATGCTAATCACTCCGCATCCCCGGAGTAACCCGGGCTGAGTTTGGCGTCAGCGGCCGGGATGCCAGGGGACCGCCGCCGGGACCAGTCCGCCAACAGGACTGCTGAAATTGGAAGTGAAGTCGGGGTGTGCGAAAAGTGTCGCAATGTGTCCGGGTTGCTGTTCTGCTGCTCCCGGCTCGTGCGGCACAGAGACGCTGCCCTTAGCTTCTGGGCAAAGGGCGTGAAGAGCGAGGCGTCGCCGCCGGGGCGGCTCGCCTGCAGCCCCCGGTGTGCTCAGCGACACAGCGGCGCTGTCAGTGCCGGGGGGCCACGCCGGTGGACGGAGGCACGGCGAACCGAGTTCGCTTGGGAGCGGAGCGGAGCGGAGCGGAGCGGAGGAAGGGGACCGGGAAGGTGTGACGCAGGCAGCGGGCATATGTGTCAGGAACTGTGAGCTGCGGTCTGAGCAGATCAGAGGCATCGATCTGTTCCCGTTGAAGTTTGCGTGATCGCTCCCTAACAAGGGCGCATCTAGAAAGTTTCGGGAGGGGGGCGAGGGAGTTTAGGTGAGCTCTGATTGTGATCAAACTGTGTTTTTACAGAATCTCTGCGCTGTGTAGAGTAATCCTGGTCAGGATTTACCAGTTTAGATATTTTGGATTGCAACTTTTAGATTTTAAAGAAAATAAGAAAGGGGGGATAAATCCTCGTCCACTTCCAAGGGACCCACTTCCAAGGGACCCCCCAAATCAGAACCTGCCACTGTGGATCAGAAGTAGGTCATGAAAGCTAACTTTAAATCAGAGAAAAAAGCTCCGTTGCGTACCCTAAAAAGTGGGCAGCATAGGTCAGAGGGCTCGGTCCGATATCTCACTGCGAAGCAAAAGTATTTTTGCATGAAGCTCAAACTTTTCTTTTCTCTGCCGCGTTTTTTCCAGCTTGGTCTAAAGTGAATAGTTAACCTGGTTAATCCTTCATCAGAATGCATAGTTATCCAACATCCACGGGTGTTTTTTTTTTTTTTTTTTTTTGCACACATTTGGGAATTTATTCAGCAGAACAAAACGTCCTGAACAAGGAATCGTGGGTCAACGTGCTGAAGAGAACGCCGTTCTGCGAGCCACCGTGACCCTTTATAACGTCTCTGCCGCTCCGCCGGCCAGGCTGTGAAAACCTTTACAGTCTTTAGAAGCTATTTGCAGAGATTTACAGCTGCAGCAACTCGCTTTGGGCTTTGGAACCGACTCCATCAGTGTTTTCCCAAAGTAAGCATCTATGCATGTCTGCACAGCAGTGAGTGGTACCCCCACAAACTAACGTATTTAACTGTGATGGACCAAGCATAAAGGGGTGCAAACTAGCTCAAGCTGCTGTAGACATCTGTCTGCAGGGCTTAGATTTGTCATTAGCCATTATACTCCCTGTTGGTACTGGAGGAGAGGATTCCCCAAGCATGATACGGACACCACAGGTTTCTTCGGAGCCGTGTCGCTCTTATAGACGGCCCCTAACGGAAACTGTCGATGATTTCTTCCAGCAACGGCTTTTTTTTTTTTTTTAACCTCGCCGGTCTTCCCTGAGGGCATGATCAGTGTGTGGAGGTGAGACGTTCTGGTAGCGCGATGGATGACCAGTGGAATTTGCTAATTGCTGTTTCGCTGACCAGTGTTTGTGACACAAGGCCCAAAGTGAAACAAAAATATTTTTTATGCACTTTTTAAGTACTTGGTAAAAACGTTGCCTGCTTATCTTAAACTGAGTTTGGGGCTCCAAACCTCGCATTTAGATCATCTTTTATCTGCCGAAGGAGCCTCAGCGGCTGAAGCTACTTTCCACCTGCAGTGTTTGCACCATGAAACCAAATGTTCAAACTATCGCCATTACAAAATGACCATTAACTCGTCTGTGCAAACAGTTCCTGGGTCTGTCATTTCCGACCCATAACCCATCTCCTAAAAAGAAGTATCAGAGCTTAAGTGTTTTCGCCAACATTGGGGAAACCAGGTGTGGTTCCAGAACTCGCTGTTGCTTCATCACAGCCCATCCCATACAAAGGGCTGTGAATACTTTGGCTAGACGTTATTTTAAATTTCATTAGTGACCTCTGAGAACACCGACATGAAGGCCATCACATGCTTTTCGGCCAGCGGCCATGTGGCCCCCGTTTAAAGCAGGCGCCGTATGGAGCCACGGGGCCGGGCCGACCGGCGCCGGAAAGGGAAAAATCTGCCGCAGTCTGTTTCCAGAGGCATTGATTTTGAGCACAGCAAATTGCTTATGAAAAACATCCAGCGTGGGTGGCGTGCAGCGGGGGGATTATAGAGCGGCTCTTAAAGAACGCCAGTCTGAATGTTAAGATAGCATCAGCTGTCAAGGTGACTCCGGCAGTCTGCGCCTGCTGCTTCCCCCAAAATAGCTGCTTTTTATGCCGTGCCCCTCCCTGTCGTTTCACACTTCCTTATCGTGCTCTTGTCTTTCTTCTCTTATCTGCTGCTTTTTTTTTCTCTCTTGGATTTTCTCCCGTTTTCCCCTCCTTTTAGACGGTATTCCTTAAACTCCTCCTCCACCCTTCTCCCCCCCGTCTCCCTGCGATGCAGCTGTTTCTTCCCCTGACTTCCTCCGGCCTTCCTCCTCATCCTGCCTCTGAGTTTGTGAAACTTCCCGTCTGCTCGTCCCGTTTCTCCCCCCCCCAACCAGTTCTCAGCCGCCCCGTGTCTCGTGTGTGTGTCTCCTGTCCATCCGCAGCATGTCTGACTTCAGCGAGGAGCCGCGCTTCACCATCGAGCAGATAGACCTGCTGCAGCGGCTGCGGCGCACCGGCATGACCAAGCAGGAGATCCTGCACGCCCTGGACACTCTGGACCGGCTGGACCGGGAGCACGGCGACAAGTTCGGCCGCCGCGCCTGCCCCTCCGCCGCCTCCTCCTCCTCCTCCGCCTACCTTGTGGGCGGGGCAAACAGCTGCACCAACAACTCTGCCTCCAACACAGCCGCCGCATCCTTCAACAGTAACGCCACTGCCTCGGCGACCACCACCACCACCACCGCCTCCTCGGGCTCGTGCAACGGTAGCAACGGCGGCGAGGGCGGCGACCATGCCGGCGCCGCCCTCGCCGCCTCCTCCTCGTCCAGCACCTCCAAAGTCTCGACGGCCACGCAAACGCAGTTCAACAGCGGCGGGGGGCTGTCGCCGTCTCCCAGCAACAGCTACGACACCTCCCCGCCTCCGGGCCGCCCGCCCCCCTCCGCCGCCCTGCCGTCGCCGGTGGCGCTGGTGGCGCTGTCTCAGAACGGCCGGGACAGTCTGGCCGCCACGCCCAACGGGAAGGTGTCCCCGCCGCGGTACCCGGTGAACAGCGCGGCGGCGTCGAGGGCGTTCGGCTTCGAGGCGGCGGAGGAAGACCTGGACGTGGATGACAAGGTGGAGGAGCTGATGAGGTGAGTGGGGGGGGGATGAGGTGAGTGGGGGGTGGTGGTGGGGGGATGAAGGGAGGTCGCTCTGGCCGTACCAGATTTCTCTCCTGTTTCTCAGAAACCACGCTGTCCTTTAGAGATGTGCAGCAGCTGCTGTCGTGTGTTAACAGGACGCACAAAGTGCTTGTGAGAGCAGCCTGAAAGGCCCTGTTTCTGTCTCATTTCCTTCTCCTCAGGCGCATTTTCATTATGAATGGCTCGGCACCGCCGCACCTCCTTTATTAGCTTGAACGTTCATAATGAAAAGGACGGGAGCGGGTTTTCTCCTGACCCTGGACGGCGGGCGGCTGCTCTTGGTTCCTTTTCTTATTCTTAAACGCGAGGCCGAGACAACCGGCTGAGTGAAAAGTGGCTTCAGCATCACGGTAGCTCTGTCTGTGAATGGCATTTGTGTTGGTCTGAATCTGGGGACGCAGCTCCTGATTTCTGCTTAAACTCTGAACAACTGCTTTGAGCCCACTTTGATTTCTCTGGTAGAAAGGCACGGATGGATTTCCCGCCTTCCTACCAGAGGTGATTGTTAGGAGCAGCAGGGATGTCACCCTGCGTGAGCAAGAAGGCGCAGTGTCTGGGTTTTGCTATTTGTGACTAGCATCTGGTGTTAGCCATTAGCGGGATTAGCAGTAGGGACTTTAAATGGCAGTCTCTGTGTGTAACTTGGACATTCCCACCACTTCCAAGCCCAGCTTGTTCCATGGCTGAATTGGAGGCCTCCAAAGAACAAGCCAGAGCGGCAGCGACGTGTGAAGCCTTCCTGTTATCTCCAGAAGCCGACCCCGGGTCAACTTCCCCTGCCACCGGTTCAGGGAAACGTCCCACGGCCGCGGCAGACGGCTCCTTTTCATGCCTGGAAGAACTGCTTCCTGCAGTGACCCCTGAACCGGCTTGACCACTACCAGTAGTCTTTAACAACTTTTCATTTGCTACACATTATGGCAGCGCTGCTCATCATCTCCTTCAAATAAATGGAACTGAAGCGTAACTCCGTTTAAAGGTATGCTATGCAACCGGGGTTGATTTTCCAGCGAGGCTCCCCCCAGGGGGCGAAAGTAAAAGTGCACTGTCATAAAGATGCTCAGCTGTTCTGGTTTCTCCGACAAGCCAGGCGCGGTTGTTTTGAGCTTAGCAGACAGGCGAACGCAACGAAAAGTGGAAAAAACGGCAGTACAAACAATGACTAACACAGTGAAAGTATGAACATCAAGCTTCCCGCAGCGCTATCTTGGCAAGGTGGCCGCCTCGCAAACTCACGCTACCGCCTCGCCAACATTCAAAAAAAAAAAAAAAAAAAAAAAAGATAATAAAAAAAATAAATAAATACCTCGCGGTTCTTTGTTGTTGGATTCGCGCGTGCATATAGTAAATGGCAGGGTAAAAACACATGGAGTTCTCGCCGTAAAGCGAGACTTCTGTGAGTGCGGGCCGAAGCTCTTGCAATTGCAAGTGCGGTATTTCCCCCACAGACCCCCAGGGCGGCTGAGAAAACCTTTGTTCGACCTGAAATGACTCATTTAATCATCCAAAATGGTATGGAACACATTAATTAACTGAAAAATGTTGCATAGTATGCCTTTAAATCGTCTAAACCGGGTCCTTGCTAAAAGGACGCGACTCAGAGGTCCAGAACGATGCGAAGACGCCGTTCAAGTAAGGGAGACGTTGGGCCATCGTGATTCAGAAAATGGCTCCTAGCATCTCAGGAATCAAGAATATTAGATCTTTTTTTAGCATTCAGCAGAGTCACAGATAACAGATAATGAGGTAATAAGGTGATTATTGAACAATGACGACCTGAGGCTTGGTTTACAGAAATGTGCATCTAGATATTCTGAGAGGACAGTGTGCCGTGGCAGTAACATTAAGGTGATTGTAACGTATGACGGGCTAGTGACAGTGGAGTGATTTTAAAGCGCTGGGCTGCAGTCTTCCATCAGGGGGCGATTGCCCTCACAGCTCTGGAGAAGAAGCTGTTTCTATATTCCCATTTACACTACCCTTGTTAAACCGATCCATGCTGAGCTCGGTCCGAGCTTGGATAAGTTAACCGTGCCGAGCTTTGTTCTTAGTTTACACGTCACGCTAGCACGGTTCCTCGCCTCCTAGTGACGATCTGCGGTACTACTGCTCTCTAGGATTGAAGGAGGGACTCAAGCAAATAAAAATGGCGGCGCCCGTAACATTCAGGAAGTTATGCTTGGTTATAATTGTGATACTTCGTTGTTTGCGGAGAGTCAGGGGAAGACGGCAACCTTTGGTGAATTAACTTGACGGAGTCGGCTTTTGGGAAGTGGATAAGACAAATGAACGTCTAATCAGGATTTACAGACGCAGGAAACAACGACAGACGCTGA
The DNA here is from genome assembly GCF_011125445.2 of Fundulus heteroclitus. Lineage (NCBI taxonomy): Eukaryota > Metazoa > Chordata > Actinopteri > Cyprinodontiformes > Fundulidae > Fundulus > Fundulus heteroclitus. Next base: position 23,786,592 of record NC_046375.1, read on the forward strand.
GCTTCATCACGCTGCTAAGCAGAATCATCTCTGGAAATCGTGTGGCACGGTAGGGAAGCTAGTATTATTATGAATGTCTAAAACCGTGAAACTAGTCAGCTGACTGTAAGGAGATGACGCAGCCTGCTCATGCGATCTTTGTTATCAGAGAACCGAGCCAGGGAAAAACCGGGCCGAGCCCACCCATTGAACTGGTCTAGATTTAGCGCGGTCCGGTTGTGTCTGGCTCGGTTCAGTTCAGATTGCGTTCCATTTACATTCGATAGTTTTCTGGGTTACCGAGCTCGGACCGTTCTCGGCACGGTTAAAAAGGGGTAGTGGAAACGGGGCATAAGTTTATGTGTTTTGGCTTTGAGGCAGTGGGAGCAAAGAGTGGGAAGCTTGAAACTACTGGAACTGTGACCATCCAGGCTGGAAAGGGAGCAGAGCGGATCTGGCCACCAAGCGCGGTGAGGAGAATGACGTTGGAAAGCCCTGAGTTAGACGCGTGGCGTGAACGGAGGCCCTCATGCTCCCAGGGTCGTCTCCCAGGCTGACCTCTGGTGCCGTCTCTGTGGTCTGCTTTGTGAGGCGAGGTGTTTATTCTGAATCTCTCGCTGCCATCCTGCTGTAGTTTGGCCAGGCTTGGTTACAACAAGACAGTTTTCGTTCTAAAACCAAAGACTGGAACCAGCATCGACTAAAGAGAGCGAACCAAGTGGAGCGAGCCGCGTTCTGCTTATTGGCTGCAAACGCTGTGGTTTTCTTTAGTCTGTCATCAAGTCATATAAAAGGCTACAGACAGGCTTTTATTTCCAGATTTTGCTTTTATAGAGAATTATTCTAAAGAATAGCTGAAACCCTGAGGGATAACCCTACACTGCAAAAACAGAACTAGAAATAAGTAAAATGTTCTTAAAATTTGTGTATTTGTCCTTGAATTGAGCTGATAAATAAGATGATTTGCCAATGGAATAAGAATTTTGCACTTAAAATAGGAACAATTCATCTCAATCATCTTATTTCAAGCGCAGGATGTCTAATTATCTTATTTTAGGGGTCAAAATACTCATTCCATTGGCAGATAATCTTATTTACCTGCTCAAATCAAGGATAAATACACTAACTTTAAGAACATTTTACTTATTTTTAGATCCGTTTTTGCAGTGTAACTTATGCTGGTTTCTTCATGGAGTTGTTGTAGATGGTGATGCTGCAGCAGGAAGGATCTCCTGTAACGGTCCGTCTTACAGCTGATCTGGAGAAACCTCTGACTGGACACACTCTGTTGTACGACAGTCTGATGAAGAGGAGGCTCAGGGTTGTCCATAATGGTCCTCATTTTATGAAGAATCCGTCTCTGCAGAGTCATCTGTAGGGGTTCTAGATGAGTCTCTAGAACAGAACCATCAGCTTTCTGCAGCAGCAGCGTCTGCTCTGACCCTTCTGATAGAAAGCTTCACAGCTGCGTCTCCGGTCCGGTTTGTCCACCGACGTATTTATACTCCTCCTCCACGTCTTCTCCCAGGGTGGTGATAGTGCAGGTCTTATTCACGTTGCTCCTGAAATCTACAGCCGTCTCCTTCATTCAGGCCACAGAGCTCCCTGCACTCAGCTTCCTGTCCGTCTCTGATGCGTCTGAGTATTCCTGCAGATGACAGGAGTGTGTCCTGTACTGGAAGTCACACGGCTCTTCTGTCTGTCAAACTGTGGGTAGTGAAAAGTCCAATTTGTGAACCTAATTTTGTTGAAGGACCCCCTTGGGAGGGGGGGGGGGGCGGGGGGGCTCTCGTTTTATATTATTGTGATTGTCTCTCTTTTTATAATGAAGAAGTTTTTGATCTCAGGCTCAACAAGACGATGTCTCGCTAAGGTGTTTGTTCAGCTTAAATGTCTTAAAAGTGAGTATTTTACTGTCGTTTTTGCTATAACATGTCAACACTGTGCTGTTTATTGGGAAGTGGGAAGAAAAGGATGTTTTGTTTTGTTTTTTTGTTTTTTTCACAAAAATCTGAGAAGTGTGTCTCTACCAGCTTTTCAAATCTTAAGACAAACTCCATCAGAATGCATCTGAGCACAGAATCTCATTGGGGTTTCAGCCGGTACTTTGACTGGGCCATTCCAGCAGAACACGCTTTGATCTCTAAACCATGCCCTTCCAGTTCTGACTGTATGTTTGGGGTCATTGTCCTGCTGGAAGGTCTCTGGTCGTCTGTGGCCCGTTTCCAGCTCTGGCTAAACATCCCCTCACCACGATGCTGCCTCCACCATTGTTGCCCGTGAGGATGGTGTGTGCAGGGCGACCAGAGCGCCTTCTTCCTCATGTGTTGGTCTTTGCGCTTGGCTTCCCCTGGCTTTTGGCAAAACGCAAACAGCTTAAAGACGTAATTCCATTTTAGTTTGCAGAGATGAAATTAGAGAGTTGGACTCTAGGCGACGCCCGAGGGCCGTTGGTTGGTGTTGGATGTTGGCGTACCGGAGTTCAGGGGTTTGGACTAGAAATGCAGAGCAAAGCTTTCAGGTCTTGACGCTATCGTGAAAACCTTTAACACATTAAGATGTGTTGGTTTATCACAGAAATCCCCAAAGAATGCATAGTCAGCGGTTGTAAGATGAAAAGGTTCTGGCGGTATGAAGTCTGGCGAGCCGAGGTGGATGGCTCTTGGCAGACGTCTCGATTCCTGTCACCAGAAACTAGGTGCCAGCGGCCGGAGGAGCCGCCTTACCGTCAGCCGTAGCTCCTGTGAGGCCCATCTAGGTCATGTAGTTACAGTTTGACAAGCTCCAGGTTCTCTGAGAAAGTTCAGCCACATTGCAAGTACAGTCTTGAAGCAGCAGCGCCAATTAAATATTAGCGAAACAAGTCCGAACGCATTCTGAATGGTCCCAGGTTTGAGCTTCAAAGAGAGACGGGAGACACGAGCAGCAAAGTTGTTATTTAACGGTCCTGGTTAGGCTTTTGTGCGGCCGAGGAGGGGGGGGGAACAAACACAAAAGCTGCGGGTCTCACGAGGCAGGAGGGTGGCCCGCACCTAGCGGGGTGGGAGCAATGCATGAAATCCCGTTTGGTAAGATCACATGACGCAGTGAGTGGTTAATCAGGCCCATTAGTCTGACGGCTTCAGCGCTCCTCATCTATCAGGGCGCACGTGTCGGCCGTCTCCTGCTTCCCTCTGAGCGCTTCGCACGGTCCCCTCCTCCTGCTCACGCGGGCTGCAGCCCGGCCGGTCCGTCCCGCCGTCGGTTCAGCTCTGCGTTAGGTTACACGTCGTGTAGAGACGAATCCAGAGGTTAAGTAGTGTCTTCTCAGCATCACACCGAGCAGAGGAGGGGGGTTAACTTGTCAGCATCGCCACGGCGCCCTTCTCTTTCCTCTCTCTCCTTAAACTGCACATTTCCTCCTCTGCAGGGTTTCGGCCTTTGAGTTGGCACCCCCCACCCACACCCCCGTCTTGTACAGCAGCTTGCGCCTCATTGATTTGCTGGTGTCGATACAAGCAGCGTTATCCAAGCGCTAATTTTAGCCGCACCACAAGAGGATGATGTGGAGGATATCGATGCTGGATGTCAAGAGCCGTGACGCATTCTCCTTCCAGAAATGTGCCGACAGAGCGCTCAGGACCGAGAGAGGGTGGGCCACCGCTCGCCCCGGCTGCTGCCGAAGCTGGGCGGGGGCTTCTCCTGAGGGAAGCGTTGGCTTTATACGCGTTTTTTGATGGAGAAATGCACCAAACGGCGAACGCGTTCTGCTCCCCAAGGGAATCGGGCCGTGGCAGTCCTCCCTAGCTGCAAGTCTGTGCCTGTTTTTAATTATTTCCCTTTTAAAAAGACGGACTCTGTGAAAACATGCCCCCATGAAGATGTATAGAAATTAACGGTGACTCCATTTCCAAAGCGGCTGCGTGTTCATGTTGCCGGCAAATGAGTTAAAAAAAAAAAATCCCGCTGGTGAAGCTGTCAGAATGCAGCACTGAACAAAGAGGGAGGGTTTAACGGTGAATGGCTGCCATGTTGCCAAGTATTCACACCCCTGTTTACATTATAATCACATTATTGAGTGACTCGGGTGGGTTTGATCTGTGAACACCTGCAGCATTTTCAGTGGGGTTCAGGTCCAGACTTTGACTGGGCCATTTGAACGCATTGGACATGCTTTGAACTAAACCTGGCTGTTCCACCCGTTCTCTGCAGCTCCTCCAGAGTTACCATCAGCCTTGTGGCTGCTTCTCTGATGAACGCTGCAGTTGCCAGGCCAGTTGGTTACCATGGAGGAGTGTTGTGGTGTGTTAACACTCGTCGGTCCATCCCCTGCTCATGTTCAGATGATCAGAATCAGAATCAGAAATACTTTAATAATCCCAGAGGGAAATTGCTGATGATGGGTAGAACGGAGCTGTGTGAGTAGTTCTAAGCTTGGGACGTTGTTTTCTACTCTAACCCTGCTTTAAACATCTTCCTCCCTGACCTGTCTGCTGGGTTCCTTGGTCTCCATGATGCTGGTTGTTCTCTAGTAAATGTCTGAGGTCAGAAACAGAACATCCGGAGATGTACAGAGAATAAAATGCACTAAGAAGGACCTTTTTATTTAGCGATGTTAAGCTAAAGGGTGTAAATGCAAATGCAGATGTTAAGCCATTTGTCATTTTCTTTATGATTTTTGAGGGGGCAATAAGGTATTTACTATAAAATCAACCTAAATCCTTCTCATTTGTCAACCAGGATGGAAATAACATTCCCTATAAACAATTGGTCCTCTCCATCAATAATGTCTTAGTCACGTTTTTCTCCTTTCAAACCTAGAGGTATGGTCCGGAACTACTTCGGTTCAGTGTAGCCTGTGTTTACTTCCTGGTTCCTCAGTGAATCTAATGAGATTTCCCAGGGTAATTAGACCATTACGCTCATATTTATGAGCGTAATGGTCAGTACGACACGGATGTTAGAGCAACATAGAAAAGTAACTAAAGTTCCTGAACATGTATCAGCTATAGACCTCCTGAACCACATTAGCTTACGCTAGCTTTTATTAGCTTGACGAACAGCCCCCTTTGAATTGCACTACGCAGATTGTTGTGATTGGCAAGCTGTTGTACCAATTTCAGCCACAAGGTGTCAGTATGACTTATAGCTCCTTTAAAAGGGGGCAAAAAAACATCAGCGCTTTCATTTTACATAGCTTCAAACATGGACTTTTCTGCTATTGCTGCTTTTTTTAGTGTTCTGTTCCAGTCTTCTTTTTAATGAACGTGTCGCTCTGTGTTTGCAGGAGGGACAGCAGTCTGGTGAAAGAAGAGATCAAAGCTTTCCTGGGGAACAGGAGGATCTCTCAGGCCGTCGTGGCTCAAGTTACTGGTCAGTAGCACATGAACCCCCGCTTACCACATCGATGAGCTTTGTTCTCCTCGTCGTCCGCCACACAAGTGCTTTGAGGTTTACTGGGAAAGGGAAGGGAGGCGCAATGGGCTCCAGTACTTGCTGCTTTATTGAGATCTAGAATCCAAAGAATCATTCAACTGTTTAGATGGTCCTGGTTTTCTCACATCTCTTCTGTATTGTGTTAACGGAAATAAAACGGGGCATTTCTATCCCTCCATTGTCTCTACCTGCTGGTCCTGGTCATGTTGGGCAAGAGTGGGGGGCGGCCTAAACCAGGTCACTGGTCCGTTTAGGCCCACGCTCAAACATGAGGCTGGTTTATAACTGTATTTATGACTGTGTGGGAGCCAGAACACCTGGAGGAAACCCATGTATGGAGGAAATGTGTGTGCCCCCACTGACCCGGGACAGGGTGTCCTTGGCTGGGTTTGAGCCACCAATTAGTCACCGAACCAGCAGATTGTTACACCTGAACGGATTTGAGTTGCAGTAACGAGTAGAGATGTTATTAAGTGAAGGAAAATAGGAATTCATTCACGTTGCCTGAGGGAAAACTGTCTCATCCATCACCGCTGTTTCAACAGCTCCTCCACCTTTATCTGAAGCCCCATCAGCCGCTCATATACGGTTGCAGATTAACATTCATATAGAATTTGACTGGGAGCTAGAATCTGAACTAAATTACAGGATTTGAAGTCAGAGGTGTTCTCTGTAAATGAGTGGCGAAGTCGAGCTCTGTCTCTGTGATTGGAGACTGAGTGAAACGAAAGCTAAGACAGTAGAAACTACTCCGCCCTCGCTCATATCCTCCTCGGTGCCTCCTGGGGCTTCCTTTATAATCACCTGCACAACGTTGCTCAATGTCCGCTCGCTGTAATTCAATGTGCGGCTGCTTTGCTTTCCAGGCATCAGCCAGAGCAGGATCTCCCATTGGCTGCTGCAGCACGGCTCTGACCTGAGCGAGCAGAAGAAGAGGGCTTTTTACCGCTGGTACATCCTGGAGAAAACCACACCAGGTACAGGGAACTTCATAAGAGCTTAAGAAGAATGGTGCAGATCTCAGATCAGTCGCATGAAGAGAGGTTGAGGAGGAAAGGTGTCTTCATGGTGGATGTGGAGTTTGTCTCCAGATTTGCTTCAAATCACTTGACTTAAAATCAAGTTCTCAACCTAAACTCCATCACTTGCCTTGCTTTATAAGACCAGTGTGGGGAGGCGGGTGCCCTATTCATTTGATATTGTAGCCTATGCAGCTATGCTATTTTTATCATGCATAGGCGCCGGTCCGCCACATCACATGTGCAATTATCTATTTAGGGACATTTGTGTGCATTGGAAGACGCCAGAGAGACGCCATATACTTCGCAGCAATAACCTGGAAATTACATTTTAATCTCCTACTATGCCATGCAGATGCTCTCTCTGCGCTGACGAAGTTCCCCTCGCCTCCAGATGCTGAATACTTGAACTTGTTTTCTGACTGACTTGGCTACTTATAATATTGACCATTTGGGGGAACTGGTAGAGCATTAAACCCAGAGGCGTCAGTCGACCCTTAAATGTGGAATAAAATCAACTTTATTATGGCTAAAGCAATGTACCCTGTCAGCTGTGAATTCTACACCCCGGTTGTTCGAAGATTTAAACAACCTTTGATCAAGATAAATGGCAAGATGGGGAAGCTGACAGCAGCTTAATGCATGGACAGATTTCTGCCGTAAAGTCTTACCAAGGTTTTAAAATGTTGTCGTTTCAAAGCACTAAACTTTTACATCGTACAGTTCCTCTGGGGTTAAAGTCCTTTTTTAAGAGATGCCAAAGAATGACTAGATGTTTATTGATGATGCGCTCAGCCGGTCAGCTGGCTGAAATACGATGACTACACTCTGCCTTTGGGTACATAAAGAAATACCCACCTTGAACTAAGCTTAGAGGCCGTTTATTCTCTATTCCCAAAGTCTTTGTATCCAAATATCAGATTTTACAGATGACATTAATGTACAAGATGTTCTAATAATATAGCAGCCTTATGAATAATTGTTTTTCTGCTTTGAGTTGAAGCAACTAGATCATGATACAGAACATATTTTAAACTATTGTTTCAGCAGCGTCACACACTGGCCATTTTAACACTCAACAGGACGTGCTTGGTGAGACTTCTGGGAGTCAGCTGGACCTTTGGTCTGAGTAAAATCAAAGGCTTAATGCTGGGCTCCTGGGTTCCCATCAGTCTGAGTATTTTGTCTAATGTCTGGTTCTAACTCAGATCAGCTTAGATTTTGAGCTACCCAAAAGCACCGATGCCCAGAGCCTGACGGTCTTTGTTGTATGACCTGATCAGACCCCTCAGTGATGCAGCCATCATCCGTTTATGAGGATGAATCCAACTGTTGATATGGTTGGTGTCCCTGTTGTAGTTTTGGTTAGAGACACATTCCTCAGAACTCCTTCCCGAGGGAGAAAGTGTGCTCCCTGAGCGCCGCTCCTGCTACCCAACCAGCTCTGTTTCAGTTTGTGCCTCCTGACCACAAGCACACCTGCAGACAGCCTGCGGCTCCCCTCTCTGCAAAGTGCGCTCCGTTGTAACTGATCAGCGGTTCTCTTGATCCAGGTGCGACTCTGAACATGCGACCAGCCCCGCTGCCTCTGGAGGAGATGGAGTGGAGGCAAACCCCACCGCCCCTCAGCACCGCTCCCGGGACCTTCCGGCTGCGTCGCGGAAGCCGCTTCACTTGGAGAAAAGAGTGCCTGGCGGTGATGGAGAGGTGAGGAGGGGAGGGAGGCAGGGTTTGCTTGTTTTCATAACCGTGTGCTTATTTCCTCCAGGAGGAAAGGCAGTCTGGACAGCGATGAAACAAAGCCCCACAGCTTTCAGCATCTGCAATATCCACCGGCTTGTTGACATTGTCCTTGTGTTGTGAAATGAAATTAATCTCTGTGTCCGTTGTGTTATCTGCAGCTACTTCAATGACAACCAGTACCCAGATGAAGCCAAAAGAGAGGAGATAGCAAACGCCTGCAACGCTGTTATTCAGAAACCAGGTAAACGCCATTACCAAGTTACCCCTGAAGAACTGACGTTAAACGGCTTCAAATGCTGCTGAAGTGCAGTTTAATGCAAATATCGGTGCATCTTATGTGAAACGCTTCCCATTTATCTACTGCCTGTGGCCCGGTTCACACCTGGTATCGCCATGTGTCCTGGCTGATCCAGATGGAAGTAACACAGCTGTGCACGCCGTTAAGCTAACACTTTGTTGAAGCAACTACTGATTCACATCCCCGTTGCCTTCAGTTCACACCTTCCATCAATTCGGATTCATCTGAAGTAAAGCTCAGCCGACTTAGCAGTCCTCTGACTTTTCTATGCGTGTCCTTTAGCTCAGTAATAGCGGGTCTGTATTTGAAGGATATTATTGTCCAAAGGTGTCAGTCAGGAGAACGGTAAAATAAAGCTGTACCATGACACAGTGAAGAGGGTCATGAATGACAAAACGTTGGCCTGGGAACTGACCAGAGAGGCTGCCAAGAGGCCATTGGCACTGGTTATGTACTAGTTATGTTCTACATCTCCAGCATTTACTGGGCAAGAGGCGGGGTACACCCTGGACAGGTCGCCAGTCTGTCACAGGGCAACACAGAGACAGGACAAACAACCATTCTCACACACTCACACCTAAGGAGAATTTAGAGAGGCCAATTAACCTAACAGTGTTTTTGGACTGTGGGAGGAAGCCAGAGTGCCCGGAGAGAACCCACACATGCACATGGAGAACATGCAAAGTCCATGCAGAAAGACCCAGAGCAACAGCGCTACCCACTGTTTCACTGTGCAGCCCATAGCATGTGCTCTTGTCTTTTCAATTTTGAAGAGGGGCTAAAAGAAACAGGCCTCGGTCACATCATGCCAGTCGTGGATCGCAAATGAGAGATTCCTAAAAACTCTGTGTGAAGTCAGTTGCAAATTAAAGAATAAATGCTTTAGTTTTAAAAGGGAGCATTAGGAGTACCAAAAATGCACCACCTGCGATTTCTGTTAAAAAGAAATTACTTCTTAACACAAGATTAGCCCAATAAATGTTTCAATTAGAGGCGGTATATTTCTAAATGATCCAGCAGGAGGTTATTGAACATGCCATAAGATCGATTTTGTTTGAAGGCGTTGAGTACATCTGTACCAGGGGTACTGATGAATTAGGCTACACTGAGGTAAGGGCATCACATCTACTGCAGTGTTTGTTCTCAGACTGCAGCGCGTCAAAAAATGGTGACCCGACTGAGTCTGAAATTCTACACGGCTGCCAGCAACACTCTGTACCTAAAACGCCGGAGTCAGAACAATTTTCCATCGGTTAGGAGGAGACGCGTTGAAGCAAGGCCACGACTCCTGAGTTTTCTGTGTTCCTCCGTAGGGAAGAAGCTGTCTGATCTGGAGCGGGTGACCTCCCTGAAGGTGTACAACTGGTTCGCCAACCGCCGCAAAGAGATCAAGAGACGAGCTAATATTGGTAAGGCATGTGTGTTTTACATGACGCCATGATGAAAATGAAATGCCTGACGTGTGACCAACCGGATCGCCACCATAAAACCGGTAATCCCCTCCTCTTCCTCCAAGAAGCAACAATCCTGGAGAGCCATGGGATAGACGTCCAGAGTCCAGGTGGACACTCCAACAGTGACGACGTTGACGGGAACGACTTCTCAGAGCAGGTACACACACACACACACACACACACACACACACACACACACACAGCTGAGCAGTTGTTGGGGGAGCTGCAGAAGCTCTTACATGTAGATCAGTGCAGGCGTATTTGGTAAGTCTCCGCTGATTGTGTGCCTGGTAGAGAGCCGTGCGCTCGTGCTTGACTATATAAAGATGAGCTGCAGCGTTTCAGCTGCTGCTTACCTTGTGAAACTCTGTAGTCAGCTTCCACTAAATATAGAAAAAGCACACTTGCTTCAATCTGATGCATTGGCCTCATTAAAAAGTCGCCCTTTGTTGTAACAGATGGAAACAAAACTGAGGCGGTTTTTTTTTGTTTTTTTTTTGTCCCCCTCGTTCAGGCCTGCGATCTCCCGTATTTCGACAAGAGATCTCTCAGCCGACCTTTTGGCCTTTACCGACTGGAGCCCACCTCACCCACACAGGTAACAGAGAGACGGACTGTGACGCGCCGCTATGGGCAGATAAGTGCTAGATTCACTGGTGTCCTCATACAACAGGAGCATGATGGAGGCAACGAATGCTGAAACCTGAATGGCTCAAAGACAAAAAGGTACATGAAATACAGCGATTCAAGTCAAATTTCAAATGAGCCAGAGCTGCAATAGAATGGTGCTAAAAAAATAATCAAATCTAGATTAGGGCTGTAATGGTGCGCAGTTTGATTTTAGAGGTCGCCGTTTAGTACAACAACAAAAAGGACAAACACTACTTGCCTTCTGTTTGCTTATTTAAACACACTAAAGCTCTCAGAGATGGGGAAACCAAACTGTTCTAGACTCTGCGGAGGCAGGATCTGTGTACGGGTAAACTGTGGCCTATTTAACTGGCTCTAAACCAAACTGCATCTCACGCATCATGAAGATGATACTGAATGAAACAATAACTAGTGTTCGTTTCCATTTTTTTTTGTCATAATTTTCTGCAAAATTAAAAAACAAAAAACAAAAAGAAAGCTGAAAAACTTCCCCTGATGTAAAAATACTAGAATATGTCAGGGTCTCCCTCAGGAGAAATTGGCCTCGGTCAGTGGGAGAGAACTGCTCATAGACGTTGCCCTCTCCCATAACATCACAATGATAAATAAAAAAACATTATTAAAAAAAAAAAAGACCTAATTCATTAAAAAGCTCATCTCGATAAAGGACAGTATCATAAATCATGATTAGAAAAACTAAAGGAACCCATAGAAAAGAAGACCTGCTCCTCCAGCCTCTAAATACGTTATTGAAGGACCAGACTGGTCCATGAGGAATTCCTGTATTTTTCAGACTGCAAGGCGCACTTAAAATCCTTAACGTTTCTTAAAAAACCCATGGTGTGCCTTATATATGATAAGCATACTTGTGCTTATTGGCCGGTTTTATGTGGTACAATGCACCCACAATTCTATAAAAATTAGGGCTGTCAAAATAACGCGTTAATTTCGATTATTTAATTTACTGTTGTAAAGTGTTGATATTGAGGAGTGTTCATTTATTTTCATTGTGTCCCCTACGTTACTGTGTGCCACATATGCCACAACGACACATGTTAAAACGTCTGAAGGCATGAAATGTGAATAAGAGTTTTTGAACTTTAATGTATCTAATGCTGATTATTCATTGAATCATTTGAATTTAAATATTTAAAATACTTTCATAGCAAAAATTATATGAGATTAATTTAGATTAATTAATTACAGAGTATGTAATTAATTAGATAAATTTTTTAAATTGATTGACAGCCCTAATAAAAATGTGTAATTACGACTTTAGTTAGCAACGAAGCCACTCCACTCAATGGATATTCAGAGCATTACGGTACACTGTGTCACTACCTGAAGGGACCCCTGAGCTGTCTACAAGACTGCCTGACTTGTAGACAGCTACCTGCTGTCTGAATCGGAGTTCAAATCCGAGCTTTACATTTTACGGTTGAGGGCTTTTAAAACAGTCGGTACTCACATCGACACTGCCAGCTGGCATTGCAGGTGGTGTTGACTATCAGGTAGCGCATTTAGCAACATTTGTTACACTAAACGCTTCTGCCAGGTGGCCTTATTGGGACCTTGCTGCTTTTAATAGATTAACACCTAGCTCCCTGGGAACCGGACACCACTGAGCACCGCGCTGCTCAAAAGCAGGCGGGTAGAACTTCAAGCTCCACTGGTCGTCATTTGCGGCCATTTTTGCAGTGCTTTGGTGTGGACTGCTGTAGCGAGTAGCTGGGGGTACTAACGTTGTCTGTGGTGACTGCTAACAAAAAGCAGTAAACGCGCGTCATAACAACTGAACGGGTGAACGTTTCAGTTTCTTTGTTTTTATTTTTATTTTTTCGTTTTTTGCGGCTTCTAGTGGCTCGCTTTTATTGACAGTAGACTGAAAGGAAGGGGGTGGAAGAAGGGAAGAGACATGCAGCAAAGGACCGCGGGTCGGACTCGAACCCGGGTCGACCGCGTCGAGGACTAAGGCCTCCAAACATGGGTCGCGCCAGTGTTCGAGTCCAGGTTCGAGTCTCCTGTGTTCAAGTCCGAGTCAAGTCCAAGTCATAAAAAAAAAATCTGAGTCGAGTCCGAGTCAAGTCCACTACTCATCCGAGTCAAGTCCGAGTCGAGTCACTATTGATCCAAGTCGAGTCCTTATTGATTACATATGGAGCATTTTGCACTCCATTTTCTGCCAATGCAGGTGAAATCCTTAAACGCGAAACGGACAATCTTCGGGGCACTCATCTCGCCTCCAGGCATGCTGCAGTGAAAATTTACGTTCGTTGTAGGAACATGCCGTGACGTGTGATGTATGACATGAAGCAGTAACATTCCATTGCACTAATAATTTAGATATTAAAATCATACACCAAATAATATTCTAATGACATATTAAAATTATAGCCTAATGATATAAAGCTCAAGTCCAAGTCAAGTCACGAGTCTCTAAATTTAGCTAATGACTCGGACTCGAGTTCGAGTCTCGGACTCGAGTACTACAACACTGGGTCGCGCTGTCCGCTGCGCCACGAGCGCACCAACGTTTCAGTTTCTAGGCGTGCCACAGTTTTCAACTCTTCATCTGAACGAACACAGTGTGTCGTTTTCCTTCTACTTCCTGCTTTTGCTCTGTTTTTGGATGGTCTGTCTCGTTCAATCCCAGTGAAATACATTGTTGGGTTTGTAATGACAAAATACTAAAGTTAAAGAGGTATAAGTGCAGGGCATGGGGTTTCTGGGAGGGACGCAGTGTGGAGGGCCTGTTGTGCTCATTAAGGATTTATTCAAGTCCTTAGCAAAGTAGAGCGGCACATGAAGTGTGTTTCTGATCAGATATCCTCGTCATGACACTGAAACTGTACTTTGTGCTCTAAAGTTTGCCTAAAGGAGATTCTTCTTCTTCTCCTTTTCCTTCTGGCAGGACGACAGCGCAGCTCACAACGAGCACCAGGACCCCATCTCTCTGGCCGTGGAGATGGCCGCCGTCAACCACACCATCTTGGCGCTTTCCAGAACCGGAGGTGTGCCCAACGACATCAAGACGGAGTCCCTGGAGGACGAATGAACAGCTCAGGAACTGGGAAGGAGTGAGGGATCAAAGTGCAGTCCAGACGGGGGGGGTGAAGCGGGTTATAAAAATGGTGAAATGGGTGGGTGGGGTTTAAAAAGACCAAAATAATCCTACTTAGTAAAAACCTTCAGAATCTGCTCCCCTCCTCCCAGGGCATCCGTGTAAACAGTAATTACCTCCCCACCCCATTTTCCTCAATCTATTGACGCTGCTGGTGGACATGGTTACTGTAGGCGTTGTGAAAGGCCAGCCAGTGGTCAACCTCCCACCTGACGGTGGCTCCTCTCTGGGACCGGGTCTCCCAGGAACTCCTCTCCCTTTCCAGCACAGGATACCTCTTCAGTTGTCCCTCCTCTTCCTTCCCTCAGCAGCCTGGTCTTCTGAGCCCATCCTCAGTCTCTCACCTCGACCTCAGAAAAAAAAGAAAAAAAAATGACGCACTGTGTATATAATGAATATACGTATAAGCTTCTAATGGTTCTCAGTCACCCTCACCTCATGACATGCTACCTGCCTAATGACCTACACCCTCAGATTCTCCTCTTCGCGGCGCCGAAGAGGAGCCTGTAGCCGTCCGCTCGGGGAACGCCGCCGACGAGAGCTTCCTCCTCTTAACTCTCGGGCCGCCAGGCGGTCGGCACGAATGACACGGGAACTCACGGCGGTCCAGTCGCCGTTCCTCTGCTTTTCTTTTCCCTACAGTCGAGGCGCCACATCGGATCAAACCAACGTTGCAAAAGCGTCCGTTGAAAAGAAGTAGCCTTAACTTCACATAGACAGCTGTTTTTTTTTTTTTTTTTTTTTTTTTTGGCGACCGGTCCAAAGCGCACAAACAAAACAGCTATCTGCACAGGTGGGGGTCAACGTTGACGTTTCTATCCAACAGCAGCTGTTTTCCCTTCCTTTCTTTTAGCCACGAGATTAGCTGTTTGTTTTTTTTTTTACTTTTATGCTAACCTCCCCTCAGCCATTGAGGAGAAAGTCAACCTCCCTGAGCTGTCCAATAAGGGAACAATTTTCCAGATCATCCATGCCAAAGGAGGTGGCTCTGTGCTGAGATCTGAGAGGTGTTTTAAGTGAATCCAAAGGGATCGCTGCTAACTCCTTTGGTGTAGGTTTCTGTTCTTCTTCATGTTCAGTGAAGCCTCTCAGGCCATTGTAGGCCTGACACTACAGCAGGCCTGTATCAGTTATGGTAGGTATTTGCAGGCTCCCATATTATACCCCTAAGCTATTTACTACTTCTGTGACGCTGCCTCTTTATAATAATAATGTAAGCAATGTGCTTTTTTTTTTTTATATATACACACAACAGGTATCAAATTAGACTGAATCCACACTGGAGATGAATATCAAAGTACTATAGAAACTTTTCTTTATTTCACCTATAAGTAACCTCAAAGGGAAGCAACGAAGGGAATCAAGGACACTTAAAGTGGCTTGGTTTCTTTTCGTCCTGAATGAAAGTTCTCCAAAACCATCAGCTTCTAAAAAAAAAAAAAGTGCTTAGATGAGCCCAGCTTCTTCTGTGCTTAGGATGTATTCTGTTTTGGCAAATTGTCACGCAGCCCTTTAGCTTTGATGCAAACCTTTTGCGACGGGTTAAATCAAAAGATCATTACTGCTGCTATGTCCGAATGCTGTGGATTTGTTTCAACCCAAATCAGGGAACACTGCTGGCCTAGCATTGTCCAAAAAGTGCCGTTGGTGCCTGTTAAATATTTGGTTTGGCTAGCCACTCAAGGACAGGAAGCTCTGCAAAGGCTCCTACTCATCAGGATGACAGTCCTGTGATGACAGCTCGTCTATCGGCTCTCAGAAATCAGTGCAGGAACAGCTCCACAGTACCTGCTAATCCTCAGCCTCCATGGCTAGCTGCACCATGGGGCCATCAAACACTCGAGGATAAAAGTTAAATTGGCGAGACTGCTTGGGTTTTACTGGACCCAGTCATCAAGTTTGAGAGGTTAGGCCAATGGATCATGCCTCTAGTGCTAAACCCTAAATGGTTCTGTCAGTGCTTATCCAGTGGCCATTGGACAAGAGGTGGGGTCCACCTGGACAGGTCAAGGGTAATTTGGAGAGAACAATTAACCTAAGTCATGTTTTGGAGGAAGCTGGACAGAACCCCTGCAGAAAGACCCTAGACCAGGATTTGAACCCAGGACCTTCTTGCTGCAAGGCAACAGTGTCAACAACTGAGCAGCCCTCATATTAACAATATCCTTATTTCGGGGGAAAATGTTCAAGGTTACACATGGTTGTCAACTCACTCCTCTTAAGGGAGACTTCAGATTTTCCTCCAGTTCTCACCCTCTCTGCCCAGATTAAACTTGGCAACCCATTTTTAGCGTTATAGACACTACAGTTTTTCACAAGCCTACAGAATGTCATTGGCTACATTTAGAGGATTGTAGAACACAATATCACTTTCCAGCTGTTAATCAGCCATGGCTCACTGAATCATTTTGATTGCTTTGATAGTATCAGGCCTGTAGGCCCCATTATTTGCCATGAACTGTAGTTCTAAAGAAAACAAGATGTGTAAATCTGGATATTTTATCTAGTATTAAAATAGTTTGAACGCAGAGCCGATCCAAGGCTCTAATGGGCTCTAAACAGAACCTCCGTCAGTAACCACTGCTAAACTAATATTCACACATATCCTCCCATGTTTCTGTATTCTACATCTAGCATTTATAAAAAATTGTTGTAGCTTCTAGGGCTCAGACTTTTTCTGGCAAAGCCTATAATTTTCCCTAATAACTGGGTTTTTAGTACCTTAGTTTGTTCTGTATTTATATTCCTTGCACTAGGCTTGAAACATTCTCACACTATAACCATGTGTAAAAAAAATACCTTGGAACGGTATTTAAACTAAAATCTACGACATCACCTAACTGCTGTTATTTTATACAGAGAAGCAACACCTACAGCTGCTAAAACATTTAATGGTTATGGTTTTGATTCATAAACTTAACTATTACTATGCACACTTCAGCTAAATCCAGTTGTAATTTGTTAGCTTGTGCAAAAATGGTCTATTTTTTTGCTGCTTTGCCCTCTATGGAGTCACACAAGTCTAACACGCTGGGTAGTTAGTTGGGCTATCTGCTGACGTAGCCAGCCCAATGCACATGCATTTAGCTTACATCTTTACAGGTTGCCTAGATACAGCCTCTTTTGTGAAAGGATTGTTTTGTAATTATAGCTTAGATCATCAGTACAAAAAGAATTTCACCACGACTTCAGAAAATTCCTCCGCTCTTGGCTGCCCCCTGTAGGCGTGGGAGGTCTTAAGCAGCAGATGCCTATTTAACTTTGCCTTGGGCCGACTGACTAAACATACAAGATGTTCAGGGAGTAGATATTTTTGGACAAAGACGGGCTAGCTGTGTGTCTCTCAGTCTGCATGCTAACATTTTAGTATGCTCATGTGAACAATTACACCCTCCCTTCCTCTCCCCCCCAAAATAAGTAAAGTGCAACACCAGGTACATGCACCACAGTCCAATGGTTTTGGAGAACTTATTAAAAAAAATAAGCTTCATGGCAGGATTGAGCAACACATATCTTGTGATTCCTTATATCTAAAATGATTTTTGTTGTTGGTGATGAACCAGGTTACATGTTACAACACTGAAAGTGTTTATTTTTTAATACACGTCTCACTCTCATAACTTCCCTTGCTGGGTTCTGGTCTAGAAAAGCTAATTATAACGCTTCTGTCCGTAAGAAGCTGCAAAGCAGTTACTAAGAACTGGTTTTAAAAAGGAAATGGTTGAAAAGAAAATGTATTTATGCTCATTTTTATGGTAATGTACAAAGATAAATGACACCCTTTGAAATGAAATGTGCTTTATAGTTAAATTAATGCATTTTCATTTTACCAGACTTATTTTTCTATTTTAATTTTAGCATTTATCTGTCTCCATTGTTTGAGCAACAGTTTCATGAAAAGGCCAAAAATTATGCACCTTATGAAAATTAAGTATTGTGATGACTTACCTTGAAATGTAACCTCGACCTGGAGTTAATGTCCAGTGTAGTATATAGTTCTATATAATGGGTCTGGTGTAGAATCACGTCGGTGCAGCTTGTTCACGCATACAATCCCAGCCTTGGTGGATTTTGATGAGGTTTCTACACGAAGTTGAGTGATTGGGATGAATGCAGGGCAGAATACTGCAGAGTGCATTGAGAGAATTTTCTCAGAATAACCTGTTCAAACGGCCTACCTTTAACTTCTGGGTTGGACGTTTACCAGAATGGAGGCGTCCTCTCATGGTGTGGCTACATGTCCGTCTGTCTTCAAGTAAAACGCCACCCATTTCATCCCTCTGTCACTCGGAAGAGGACTGAAAGCTGTTTTTATCAATCTCAAACATAGTTATGTTCAAAATTACTGTATTGCCCATTTCAGAATTTAGTGCCTTTTTTGGACAGTAGACTGTTCTGTAATTAAGATGTAGTATATAAACATTTTTTGTACAGTTTCTTTGTCCATTTTTTTTACTTGTGTTTATTTTAGTATGATATATATATATATATATATAATGTACAAGAGAATAAAGCTATATCAATGACATTACTCATTTTGCTGGTCAATCAGTGAAAGACAAGAATTTAATATCAATATCTTTATTTTCAAATAAATAAGAAATCAAAAGTAGTCAGATTAAGTCGCTTAAATGCGTACGTATAAAAAAAAAAAAAAATTTATGAACTAGACAATTTTCCTAAATTCCCCACTCCAGGCATCTTCATACACACAAAAAAAGTTTAAAGGAATTAACACACGCTTGGCAGAAATTAAACCCATTTAAAGTAGATGCATTATTAGTTTTGTAATTGGAGTGCAAATCTGCGTAAAAGTAGAAACACCAGAACCATCTCATCGAGTTCCAGCAGGACACATTTTGGTTCTACAAGATCAAGGCACACGTGATGAGCAGTAGTCAAGGCACAAGAAAGAATTTGCAGTATCCACTCACATGCTCCAAATATACAAATGTCATCGGCAAATAGTGTAATATTGTTAAAAGACAAGGAAGCGAATTAAAAAAAATTGCATTAAAGTTGGAATTAGTCATCCATGTAGTGTGTCTAGAGTATTAAAGATTCAGCCCTGTGCTAAAGTGAG
Source organism: Fundulus heteroclitus (assembly GCF_011125445.2). Classification (NCBI taxonomy): domain Eukaryota; kingdom Metazoa; phylum Chordata; class Actinopteri; order Cyprinodontiformes; family Fundulidae; genus Fundulus; species Fundulus heteroclitus. The sequence goes on from NC_046375.1 coordinate 23,805,355, forward strand.
GAGTTCTGCAGGTTTTCTCAACGTTTCTGCCATCTTCAGTTCAATCCTTGTACCCCACTGTTATGGCAGGAACTCACAACACTACAACAGTTCTGAGAATTTTTCGGAGGTTTTTCAAGTCTCTAGAATAAATACTTTTTTGCAAATCTCCACTTTAAACATTTCCATTTTGATAAAACATTCAATATTTGTCAGTGAAGTGATAGCAGCTTTTTACACAGAAGCTCTCACAGCGAATGGCTAGATACTGAACCCTATTAAAACTTCCCTCACACATCAAACCAGCATGTCTTTCAGGTGTTCCATGATTTGCGGTTCTCTCCTCTGCCGCGGCCGGATCCTCCGGTCTCACCTTTTGCCAGGGCAGTGAGAGCTGCCAGGTTTGGATTGGATCCGGATAGGTTGGCACTACGCCTCTTTTGCTGCTGGCGACGGCGTTTGGCCCCACCGCGGCTAATTCTGTCAGGCCTTACAAGCACTCCGTAACCAGGGTTGCAGTGAAAATAGTGCTTCCCACCCACCGAGCCATCATTCTTTCCTGGAAACAGACCAACAAAAATCCATAAGGGGTTATTCTCAGGAATAGTTATGAGGTAAAATAAAGGGAAATCAGTCTAAAGAGTCAGGTTTCTCACCTGCCGGTACCTCCAGTTCAACTCCAACCCAGGTACCTGCTGCGAAATCTGTGGGGCCCAAGTAACGCACCGTCCCGCTCTTATTGGTCCCCACAGTCACAAACTCCCCTTCTTTCAACCAGTCAGGAAGAATGTCGGAAGCTGCTTCATCCCCCTCCTCTAAGTCGGAGATACTTTCCAGGCTCTCTGCTGGTACCGAGAGACTGAGTCCTGACCCGAGGCTGCCGGCATGTCCCATCTGTGCTGGTTTACCCCCTTCTTCACTCACAATCTGCTGGAAAGACCTAATTTCTGAAGACTTGACTTTCTGGATCTTGAAGGGGTTGACGGCTGTCGAACTGGACTTGGAGGGCTGAGTGGCACCGGTGGCAGCTTTAGTGGAACAATCAGGAGTTGGTGTCTGAGTCGGACCTACCTCAGCTGTGGCCAAGGGTTGGATGAGGGTGCTGTTTGTATCTGAAGGTTCTGGCGATGATCCTTCTTGGGGTAAATCTTTAAGCCTAGCATCTTCACTTGGTTGAGACGCTGGAGTTTGGGTCACATTTGGAGCTGGATCTTGAATACTGTCAGAAAGTGCCAGGTCTTGGTCCTGGTTCTGTGGAGCTGCAGATTCCGCCGGACTTTCCCCCTGTTGGTCAGATGCTTGGGCTTTACTGGTGAGTAATGGCTCACCGTTGTGCTCGTCTGCAGCAGTAACATCAAGATGTTCTGTTGAGGAACCTTGGAGTCCAGAAGCATCTAGTTGCTGGACATCTTGTTCATATTCTTTGTTTTGTTCTGCCCCTGAATCGGTGTGATTCTCTAAACTGTTTGATCGTTCCAGTCCAGTACTATCAGTCGTTGAGTCTTGGTTTTGTTTAGCCTGGTTTGCTAACGGGGCTTCTGTACTTGCAGCAGCTTCTTCTTTACCCTTTACATCAACCAGCTGAGATACATTTGGCTCCTGTTCGCTAAAATCTGACTCTGACAGAGTCTCCTTTTGTTTGAATGAACTCTGGTCAGTACTTGGGCCAGCTGCCTCTTTAGCCAAACCTAACTTCTCAGCTGAGAACTCCTCCGCCACTGGATCATCTTCCTCCCCTTCCTCTGGTACTGGCAGGTCCCAGCTCAGTGTGTAGACGTCGGAGTGCCGCGCAGTGGATAGGTTAGACAGGTATCCACTGGAGGCGCTGCTTGCTGAGCCATAGCTGGACTCTTCCGTCTTTGGGATGATTGGAGGTGGAAGGGGGACAGATCTGGTGATCTCCGTTTGGACATCTTCGGGACCGATTTCCTCAATGGGAACCTGGGGAAACCACTCGCACAGTTACACACAATGGAAGGACAGGCTGATGCTAGTTTCAGGTACAGGTCATGTGCATTTGGCGTAAGATGTAACCCCGGAAGCACCTTTTTATGCTTTAGATACAATTACTAGGACCTAAACTGTAACAATAATAAAAAGCATGATTGGTATTTGTAGGTCTTGTTTTTCTGCACCTTTTCCCATTATAAAAAAATGCATTTAAACTTCCTTTCCTTCGATTTCATACATTTCACCAAGCATACCACGTTGCTATATCAATGCCAATACACCATTGATTTTTAGATGTTCAACTAGTTTATTGCCATAAAGCAATAAGTGAGCTTTGGAGGGGTGATTTAAATAAATCTTGTTTGGTTAGGTTGTTGGGTTAGGATGTGTCGCCGAATTATATTTTAAGAGAAAACAAAAGGATTAGGAAAACCTTAACAGTAGTTCTATGGATGGGATATTTTATGTACCAATTAATTGGTGAGCCAAATTATTCCAAGAGAAAATCAACAACCCCAGAACATCATCTAAAGCTCTGGGGGCATCACTCGCCCCAGTTAAGGTTAGTGTTCATGATTTAACAATAAACTGGGAAAAATGTGATCCATGGTTGAGTTCCAAGGACAAAACCACTGCCAACCAAGAACTAAAGTCTCACATTTACCAAAACAAACGTCTTGATAATCCTCAACACTTTAAGGAAAATATTCTGTGGACTAACAAGACAATAGAGGAACTTTTTGGCAGATTTAGTCCATGTTACTTCTGGCCTAAAACCTTCAGAAAAAGACCATGACCAAAGCAGTGAAACAAGGTAGTGGTAGTGTGATGGTCCGGGGCTGTTTTGCTGCTTCACAACCTGGATAATGTGCCAAATTTGATGTAACCCTGAATTGTGAAGTATTTTTTATCGGCCTATTCAATACCTGGACATTGGGAAGCTGACAAAGTACCATAACCAGGCCAGTTATGCTTAACACCCCTCACACGTGCCTAAAATCTAAGTATTTCGCAAAAAAGAGAGGCCCAAGAGCAATGTAAAAAAAAAAAACGTATTGTCAGTTGGCGCCAATGCTTGGAGGCAGCAGTTGCGGGCGAGGCTAGAATAACCACTTATTTAACACAGACGGTGTTTCATGGGTCTGTAGGTGCCTGGCATGAGGCGCTTTCTGGGCTTGTTCTGAGTTCCTACATTTCTTAGTTTATGGGAAGCCATGTGGCATTTATCTATTTCTGTGTAATCAGTTGAATTGAATTAAATGGGACTTTCCCACTACAGCACTGTGACTTGCATATATAACCTTCCCAGGGCTGTGAAAAAGTATTTGCATCCTTTTAGATTTTGTTTTTGCTTTTTTTTCCCAAATGGATCAGATAATCATACATTTCCCAGTAACAGCCATTGGTAACCTGAATGGAGGTGAACTCTAATTTGATTTATTAAAGGGGAAGTAGCTCCCTCATAGTAATTGCCCCCTAAACCTAAGGAGGGACTTACCGGCTGCTGGTGTTTGCACATGTCCTCTTCAACACTGGCCGACTGCACCATGATGCGGGGAAGACTCTGCAACTGAAACAACGAGAAAGATGTTAATATCTAAATCTGGTGCGTTAGTTTAACCCATCAGGTAAACGTGATTAGCAGCGGTCAAATGAGCGTAGACAGACACCAGCGTAATAAATCAGTAGGTGTGTTGATATTAGATGTTCAAAGTGCAATTAGGATATTTGCTCCTAAAATCAGTGATAATCATGATACAGTGTTGAGTCAGTCAAGATAATTGCATCCTAATGATAATTGTGTTTGTATTCGTTTATCTCATTTTAGCATTCATGTTGAATGCGGCTTCCCTGATTTGCTCTCCAGCTGTTTCCCCAGAGAACCAAACCCTCGCTTTACGCCTGGGTGTAATTTGAAGCTAATAAGTCGGTACAGGGACACAACTGGGAGTTCAACAGACAGGTAAAGCATTAGAACAAGGCTGATTGGTCTGGCTTCCTGCTGCACTCCAGGCCTGATCTGCAGTCTGATTCAGATTAAGTTTTCCTCCTGAGCAGAACAGGGACTTACGCACGTAACGACTGCTTTTACATCAGAGAGCAGGTCAAAAAAACGGCTATCCTACCCATCTGTGACTTGGGACGAGGAACCCTCGTGTCTGGTCCACAGGGACAGGCGCCGCTCTTGTTTCTTTTGAAATTCTGACAGGATGGGTTTGGGTCTAATTATTGTGGAGAAAAACCCAAGTTCTAAAGGCAACTTGAGGCCACATTAAAAACCCTGGAGACAAGGTTGAGGAATATCAATGCTAGAGCTGCACAACATATGGAATAGCAACTGTCATTGTAATGTCAGTAAATCCTGCAGATGACTGGTCATAACACTTGGTAGCGCGCGCGCGACATCACAAGCGCAGTGCATTCATTCTCTGCAAATTGAGACTATATCTGACAAAGTAGATGGGCTCTAACCCCCCCCCCCCCCCCCTTAATCCTCACCCCTGATCTGCATTTTAGAGGGTAAGCTGCAGAGGTGGGTGGTAACGTACTTATAGGAGTAGTTTTACTGCACCGTACCTTTTACTTCCACTTGAGTATTATATTTTTTATTATTATTTATTAAACATTTTGTTCTATTCGAACCCCAAACACCACATCCCCCAAAGCACATACAAAGGTTCTGTTGAACTTCCCAGCTATCCATTTCAAAACTGTTGCTTTCAATAAAAATACCACCGAACACTCCATATCTTCCGAAACTTGTCCAACTTGTTTTTTCTCCAGAGCAAAGTGAAAGCACATTCTCTTCAGCCACTGAGCCATGGTACACGTTGGAGTTTCCCGCCCACAGGCTACACAACGTTTAGCCTCCAGAAAACAAATGTTCAATAAAGATCTTGTGCTATCACAGGGAGCAAATTTCTCTGGATAGATGTGCGATAAACGAATTTGGGGATGAGGGGCACCTGTTTTTTATAACTGGAAGTATTTAACCTTCTTCCATGATAGTTTTGAACATTCCCACATGTACTGAAATAACAATCCTTTTTGATGCTTACACTGAAAGCAAGGTACGGGTTAAAAACACTGCAACTTGGCTGTGGTAATGCTCACCTACTCAACCATTTCTATTGTAGTAGTTTAGAGTTTGGGTTTGAGCTAGACTGCACGCTTCTGACCATTATCCATCTGGTTTATTCTTCTGGGCTTACAGTATGCTACACAATGACTGGGTAGATTTACTTGCAAAGAGGTTATACGGTAAAGAAGCTGCCCCTTTGAGGACAAAAAATTCAGTGTAAAGCTTTCTAAAAGTGGAAAGGGGAGGCAGACTGAGGCTGTTACACAGTCTGCTTTGGATAAAGCTTCTCGGTTGCAAATATTTAAAGAAATGTTTTAAAGGTATTGCATATTTGCACTTAAGTTCTTCAAATGACATTAGAGCAGAGCTATCACTGTAAAAGTCTGATATCTTAGCTATACCTGTGACGCCCAGAATTTACAACCTGAATCTGCTCAAACAGCTTGGAAGTTATTACTAAAAATAGGGGAAAACTATGATAATCTGGGAATGTCTCCCAGATATTTTACCAAATCAGGGTGTTTTTATAAATTTCTTTGTCCGTTCTGACTGATTTGTGATTTTTCACAGAGTACATGTATAAATTTAGAGGTATATTAATTTAGTGTGATTCTATCAAAACCCAGAATGGAGGATTTAGGTTTTCAAAACAGAACAGGCCTGCTCTGATTTGAGTTGCCCAGTAGCACCATTCCAGATTTGGGAACTGTAACGCCCCTCTATCATAAAAGATGGTAGATATAACAGAGACAACCTAAGCCTGAAAGCTCTGTTGTTTCATAGGAAGCCTGAGAAAAGATTTCTGACCAAGGAAAAAAATGATGGTGGAAAAAGAGGAATAGACCTGAAATGACCTGAAAAAAAAAATAAAAAATTTAAACCATTCACACGTCCAATCAAAGAGATGAGGAGTTTCGTCCATCTGTTCACAAGCTTAGTGCCTTTATCTAACATGGGATTAGAATTACTGAGAGCAATCTTAACAATGGTTAAGGATAAATCTCAATAGCCAAAGTAAAAGCCTTTGATGTAACCACAAAAGGAGTGTGAATTGGAGGTTCCTTTGTCTCGTTTTTAATTAGAAACATTATTACAGATTTAGAATCATTAATCTTGTTACCTGCAAAAACACCAAAAGACCTTATTAGCTCCAGCAACATGAGTGAAGTATTTTTCAAATTAGAGCAGAACAAAAATTGCATCATCGGCATACAGAGTGATACGATGTTCTAAATTTCCAATTTTCTGGAGGTGCGTTCACAACATGAACAAGGCCAATTTTTCACATTGACTGTCTGCTGCTGGTCGCTCGACACGTCGTCTCTCTCTAGCCAACAATTTGCGCGGACAACGCAATGAGTTTTGACGTTATACTGATACATGTAGCTGGGTTTCCTCCGAGGAAGGAAGGTTGAATCAGAACTCTGCCGTGTTTAGTGAGCTCAACATGTCCTCCAACACCAACAATCCAATGTCACAAGAGGAGGGCAGAGGTGAGAAAGTTACTGAAGAGGTCAGGACATTGAAACGCTGGACCACCTAAACCTCGCCGGTCTGTGATTTCGGTCCAGGACTGAGCTTGTTGGCCATGTGTTGACCTTTGTTAACATCTGTGGCAGACAGAGAAGAGCCCTCTAATCACAGCAGCAGCCTGAAACCACGCGCCACTGAAGTCTGACGGCTTTTCACTTCAACCCGACACCGTTGCGTCTCGCTTCTATCAATAGCTTCCCATCATGGCTGAAGGTGCTAATCAGTCAAATCAGCTGCAGCGGTGTTTGGCTGCCACCAGAAAGCCCCCCCCCCCCCCCAGGTGGCAGCGGCGCATGATTGTGATGCTGTTTCTAGGTCGACGTGCTCCTAATTAACTCGTGTCTCAGACGTGTCTGTTTGTATGCGGCGGCTCAGCCCAGATGGCAAATACAACACATGAGTCGTTTGTAGCCTACGTGCTGATTGCGTTCTTCACTCCGCTGCCACGGTAACCCCGCTGTGGAACACGCAGGCCGAGCTGAGCAAACCGGATCTGACCAGCCAGCTACCACAAGGTGGGACTGCTGGATTTATGTTTGACCCACAGCACTTGGCAAAAGTATTCACACCCACCCCTGGAACCCTTTCACATTTTCACATCCCGCAACACTCGGAGGGTTCGGTGGCTAGTCGTCTTCCAACAAAAAAAGTTGTTGGTTCAATTCCAGCTTCCCCCCCGTCAGTGCTCATGCATCCCTATGCGAGGCACGTAATCCCGTATGAATATCTGTGATTGGGTGAACGTGGCTGTGGCGTAAGGTGCTGTGAGTGAGCCAGTAGGTCTTTGACTAGAAAAGTGATAAAAAAGTGAGAGTCCATTTACTGTCTGGCTCAAGCTGAAGTCCTAAAAGCTCCTGTTTGTCGGCCGTCATGAATGTTCTTTATATTACAGCCTGGGGAAGAGCCGCCTTTACTCACCAACGGCTTCAGACTCTGAAGCATTAACACAATTTCTGAGCAAATTATTGTATTCTCATCTACATAAGTCCTGTTTCCATAGCAACGGAACAATGGCTGTGGCTGCTGATTAGACGAGGAGATCTGTAGATCTGGGATGAGATGAATAAAAAAAAAGCAGGAGAGTTTAAAACGGGAGAGTACCTGCTGATGGACGGCTGCCTGCTCCCTGTCCTCCTTCCCGCCGGGAAGCATGGACTTCAGCAGCTTGGGGACGGCCTTCACTGGAGAGAGATAGGACGCAGCAAAGCCTGAATGCTCTGAGGAAGGGGAAGGAGAGGTTGCAGGAGCAGACATGGAGGAAAACAGAGAGAGGGAGGGGGGGAGTGAAAGAGAGAAGCTTTTTGATGCAGAGCCAAAATGAGATCCTGAGCTAAATAAAAATATAACCCGGCACCGCCGCACAAAGCAGACGAGACACCTCAAAGCTAGAGAGGGAGTCTTTTTAGATGAGAAAGCTTTCATCAGACGTACCCGTCTCCGTGTTCAGGTTGTGGGACACAGAGCTGGCCAGCGTGCGTCTGGATGGAGGATTCACCGCTGAGAGGTCCTGATGGCTCTCCCAACCCTGCAGCAGATCACGCAGACGAGGTTTAAGACTTCCAGCAGCCTCTAAATGGGACCGTACGGGGCAACGCGTACAGCCACATACAAGAGCGGCCTCTGACTCGTAAAGCAGATCAAAATTAAATCCTTTTTAGATCTCTCTTTTGCTGAGAGACAGCATCTCAGTGTAGTGTCCATTTGCATTCAGCCCCCTATGCTCAGCTCAGGTGGGAGAATCTGGCCTTTATAGAGCCACTGTTGAGAGAAAGTCATTAGAAGTCCTGGTTGCAGTTCCCTGTACGCCCTGAAGGGGACACAGCGACCACGTGGAACAGATCGCTCTGGTCAGACCAGACCAGGATCCGACTTTCTGGCCTACGCGTGCTCCGTGGGGTAAACTCACACCCTGAACACATCACTGCCACTGAGTTGACGTCAGATCCTCTCATTGAAATTACAACAAAATAAAATAAACACATTTAAAGTATATGCAACAGAATATTACACATCCAGTGAAGCAGTTGTTAGCGCTGTACTAAAGTGTGTAAATCCAGATGTTAATGGGAGGTTTCTGTCTATTTTCTGTATAACGCTTTCTGATTAGGGTCATAGAATGTTTTTTTTTTTAGACTTATAGGTTAGTAAAGAGTAACGTGAGCTGATAAATCTCACCTTGCAGTAAGCGAGCCTATGAGTGGAGGAGTAGAGGTCCAGACTGCTGGCTGACAGCTGGTGGAACGGTTAGATGGATGCATGGAGAGGAGTTAGTCAGGGGTTAGTGACAAAGGAGCGAGTTACACCACGACACAACAGAGCAGCACAAAGTAAAGCAGTAAAGTGAGCAGAACAGAACCAGAGCAACCCAAACCCCAGCGTGTTCCCCCACCTCAGGGGGAAACGTCAGATGTGGAGTGGAAACCATTCTTGGTATGCTACTGACAACATGCGGGGAAGTAAAGCAGAAAAGCGTCTTTCTTTGCCGCTGCAGTTTCTGCCACTAGTCAGGATGAAGCCAGGCGGGACCAGGGTCCAGTCCCACATGCAGATCTTACCCGGTTTACGTTCGGAGAGCTCAGGCAGCGTCTTGCGGCGTTCCCTCGGACCGCCACCTGCTCCCTCACCGCCACTTCCTGTTCACATTCACACAGAGGAAGAGGTTTCTGTTCATTGCTGGTTACAAACGGAACGGGAACGAGACAAGTGAAGACAGACACACAAACAAAACGAGGTGAAGGACTACTTTAGGTCTGCTGCTGACTGGGATTCACACACAAGGTGGAGGCCAATCTCAGCGTTTGCAAAGCATTCTTCCCGGACCTGTCTGAGCCGATCCAGGGTGAGGATGTTCTCCACGGCCAGGACGCTGCGCAGGTACTTCTCTATGGCCGCCTCGCTGTCTGCCGACTGCTCGTCCTCGGCGCTGGCGGCCAGCCGGGCCAGCATCTCCCTGTCCTCTGGGCCGTGGATGTCCTGCAGGAACCAGCATGGGAACCGTGAGGAGCAGGACCTCCATCTGCGCTGCAGGCAAACTTAAGATGCTTTCCTGAATTACAGATCAAGGCTGGTGAGGTATTGTGCATTTGTCCAGAAGTAAAAGACGTCAGTTTCTTCTCTACCTGCTTTCAGAGTCACATTTGCTCAACTTTGAAGACGAGCCTGTGAGAAACGTCAGCAGAACGGACGCAACCCGGGGCTCAAGACAAGAAAACTACTTTCAGTCATTAAAACCTCTGAGCTGGAAAGCACACAATACATTATACTCACCAAACTCCCTCATATAGTGTGAGAATAGTCAGATTTAGATGCTAATGGAGCTCAGATCGCATTTTAAAAATATTCTAAGGGATCAATTCTAACCCTTTTAAAATAAAAAGCTGGAGAGTGGACTAGGGCTGGACAATTATAGGAAAAAAAAGCATATGGATAAAATAGAAATAATATTGATTGATATCGATAATTATAAACAAATTCAAAACATATTTTTTAAGTGCAGCCCTGGCCATTTTATGCTGTTGCTTAGCGACCAAATTTTTTTATTCAACCAACTTTTTACCAGAACTGCAACTATTTAAAAAATAAAAACGAACACGTGCTCTCGGAACTCTTTCAAGGGGGTTGAGCTTTTCCTGTGTCTGCATTGTGATTGGTTGGAAGGATGTAATGACTGCAATATTAACCTACATGGCTAAAATGCAAAAAGGAAGGAAAAATGTTATTCTATTGAACTTTTTACTGACCTTTTTTTTCCACTATCATCAATATATGTATATAGATCAATATATATTGTTATTGAATTATCGTACAGCTCTAGGATGGTTTTTGGTCTTTATAGCTTATTTAGACTAAAGAGCTTTTAAACCGGCTGGGTGTGTACCTCAAGGATCACAGATGTCTGAGACACCTCCATCGTATTTCACTACGTCAGTACAAAGAAAAACAGGGCAGGGCCACTGAGTTTAAATGCACGGCTCTGATATATGGAGAAGTTTATGAATTCTTTTTGCTTTTTGGGACCGGTTCTAAAGACTGATGCAGCAGCTGCTTCCTCAGGCGTCAGTTCTATGAAGAAGTTGCAGAAAGCTGGCCTACTGGTGACAGGGGAAAATTCCTCTGTGTGTTTTAGCGTAATACTCAGCCTCAGGCTCAGCTGAGCTTTCCTTTGTAACTCCATGGGGTTTGCTACTTACTCCCGGGATGTTAGAGACGATCTCGAAGGTGACTCCACAGCCAGGGATGGTGCTGCGCTGGGACATCCTCTTCAGGAGGCTCTGAGCGAAACCCTGCCATCAAAACACGGCGTTTACGTCTCAGTGGAAGCGGGACTATCCAACGTGTCGCCCGTGTCCGTTTCTCCCGCGTTCGCCCACCTGCTTCCCTGTGACGTTGACGCAGATGCGCTTCCTGAGGACCAGCTGCATGTGGGCCGGGTGGCTCAGCTCCACGACGATGCGGACCGTCAGGTAGACCCTCTGCTCGGGCGACGCCGCGCGGCTGAGCTGAGGACACTCGTGGACCGTGGAGTCCCAGGACGCCTCCGCCTTCACCTGGACCACAATCAGGTCGCCGGTTTAGGCGCCGACGGGGGAAAGTGGACGGGAGAAGACGTCGGCGAGGGGAGGGCCTCCTTACCTCGGGATCGAAGTGTTTAACAATCTGAAGGTCAAAGAAGTCGTCCTCGTCTTCCCCGCTGAGCAGCGCGTCGAGCCCCCCGGCCAGCGGCGCCGACAAGCTGGACTGGAAGTCGTCCGCTGGAAGGAGGCAAAACGGGAAAAGAAGGGCTTGATTTCCCCTGAAATCGTCGGCTTAATATAAAATGCTTTATGTAACGGCAGCGAGAGCCACGCACCATTGAGATCCAGGAACAGAACAGGAATATGGGTTTCCATTCCTGGGACCGGAACCCTGGGGAACAAACTGGGGATTAAACGGCAGGTCACAGAGGACTGTGCACCCTTGACCTGGGTCACGTTTTAACAAGTTAAAACAGCAAACATCGGCCTGTTGTATTGGGATTTTTTTTCTATTCTTATGTAGGGAAGAAAATACCATCGCCAGACAGAACCAAAAATGACCCTTAGGCCTCGATGGAACGTGCTTTGTGGGGCGGAGAACTCTGCAAATATCTCCCTGAACATTCCCGGGGTGAAATATGGCAGTGGTCGCATCGTGCTGTGGGGATCTGTCACCAACAGACGGTAAAGCAGCTCCGCTTTGATGAAAGATGGATACTGGCCAATCCTGGAAGCAAACCTGCTAGAGGCAACAGACGGGCTAAAGCCGAGGGTTCATCCTCCTGCAGGACAACAACCCTAAACATGGCGCCACAGCTGCATGGAGGGTTTAGGTTAGAGTATATTCATGTGCTGGAATGGCCCAGTCAAAGCACAGGTCGTTATCCAGTTTAGAATCCGTTGCTGCTCTCCATCCAACCTGACTGAGCCAAACTTCAGGCTAACCTCTCCATCACATAAAATCCCCCTAAAAACAGACTGAGGTCCGTGGTTAGAACAGAGAAGTTGAAGGAGGCATGGTAGGAAAGTGATGTCAACAACTAACATTTCATCTCCAGCTTCCAAACATTTCTGAACAAAAAGGTTTAAATCTTTGCAAACATGTTTTTTTTCCTCAGCTCCCCAAGCATCACCATACTGTTCAGTCCCCAAAGGGCATAAAACAGTGAGTCCCTCATGTCCCTGACCTTTCTCTCCATCCGTACTTAAGAACACACTGCTATAAGGACCGCCGGTCCAAACCAGTTCAGTAACCACACCAGAAGAAGTGCTGGTGGGGGAACACACCTCTCTACTGGTGCTCCGGGGATGCCGCTTCCAGCCGATGGGACGAGCACGGCGTTGCGCTCCTCTGTGAGGGTCAGACGACACTCCAGCATCTGGGATTCCCTCTCAACGTCGTCCTCTGACTTGTCTGCGTGGACAGGTGAAGACAGACAGACAGACAGACAGACAGACAGACAGACAGACAGAGTGAGCCACCTTGTGATCCCACAGGGTAGGAAACCGTTCAGCGGGACGATGTGAGCACGAGGGAGCAGACATGACTGCCCCGAGCAGAAGGGGGCAGTGTTTCATATTTTATTATTCCAAAAGAGAAACAGGAAAAACGTATTTAAATAGCCTATTGTGAATGTGATTATATATATATTTTTTTAAACATTGCTTTGTGTACAAAGCACAAATATTTTGTGCATTTAAAAAGGTCCTTTTTGTCCTGACGCTCTTTATGAAAAGGTCCGATTTCTTGAGTGCACAGTTAGCTGTGGTCCCTCACCTGAGCTGTGGATCTGCAACGTTCTCCACCAAACCTCTGAGACTTTCACATAACAGCTGCTTTCATAATTTGATTAAATGACCTTGGCTGCAGTGGATTTGTTATGCTGGGATATTAAAGCCGACCCCACCTGCCACGGTTAAAGCAATGATTCTACCTGTGCAGCGTCTAGACATACCAACGCTTTAAAAAGGAGACAAACGGCAAAGATAACCTAATGGGAGCAAACCGGTGGTCCTGATGTTCTAGCTTTTGTTTCCCGGTCAGTCTGAGGTTATCGGGTTGCTTGTACCTGGTTTGGAGACGATCTTCTGCAGCTGCTGGTCCAGGAACTCCTGCCTCTCAGTGAGCGTGATCAGCCACTGCTCCCTCATCCTCTCCAGGTCCGCCTCCTGCACACACACACACACAGACACACAGACACACACACACACACACACACACACACACACACACACACACACACACACACACACACACCAGCTGGAAACAAGCCCGACTTCCCTTCTCCCTGCCGTCTTTACAGATATATACTCACTTGATAGCTGTCCATGTCTTCACCTTCGTCCTAAATGTTTTATTGCGGTGAAACAGGAACGTTAGTGATGCGCCGGAGCGGGAATATTAAGGTTAACGCGTGACGTAGGAGGGTCTCACCACATGGGGGCTGTTCTTGGAGACGTGCACCTGGCGGACTTTTACATCCCCGACTGATACGGCCAGGATGGAGGCTGCGATGAGGGGCATGGTGCCCGAGTCTGGCACCGGCCGCACCTCCACCCGCATCCGATGGGACTGGCCCTGAAGGCAGAGTACCCTAACGTTCAGAGATGTGATCTAGCTCATGGAAAGCTTGGTCCTCTTTAGTCCTCACCCACACATACTCCAGATTAAGTGCCTTGTCTGGGGGTAAATCAATATTTGCCAGGGGGGCAGACCGGAATCAAACCCACAACCACCAACATACACCCCACAGTAAAGAGCAAATTGGATTTTCTCTTCGGAGAGGACTGAAGCTTAGCAGCTCTAAGCTGAAAAAGCGGAACCGCGTACCTGTTTGAGCTGGAAGACTCCGCCGGTGCGGACGTCCTTGGCAGGGAGAACCTCTACGGCGGCGAAGTCTCCCGCCTCGTTCAGCTCCAGCAGCTGCACCCACAGCTCCAGCCGCCGGGTCACCTCGCTCCACCTGCAGCAAAGCGGATCATCAGGGCGCCGCTTGACATTGTCAGGGTTTTTAAGGTAAACACTACTGGACGGTAGCTGAAACAAGTAGAACCCCGTCTCCCCGAATAGTATGTTTGGACATGACTACAGGCCCTAAGGGGGGTGGAGGCTGTTTGCGTGCTTGGACCTCTCTCTAAGGGATCTGGTCTTGGCTTGAATCACTCCCAGGTCCCACAGCGCCAGGTTCCTGCGGTGGTTGGCCTGTTTGTGCCCGTAAACCTCGATGGCCACCGCCCCGTCAGCCAGGAACTCCAGCAAGTCCTCTGACGCCGGAACAGATACCTCCTGCACACAGAAGAACCAAGGATCAGCATGTTGCCTCACACCCGCTGCTCCCTCCCCCTCATTTACGTCTCCGTTTTCCGCGTCGTTTTTTTTTTTTTTAATCGGTGAGGGGTTTCACCTTGGTGCCGTCAAAGACCACGGTACACTGAGGGTCTTTGGAAGCGGACGACGTGCTGGACGATGCCACCTCTGGAGCCACGAACACCGGCTTCTCCAGCCCCCAGAAGTGATACTGGCAGAAGACGAAGTTAGACAGGTGGCGAGGAAGACCGGTGGCCTGGAGGATTTTCACCTGTTCATTACGCAGGGACAAAGACACTTCGGGTAAGGAAGTATAGAAATACGCCTTCAATGGCATCAATCGTCTAGCAGTCGAAGGATCAGGGAGCTGTAAATGTGCCTCATCTCACCACACAGTTCAGTCTGCGCTCCTGAACTTCTCCGTTGGCGTCGCTCAGCAGGGCGTCAGGATGTGCGGCGCTGCCGTCCTCGGAGCTCTCTGTGCCTCGCCACACTTCTACATGTAGACGGCCGGCCACCTGGCAAAGAAAGGGACGCACCAGACGTTCATTCTAGATCTCTGTTGGAACATTAGCTAATGAAACCTTTAAAAGGTTACCGGAAGATCCGACACGACCCAACGGTACTGGTGGTTGTAGGTAGAAATGCTGTAACTATCTCATGGGGGGTTCATTTACGTTCCTCAGAAGAATAAAGAAATCCAGGATTAACTGTTCACCTTTACTCTCGGCACCAGCATGCACCTATTTGGCTTCGGCTTGGTTCTGTATTCGCTCTGCAGAGATGCACTACAGGTTATAGCATGTTACCACTAGGGGGCAGTCTCAGGAATGTGTGAAACAAGGCTTGTTTCTGTTGGTTCCTGGAATTTCCAGTTGACACACGGTGCAGCAAAGATTAGCTCTGTGGTGAAGTTAAACCCTGCAGGGTAATATTATGTATATAGCACCTGTATTTCTTATCTGATTTTTCATAATCTAAGTTTTTAAATCAGCGTTCGAGGGACTGCATGCTAAATCTGACAATCCAGTTCTTCTGCTACCACACCTAGTGAAACATGAACCGCAAAATTTCTTACAAAACAACCAAGAATGGCTGCATTTGTACAAAACCGCCTTCATTATGTTCCTCCTGAATAAAATCCAGCGCAATAAATTGGCTTCAGGTATCAGTTATGAAATAATTCAAGGAACAAAAACCAAACCAGCACCATGGCTGACTTCAGAGTTCAGGTTGGACGCCTCATTCTGAAGTAGGAAACTGTACTCTCTGCAGATGTTGAACGCCTCTCCGCCCCTCAGCGGGCTCCTACCTCTCCTTTCTGGTTGATGATGGGCACTGCGTACTGTAGTTTGACGTCGTAGAACAAGCAGGCCAGAAAAACATTGGCCACACCAATCAGACTGTGGTTCTCCTGCTCGTCAAAGAACGGGTCGGCTCGCTTGAAGTAGTGCAGCATCTGCATCGGACAGAAGGAACAACAGGAAGATGATGTAGAGATGCCCGAGAGAAAGAAACTCTTTAAGCGACTTTGCAATGATGTGAGCTAAGAATAATCTAAGCAAACCAAAGCATGACACATGCTAATGTTTCCTTTTTTCATCCTATAACCATTTTATCCATGGCCTTACAGAATCAGCCTCGTCTTTTTACTCACAGGACTGTCCTCATCCAAGACCTTCCACTCCTGGTAGAGCTCCTTCATGTCCACCAGCCGGTTTTCCAGCTTCTCCAGATCCCAGATCTGCTTCCCTTTACCCTTCCTGCGGACCTGGATGGCCGGCTCGCTCAAGGCGGCGTCCCGCTGCGGTGGCAGAGGAAAAAAACCAAAACGCTTTGAACACACAGCCATCATTGCTGTAACGACTCATAATAGTCATTCCGTATTTCAGGATAATTCTGTGAAACATAACTGTGTTGCTCTTGTTTTGGTGATATCTATGAAGATATCTTTGTTCAGATTCAGGAGCTCAAACTACACTGCAGAAACTGATCTAAAAATAAGTAAAATGTTCTTAAACATAGGGTTTTTGTCCTTGATCTGAGCAGGTAAATATGATCATTTGCCAATGGAATGAGTATTTTGACCCCTAAATTAAGATAATTATACATCCTGCACTTGAAATAAGATGATGGAGATGAGTTGTTCCTATTTTAAGAGCACAAATCTTACTCTATTGGCAGACCATCTTATTTACCTGCTCAAATCAAGGACAGATACACTAGTTTTAAGAAAATTTTACTTATTTTTAGTTCCGTTTTTTTGCAGTGTAAATGGCACCGGCAGGGGGAAGACAAAGAGCTTAGCTGGCCCTCGGTCAGTAAAGTCTGTCCACTAGCCCGAGTTCAGTCTCCACGGCAACGTAACGGCTGGTGGTTTCCACCATTTCCAGAACTGCTTTGGCTCCTAGTGTGAGCAGAAATGATGAACAGGAGATTTTTCCACCAGCGCACGTTACCTTCCTGTTAGCGTCTAGGTTGGCGGCGGGTATCTGTAGGGTCACCAGGTACTCTGTCCTCTTGTTGAGCTCCTCGGCGAGGAAGCTGGCCTCCTGAGCCATCAGATTGGCCCGAACTATCTGCTCCCTTAGACGCCGCAGGCTGCGGGTCATCATCGCTTCTCTGCGCCGCAAACACAAACAATTAAGTTGGACACAATCTCCTGGAGGTCCTTTTTCTGGACTCACCCGACGCATGATTTGAAATCTTTCGGTCTTGAGTCACCTGTCTTCACTCCAGCGCCGCAGACGTTTGTGGGGTCCAGACGCCGTCGCGGAAGCGGCGCCGCCCCCGCCCGGGAGGGCCGAGGCGTCTGGGAAGTGGGCGGCTTTCTCTGGGGTGAGTCGCTGGCGGAGCTGCTGCAGCTCCTGCTCGTACAGCAGCCTCTGTCGCTCCAGAGCGCAGCGCTTCTCCTCCTCGTGCTGCCTCTCCAGGGTCTGCAGCACCGACTGCAGGGGGTCTGAAAGAGGAGGGGGGCCACAGGACGGATGGGTGATCAGAAGAAAAGTGATAAAATGGGCCTAGTTAGTGACAGCGAGCCTAATCTCAGCTAACCTGACCTCCGCCAGCTGTATGTCGCTCCGCCTAGCTTCACTCACATACATCTGGGACATCTCCCATAAAAAGTGATTTCTCCAACCAATTTTATTGTCTAGCCAATCAGGACGCAGGGCTGGCATTTCATAGATGTGACGTAGTGGAGAAGCGACCATGACGTGAAACTGTTTTGATAGCAATGGCGGCTCGTCGAGGAAGCAAGCGTTAACATTGATGCTGCTATTTCTTCCGTGTTGTCCAATCTACCTAATATTGTTTCATTAAAAGAACATCAGAGAACGGCTCTGAAGGCTTTTGTTGGTTAAAACCATGTTTTCGCCCTTCTCCCGACCGGATTGGGCAAGTTTTGTTTTCTGGGGCCCGTCCGCTGAGCGGTTAGCGCACACCGCTAACCGGTTAGCTAAGGCCTTTAGTCCTCAACACAGTCGGCCCGGGATCGACTCCTACCTGCGGCGCTTTGCCGCCTGTCTTCCCCCCCTCTTCCTGTCAGCTCACTGTCAATAAAACACGTGCCACTAGAGCCGCAAGATTTTTTTTTCCCTGCGTCGCTCTCATCAGCGTCACAGGTTAGCTTCGGTGTGAGTGGTTGAAATAGCACGTCGATAAAGATGACAGACAAGTGGCTTATCCAATCATATGCAAGGAGTTTTGATAAGGCCCAGCCTTCAGTAAAGGCAATTCCTATGGCGGTGTCCCAGATGTATGTGAGTGAAGCTAGGCGGAGCGACGTACATCTGGCGGAAGTCAGGTTAAATCTCAGCTGTGCTGTGAAAGAACTGTGCATCTTAAACCTAGGTCTACTGGAAGCATCTCAAAGCTCCCAGTCTAATATTTGCCTCATTACTTGGTGATAAATGCTGCGTTCTTCCCACAAAACACAGCTAAGTCTCAAACAGGCATAGGCTGGTATCTTGTTGAAACTGCCGTCCACAGTTGAACTGTTTGGGCTCTAAATATTTGCCCTTTGTTGCACAAGCTGCCTGAGGACATTTGATAGTCATTTTCAGCCCCTCATTCCCGGACTGAGAAGGTTTAAAAAGAACAGAGAAGGCCTACTTCCACGTTGCCCCTTGATGCGTTTGTTTCGCGCTGGGACTCACCGTTGGTGTTCATCCCCTTCATCATGACCTCAGTCTGGGCGAACTCGTAGCCGAAGCTCAGCTCGCTGGAAACGTCGCTGACGGCATCCAGGTCCACCTCCAGCTGGTCGGCGCTGAGGCCCTTCTTCATGGCGCCGCCGCCCTCGTCCTCGCCTGCCGCTCGGCCTCTTTGTCGGGGCAGGTTGATCCTGTGTGGAGGCGAGTGAGCAGAAGAGGAAGTTTAAACACAGGAAGAATAAAATAATCGTTTTGTTCTACGGTTGGAGAACAAACGGTGTTTGACAAAACAAATGAAACTGGGAAACTAACAGGGTGGGGGTGGGGGTGGGGGTGGGGGTGGGGGGTTATTCTGGTTGAGAGACAGCTCGGCGTGAGAAGTCAGGTTGACTAAAACCAACCTGAAGAAGTGGTTGTTTCCCCACAGGATTCTGTCACCGTGATGAAGCTGCACCGGACTGCTGACCGCTGTGCCGTTCACACATGTCCTGCACACAGAGAGCAGCGCTGTAGAGAAGTACGCAGAGGAAAAATATGTGCCCACTGGAATCAGACAATGTTCTGCTTTTTGCCTCTTATCGGTGACCGGCCAGTAAGAAAAAAAAAAAAAAAAAAAAAAAAAAAAAAAAATCAGATCATACCATAGCAACCGCTGCCTAACTGTTCTGGCAACAGTCTTTGGTGTGGATGTTGATACCGTGGGAGAGTTAAAGCTAGCTACTGAAGTCAAAGAAAATATAAGGTATATGATATAAAACCTTATTTAAAATTAAAGTAAGTGTTGAGGCATGACTGTCAATGGGGCTGCAGGACAACAAGACTTTCAAAGGATAAGAAGAAGGCTATAGATATTTTAGCAAAGGTAATTTGTTTCATTACTTCAAGCTTTCATTTCTCTCTCTCTCTCTTGTGGAACATGTTGGATATGGAAATGAAGGTGCGGCTCTAAATTATCTAAGGCAGGGGTGTCGGACTCCAGTCCTGCTCAGGCTGGCGTGCTGCAGCTCTCTGTTGTCCACCCAGCTTCACACGCCTGATTCAAATAGCTGACCTGCCTCCTTTGAATTCAGTAAAGCACTACAGAGTTCTGCTAATGACCCAAAAACCTGATTCAGGTGTACTGAACCGGACACAACGTTTGTAGTCCTCCTCTGCTGAGAACTAGAAACTAGGAGAAACCTTTGGCTGGTGGGTGGACTACGTACCGAGCGCCACGGTGGGGAGTAAGCATCACTCCACTGTTCTCCGCTATGTCGATGACACAGTGCTCTGCCTGGATGGCCATCCCGCACAGCTGGATGTCCTGCGAGTTGGCCGAGCCCACACGCGTGTGATCCTGAACACGGGAGGCGTGGTGAATAGAGACGGCAGCAAAACACAGTTGGAGGGTTAACGTTCTTTACGTCTTTCTATACGAGCGGTTGACTCGTGTGTTTGCATGGAGTACCTTAAGGTAGTAGACCAAGAGCTCGTTGAGGGCGGGGTCAGCGTTGAGGTTGACGAGGAAACACTTGTCATCCACCACTCTGATGCCGGACGACTGAAGGGAGATCCCCAGGCTTTCCAACTGCTTCTGACGCTCCTACATTCAAACCCAAGTTAAGTTTAATACTTGACTGAACAGATAATTTGCATATGTAGTTGGTAGCTTTAGGAAAACGTGGCATAGCAAAACAGACAGCGTCTTATTGAAATTTAGAAGCATTTCTCATATCTGAAAGCTTTCCAGTCCACACGGCTAACATTTTACCTGTGCGATAGCTTCGGTCTTGCGCAGTTTCTCTTCCCAGGTGACCGTCATCTCATGGATCAGCTTCTCGGACTCTTCCAGCCGGTCCTTCAGCTCCGGAGCCTTCATGGACTGTAAAAAAACTGAAGCTGCATAACTTTTTACAGACAGCACGCTTCGCCACGTCGATCTGCAGCGACGCGCACCTCCGCCTCGGTGAGCTGCTCCCTCAGTTTCTCCACTTCCTCTCGGAGCTCGCGGATTATCCTGGCGTTGGGGTCTTCGTTCACCACGGCGTGGTTGACGATGCTCTTGGCCCGGTCGGCGTAGCGCAGGGTGGACAGCGTCTCGTCGTAGTTGTCCGCCGCTGGGCTGATGGTGGCGACCATGGCGGTCCGGCTGTTCCCTCCGAGGCTGTCCTGCAGATAGGTGAGGTCAAAGCTGAGTGAACCTGGAAACTAAATCTTTACGGTTTAAAAGCAGAGAACAAACGTCGACGACCTGAATACATGAAACGATGTCTCAATGCAGGAAGGTTGGAAGTTACGCATTTCATGCCACCACTGGTAAAGATGAGTAAAGAGCACTAAATATATATTCATCTTTTATTGCTGCAGTATAATCCCCCACTGAAGAATTTAGAAATGTGCAACTTGCATTTTATTTTATTCAGGAGGTAAAAACGTGGAAATCACCAGGAGTATAATTGCTGGTTTGCCTGGCATCAATACTTTGCCAAAAGGACTGCAATTCAGCCTATTTTATTTGACAAGGTTGGAGCAATCTGAAGCAGACATCTTCGACTGTTCCTGGACAATTTCTCCAGACCATCCGGACTCCTGGGTCCTCTCCTCTCTTCAGTCTACCCCACAGGTTTTCTATAGGATGTACATCTGTGGACTCAGATGGTGATGGAGCAAGGTTGGTCAATCATAACTGTGTTGATCTGGCCAGATGTTTATACCGTACCATATTTATTTCTAAAGCGCCTTAAAATACAACACAGCAGCTGACCGCAGTGCTGTACAAGCATAAAAAGAACAACAAGAAAACAGTAAAACAAATATGTGAAAGTAGAAAACATACAAGGAAAGAATGCAATATTAAGACACAGATATTAACTCACTCTGGGTTGAAAGCCAAAGAGAAACGAGTTTTAAAAACAAAAATACACGGGCCTGCCTGACCATCAGCTGCAGCTCATTCCACAATTTATCTCTATAGTTATGTTGCTATAGGATTAGGCTACTGGAGGACATCAGGATCTATTTCTCTCACTCTGCTGAGTTCTCCTACTGTTCTCCAATTTGCATTGTTTGTTGTTATTTCAACTTTTACATTTTTGTTCTCTTTTTTTTCTTCATAGTAGGTACACCTAGTCTGGTGTTCTGTTAGCTGTGACATCATCCAGAGAAGACGGCTCACCCGCTATTACCATCTAATGTAGAACAGATTACTGGATCAATGTGTGCTTCTGTGCTTTTTTGTCTCTCTTGTTGTGTCTCTGTTCTGTCTTCTGTAACCCCAGTCGGTCGAGGCAGATGACCGTTCATACTGAGCCTGGTTCTGCTGGAGGTTTTTCCTTCCTGTCAATGGGGAGTTTTTCTTTCCACTGTCGCTTCATGCTTGCTCAGTATGAGGGATTGCTGCAAAGCAATGGACAATGCAGACGACTCTCCCTGTGGCTCTACGCTTCTTCAGGAGTGAATGCTGCTTGGCAAGACTTGATGCAATCAACTGGGTTTCCTTAGAGAGGAAATTGTTTTGACCAATTTGTATAATCTGACCTAATCTGTATTATCTGATTGAATTTTGATTTTGGAAAGTGCCTTGAGATGACATGTTTCATTAATTGCTGCTATATAAATAAAAATGTATTAAATTTAATTGAATTCGGGAGCCAGAGCTGCAAAGGCTCTGCCTCCTTGGGATTTATAAAACATTTTTGGAACTGCTAAAAGCATCTGATTGGTTGATCTAAGAGCATGTGGTGGCATATAAAGGTGCAACAGCTCAGACAAATAAGAAGAGCTAAGACCACATAGCCCTATCCTGATTGCTATCCTGTTAAAAAAACTGCAGTGGACCGGCACCTTGCTCGGGGAGTACCTCGCCTCTGTCCCAACAAGAGCTGGATCTAATTTAACAGCTTCAGTGCGTTCTGCAGCCAGATTAGCGGCGAAGTTAAAATGCACACACTGCAGACTTAAAGCAAGTGGATGAAACAAAACCCTTTTCTCAATTCAGAGAAACCGTGAAGCTTTGGCACTTCCCACAGCACAGCAGAAAGTTAATTACTCAGGACTTTCTTTAGATTAAAAACAGGCCTATTGTGCTTGTCCACCGCGGGGGGACGAAGTGGCTGTGCAGTGAAACAGAAGCGGCCCCTGTTGCCGTGCTGGGGAGGGATCTCTGCGTCCGTACCTTGAGCAGCCAGGTGAGTACGGAGTCTCTGTAGGGAACAAACTTGCTCTTGTTCTTTCCGGCTCCGTGGTCCGCCAGGGCCGAGATAACTAAACCCAAAGTGCTGAGAGACCTGATGGGAGGGCCAGAAGAGGGGGGGGTGAAGATGGATGGAATTTCAGGGGAGAGGAGAGTTGGCAAATCATCAGAATTTGCTTATTTCTACATAGTTCATTGTATATTAGTGAAAATAAGCCAATAAACTTATTAAAACAGCCCGTTTACATTATTCAGACTCCGGAGTAAAAGCCGGCTCCTTGTTCTCCGTTTTACGTACTTGTTGATGTTGCTGCCTTCTTTTAGCCGCTCCCCTGCTGCTCCGGTTTTGGCTGCTCGCTCACTCCCAGCCAGGTCCACCAGGCTGAGCTTGCTCACCTTCTCTCCACTGGTCTGGAGCAAACACATCACATTCAGCATCAGTCTTCTTAAAACTCTAACAGCTTCTATTTTGAGCATCCAGGAAAGCTTCAGACCCGCATTGCCTTGGGATGATCAAGTGCTCGGCTGTTCGTCCAGCAGAGCGCGTCTTACCCCAGACTGCAGGTCAATGAGCGTGTGGGTGAGGATGATGTTGAAGACGGCGTGGGACCGGCTGCTCTCTTCGTTCATATTCGTGGCCGCCACCGTGCGGGATTTGTTCCCCTCCGACATCAGAGACTCGATGTCCTGATGAAAGCATACGCCGCTGACATGTTACAGGCTTTTCTTTAGCGGCGTTCGTAACGGGAGGGAAACAGAGCTCTTTAGGTGCCTGCTGCGTTACCTTATAGCAGGCCACGGCCAGGCGGGACAGGCCGTCAACGTACGGACCGAAAACATTATGCTCCCTCACTCTCAGCGCTTGGCGACTCCTGCAGAGACAGTAATCAATCCCGACTCTTAGCGCTGGCTTTAGAGATGGGTTCAGAGATGACGTATAAGGTCATTGAGCATCCGTTAAAAAGGAGATTTTTTTTTTTTTTTTGGCAAGCCTGAATGATCAATGACAAAGCCATAAGTCCTGCACAGATGAAATCCAGAGCTCACCCTTTGGGGTCGAGCAGGTCTCGGACCTTCTCGTTATAAATCTCCATGTAGGAGACCTCCACGGTGAAGGTCTCTCCCTCTCGGGCCTCCTGCACCGTCCTGCTGAACAAGGAGCTGCAGAGACGGGGGATCAGACCAGGGTGCTCTGCCGAGCCCATCATGGTGTAAGACTTGCCTGAACCTGGAGGCAGTTTAAAAACACAGATATGACACAGAAAGAAGAAAAAAAAAGCTACTCAATGATCCAAATACAACCAAAATCACATATTTATATACACTGTATAAAAAAAACAACCCCTTCACTGACCGACTTTAAATCAGACTATGTGATTCCTGTTTCACGTTGGTGAGGATTATCCAATTTAGTTGGTAAATGTCAGAAAAATGTGAGAATTAGGTTCCTTTTTTTTTTTTTTTTTTTTTTTAAAATGTTGAACTTCACAGTTCCTTCTTTATTATTCGGTAGAAATGCATTTTAAAACGCATTACTTGGGTCACACATTTTGGGTTCCCTCTCCTCAAGCTTTACTCATAGTTTGCTGGGATTTTGGCCCATTCCTCCTGACAGAACTGGTCTGACAGAGTCGGCTTTGTCGGCCTGCTCACTCAAACACACCTTTTCTGCCTACAGATTTTCTACGGGACTGAGATCCAGGATTTTTGATCGCACCCCACACTGCAAAAACGGATCTAAAAATAAGTAAAAATTTTCTTAAAATTTGAGTTTTTGTCGTAGATTTGAGCAGGTAAATAATGTTATCTGCCAATGGAATGAGTATTTTGACCCCTGAAATAAGATAATTAGACATACTGCACTTGACATAAGATGATGGAGATGAATTGTTCCTATTTTAAGTGCAAAGATCTTATTCCATTGGCAAGCCACCTTATTTACCTGCTCAAATCAAGCACAGATATGCTAATTTTAAGAAAATTATACTTATTTTTAGTTCCGTTTTTGCAGTGCAGAACATGGACATTGTTGTCCGTCGTTACTGATTCAGTATGATTACCGTCATTGTCCCGTTGGAAGACAGGCTAAATTCATTGTAATATAGATTTCCACATGACTCCATCTATTCTGTGCAGCGCATCAATCCCAACAGAACAACCGCACGACACGATGCTGCCACCCACCTACTTCACAGTTTGGACAATGTTTAAGCTGGGAAGCAACAACGGGCATGAAGTGCACGCTTTGCTGCAGGTGATTAGTGTTACCTGTCTGTCCGTAAGCGAAGATGCAGGCGTTGTAGCCCATGAAAGCATTGTCCAGCAGGCTCTCTCCAAGGCACTGGAACACCACATCTTGACCTGCACAAAAAGAGATCACAGGTCGGCCCCAAGAGTCTCACTGCAACAACGGGAAATCCAAGTTCAAATTCAGTGGCTAAGCTGTTGGTTACAAGGCATGGACAGCAGGAACAGATATGGATCTTTGTTCTCTTGTTATTGGCCAAATTCCAACAAAGGCCCAGAATAGACACGATGAGTATTATGCAGCTGACTCAGGCTCAGTTAAAAGCACACTGGTATGATGGAACGGCGTTAGACGAGCGGCGCTCAGCTCTTCCATCTGCTCCCCTGACAGCGCCTTTCTTGAGCTCCATAAATAGATTCATATATCAGGAAACATTGTGTCAGGAATGAGCCAGCGGCCAGCGGGGCTGAAGGAACAGGGACGGCGTGAAATGGACCGACCTGCAAACTTGTCCGTCTGGGATTCATCCATGGACCAGAAACAGTAGTCATAGGCAAACGCCTGAGGAAAACAAGCGAGACGTTAGACAAAAAAAAAAAAAAAAAAACAGATTGCCGGAGTGAACATTAGGCCACCCTTGTGTTTAAAGCAAGTTTATCTTAATAGTTACCTTTGGCTGGCTCCTGGGATCAGAAAGAAGACAAAAAAAAGAAAAACGGTTAATAATTGATGTATAACTCAAACAAACCAAAAAACAACAAACAGTTGAGTATGAAAACTTATTTAATAGATAATGCCCCACCCCACAACAGATTTGTTCTGATTTGATATTCTTGGTCACATTTACTGGACATGTGTCAACTCACTCAAGCAAACTGTACTATAAGACAAGTGACTAAATAATACAAATCAGGAAACTTACAGGGCATTCTCTGCACAGTGGATATGCCTCGCTCACTTAAATGTATGTATTTGACATAGCTTTGCTAAACAACACAATTCTCATAAGTGTAATAAATTCCATCAAAGAAAACTGGCTGGAAGTCACAGAACTTGGGAGGCAGATCCTTTAGCTATCAGGCTCCTCTGCTGTGAAACCAACTCCCAGTTTTGGTCCGTGAGGCAGACACCCTGTCTACTTTTAAGACAAATCTTAAAACTTTCCTTTTTGACAAAGCTTATAGTCAGAGTAGCTCATGTTACCCTGAGCTATCTCTATAGGTATGCTGCTATAGGCTTAGGCTGCTGGAGGACATCAGGGTCTATTTCTCTCACTCTGCTGAGTTCTCCTACTGTTCTCCAGTTTGCATTGTTTGTTGTTATTTAATCTTTTACCTTTTTGTTCTGTAACTTTTTTTCTCTTCATTGTAGGTACACCTGGTCTGGCATTTATTACCATATAAAATAGCAAGGATTAATGGATCAATGTGTGCTTCTGTGCTTTTTTGTGTCTCTGCTCTGTCTTCTCTAACCCCCAGTGGGTCGAGGCAGATGACCGTTCATACTGAGCCCGGTTCTGCTGGAGGTTTTCCTTCCTGTTAAAGGAGAGTTTTTCTTTCCACTGTCGCTTCATGCTTGCTCAGTATGAGGGATTGCAGCAAAGCCATGTACAATGCAGACGACTCTCCCTGTGGCTCTACGCTTCATCAGGAACAGTGAATGCTGCTTGTCGGGAGTCGGTACTTTGATGCAATCAACTGGGTTCCCTTAGATAGAAAATGTTTTGACCAATCTGTATAATCTGACCCAATCTGTATAAACTAACCCAATCTGTATAAACCGACCCAATCTGTATAATCTGATTGAATTTGACTTTGGAAAGTGCCTTGAGATGACATGTTTCATGAATTGCCGCTATATAAATAGAATTGAACTACCAAATCTCTTGTTTACCCAACATCAGTTCACACCTCCCACCATTATTGATATGAACTGCTACAGACTTTAGCACATCTAGCCCTAACATGGCCAATGCCATTTTTGCTTTAGAAGGGACAGAATGTTCCAGTTCAATGGCTGTTTCTTTCTGGCTGACTGCTATGAAACTTTATATTTTCAACATCAGAGACGTCAGAAAAACAGGAAAATTGAACCAGTTAAATCATAGTTAAATCAACAAAAAAAGTCCTTCAGGTTTAGGGCTGTGCCTTTGTTAAACCTCTTCTGAAACCATCAGTGAAAGTTAAACGTTTTAACTTTATTGCAAACGCCCGACTCTGACTCCATCTTTATCCGTGTTTTAAAGAAAATGCAGCTTCAGAGCAGGAAAGACTAAAAAGGAAAACAGCTCAGTGTTCTGAGCGTGTTTTTAGCTCATGTTTACTCAGTCGCTAAAAGGAAAAAGCCATGACATGAAGAGATCGTATGACACTGCATCCCGCTTTCTGAGATAATAAGGCCACTTCATTGTTTTTAAACGGGAACACAGAAGCTCAGCCAGCTCAGATGTGATGGGGATGAGGGTGAAAAGGGCCTCTTTTGCCTTTTGAGCTGTTAGGATCAGTTAGGAAGAGATGGTATGACTGCTGAATGTGAAGAAAAATACAAATGCATCCTCCTTAGTGGAGCTAAACACGTATACATGGAACTATAGTGGCGTCATTTCCCTCTTAGCACCAATTTGAATGCTTTATTAAGGCATGACGGTTGTTTGCAGCCGTTTCTTTGACTAGACAGTAATAGGCTCCAGTTAAAATCAACTCTTCAGATACAATGATGGCCATATTTCTGTTCACAATGATCACACCAGGTGCCTGAAATTTCATTCTGGAGTTTCTCCCGCCAATCACATTTCAAATCCTACAGAAAACTGTTTGCATAGGTGATTATCTGAATATCAACATTTTAATAGGACCAGCTGTTGTGTCAGGTAGCTACAGCCTACGTGTTTTAAGTCACAAATGTTCGTTTCAGGTATAATGATATTTTAAAGTTTTTACGTTTAACTTTTCTAAGTCTAAAATACGAATTCAAATTTGCAGGTTAAAACAGCAAGTAGGCCGGTCAAAATAACAAATTTGATGGACGATAAATCTTCCTAAAAAGGATTTCGTTAAGCCACAATGTTGTCATTTGGAGACCTTTTTCAACTAGTATGATAACGGCAAAATAACGCAAGTATATCCTCTCGACATACCGGCTTGGATAAATTAAGCAGGTGGCCGCCATCATTTGGCTTAAATCCCAAAAAAAGAAATTGTGTTTGGCTTTGACACCAATATTTTCTTTTCTAACTAGTGTTTCTCTGGCTCTCCCTCACGAGGATCTCATGCTACACTTTCAGCATGTGCCTACCTAAAATAAGCATACATATGAAAATTATCTTTTACTTAATCATATGATTAAAATTTATAGCGTGATTAACTGATTTATTGATTATCGTGACAACCCTCAAATAAATTTGCTTGGAGAAAAAGCCCATTTTGTACATTAGTATAACCTGCTAACCTTAAGGAAAGACTTGTAATCTGAAATTTGATTTTAAAAATAAGAGAAGTCAGAAGTAAATCTTTGACCTAGAGGTATAACTTTATGGAAACATGATACTCAGGATTTGATAGGTGTCCTGATCCGGGAGCTCAGCTCCCAATCCTGTTGTAGATGTACCGCTTGTTTATTTTTTTTATGTCTGCTGCACCCATAGCCTTAGGTGGTGAGCTGTGAGGCATTGTTTTTAAGCATCTTTAAAATCTTTAGGCAAATTTTATGTTCCCGTCTAGAAACAAAAAGTTTTACTAGCACAGCTGTGTGGATGTAGTGAATCTAGGGTTTCCTCACAATGGAAAGTTTTTTTTTGCTTGTTACAATCCTGTTTGGTGTAAAAGAGAAAGACCGTCTTGGCTGCAGCCACTACTCGCCTGAATGTGGAGCGGTAAAAACAAACGGACAGATGCCACTGCAGCATCCAGGATGCCACTGGTTACTGGGGTTGTCACAGTAATCAATATTTCAATATAATCATTACTATAAAAATTAATTATTCAAAAATACTCATTCAGTAAAAATCAATAGAAACCTTATGCGTAAATTGTGGAATTATCTCTAGTTTAAACTTTTTTAACACGTCGAGACCAGCTAGAAAAAAAAAAATCATACTGTATGCTGCCCTCTTTATTAACAAGACAAACACAAAAGCGTTGTTTGAAGGAACTTTCCTTCCTATAAAGGCAGGTAGTCAAGGAAAAAAATGCTGAGCAATGCTACAGTCTAAGCTAATGCTACAAGCTAATGCTACAAGCTAACGCTACAATGCTGGTGTTTGAGAACAACGTAAACAGGTCAATGAAGCTGCTATATCTGCCACAGGGAAGTAGTCCACCTCCCAGACGACATAAGCTAAAGCTGTCTGTTTAAATATTAGCTTCACGTAGACAGGCAGCCCTGTGACGGTGCTCTGTCGGTCTGAGCTACCTTTAAGATGCACTCCTGCTCCGTTCTGCTGTGGTACAAATCAACGCAAGAAAATCTTAATCAGCCGCTCAGCTGGCTGATAAATAGTGAAGCAACGAAACAAGCGAGTGTGCCCCCCTCCATTACTCCACTGTTTAGTTCTAAAGGCACTGGAGGCAAATGTGGGTAATAATAACACAGGTGATGGTGGAGCCAGGCTGAAGCTGACAATTAGAGTAGAAAAAACAGTTTCTGCTGTAGTCCATTTCTAAAGAAAATATAATGCTAAATTGCCAGCAAGACAGAAATTGTACTGGGTTGTTGCTGAATACATTTTAAATCAACTAGATCCTTGTTCCTTACTTATTGGTTTTTACCACATTAAAAAGGAAGTTAGAGTTCAGTTTGTCAAGTGGTACCTAATCGTGTTTTTTGCTCTTCTCCAGAAACAACCCTGTGCCTTCTAAAAATGTTGCTGTTGTATCAGAAATTAAGCATTTCTCTTAGTAGCTTTATCTGGTTTGAAATGTTCGTATCATAACCGTACTGGTGACTGAATTAAATGAACGGGCCCAATAAAATCCCCAATGAAACGTAGCGCATTATTCTACTGCACCTTAAAGCTGTTGAAGTGTCAAGGATGTAAAAGGCATCGTTTTAATGAATTGATGAAAGGCTGTTAACATACTCAGACAAATCGAACCAAGTTTCTCTAAATGTTATTCCGAAATATGTAAATGATCAGTGCCTGTTTAGAAAAGTGCAGCTAACGTTTCTTAGCACAGAGGTTGTAAATGACCCAGACATAATCCATCTGAGAGTCAGCAGAACAGAAACGTAGCTTAAATGATATGGAGTCAAAAGGTGTTTGAATCAGAGTGAAGCTTATAAATCTGGCCAGGTTACTAATCCTCTTATGTTCCTTGGAAATCAAGGGAGGAATGCTCAGCAGAACTCACGTCCTCCTGGTGTCCCCGAGATGGCAGGGCTGCCAACAACCAACGAGTCAGTCACAGATCACTGCATTCCAGCAAGTTAATGTTAAATTCAATTATCACACTGATTTCTAAGCTCCAGTGATTACTTACATTCACAAGTGCAGCTACGGGCCCAAATTACATCAATCTTAGTATAAAACTAGGAAGGTTAAGCACTCAACACTGCAGATTACATCTGGTTGAAATGGTTTCTTGTAATCCTAATTTTTCAGACGCAGTTCTTTTCTGTCCCCCCCATAGGCTGGACGTTTGAAAAGTCACTTCATAATGAAGTGACTTTATTTTTTTTTAAAAAGTTACATTTTGTGGTCCTTATTTTAATTTTTAAAGTATAAAGAGAAAAGTGATGATCAGGACATTGCTGACTGAAGCACAAACACAACTTTCATGAGACAGAAGCTGGGTTTAAAGTAGCCTGGTCTCCAGCATACATGAAAACCAAGCAACACAGCAACGACACGGCTGTGGAAATATTTACCAACAAGCAAAACCATGTCCAGAACGACGACATGTTTCTGTGGCTGTAAATGCAGCGGTCATTTAACACGTGGATCCCCCCCTTTAAATGCACTGCGAAGCTGAACTCTAAACATTACCTTCACTCAGGCAAAAAACGCAATTTGGGGCTTTAAAAAAAAAAAAGGCAGCTCTGGCCACACAAATGGAGGAGCTGTAATGAAACAAGGCCTCTATGTGAGTACTGGCTGCTCCATGAAAGAACAACATTAAGTCTTCCCTTCTCCTGGGCTTGTGAGGACATTCCTGAGATAACTGGCAGGGCCTCGGATCACCGAGGAGTCACATCAGGAGGAGGAGGAGGAGAGCGGGTCCCTGACCGCCAGCACGCAGGCCTGCCGGCTAAACTGGATCCCGCTCTAAACACTGGGAACGGTAGTTTGCACAGTCAGGATAACATATCTGTACAGTAGAAATGCTCGGTTTGAAGTGGCAGCTGGTGAAGGAGACGGCCGTTTAAAGCTCTCCTGCTGAATATTTGCCTTTATTAATCGCTGCCGTCTGCGCAGCCTGACAGTCCTCCAGCCGGCAGCACAGAGGGGGGACTGCAACACATTAACACCCCCTACAGAAAAACACTCAGTCACTCTAACTTCTCTGGCAGCACGCTGACTAAGCACAAACCGGGTGAGCTTCCTGCATAGTTAGCAGTGACTTTCACCAGCGGTCAACGTGCCAACAAATCTACTCTGATGCTTCCCTGTTGAAAACACTTAAAGACTGGCGGCGGCAAAGCAGTGGGCCTGCATCGGTTTTCCTGCAGCGCGGCCTCTGCGCTGCTCTGTAACCAGAAAGGTAAGCTGCGTGCGCTGAGCCTGCAGAACTAGTTCAGGTCTATCCCCAAAGGGGGAAACATACCACTCCTGGTTGCATGTCGAGGCAGATAAAACGCGGCGATACGCGCAATAGGAAAGAAATGCAAGGAGTAATTATGAAACGGGAGGCTTTCATCTCAGGACAAAGACAGATTCCTGCCTTCATGTCTGCAGGGGGAAACGCTGAGGCTGGATGAAAGCCTCTGGGGAGTATCTACCCAGGCTTCATGACCACCACACTGAGACCCTTACACAAGCATATTTTTTTCCCACTGTGAGATCAGCTCGCAATATTGGCTCAGATAGAAACTTTAAGCCAAATCGGCCGGCACAAGTCGGCCCACCTGCACCGTCCCCTGCTCCTTCGCCGTGGGGCTAAGTACCTGAGCAGGAACAGACACACCTTTTGTAAAGAAAGCAACAAAGAAGGGATGATGGAGGGAGGGAGGGAGGGAGGGAGGAGGAAGAAGCAGGGAGGGGAGTTCCAAGCAGGACAGGCGGAGCGATGATTCGATAACCAACGTCTCCTGAGCCGCTGGGTGGAAGGCTAGCTTCAGCTACATCTGCGCTTCAAACCCACCAGTCATCAGCGGTATTGGAGGCTTTAGGTCTGGACTTTGACTGGGCCATTCCAACAGGTGAATAAGCTCTGAGCTTGTGGCTCTGGCTGGATGCTCAGTGCCGTCCTGCAGCCTCCGTCTCCAGTCCTTTCTGGCCTCTATCTGGGTTTCTTCCAGGATTGTCCTATTTTTAGCTCCGTCCACTTTCCCATCAACTCTGACCAGCTCCCCTGTCCCGGCTGAAGAAAAACAGTTCTGCCATGTGAAAAGGTTCCCGTCTGACCGCGCCACCTCCTTCCCCGTGTTCACTGTGGTCTAAACTGAACACGGGACTTCTTATGGCTTTTTAAAAATTAAAGGCCCGATTCGTAGAGAGAATCAATAGTCTCTGAACCGAGCTGTGGATTATCTCATTAGTGCTCTCCTCGGGTTAGGATCTTGTTTTAGAACACCTGTATCCCTGATCTGACTGCCGGGTTCCCTTTGGCTCCATGATGCTAGTTGTTCTCTAGTGTTCTCCAACAACCCTCTGTAGACAGAAACAGAAAACCTGGAGTTCTACTTGGATTAAATTACACCCAGTTTACTAATTTGATAACTTCTCTGTGCAGCTGATTGTGCTGGGTTTTATTTAAGGGCATCAAAGTAATGTGGGTTTAATAAAAAAAAAAAAACACACACCATGCCTTGCTGATTTGTTTTTTCCTAAAAAAAAAAAAAAAAATTATATATATATATATATATATATATATATATATATATATATATATATATATATATATATATATATATATATATATATATATATATATATATATATATATATATATATATATATATATATAACATTTGCCTTCAACTTCACAATAGTGCATTTCCTTGTGTCGGTCTGTCAGTGAATCAAAAGAAAAAAACAAAGTTTGTGGAAATGTGCAGAAAAACAATGAAAAGGTGAAGTTTGTGGATACTTTCTCAGGACACTAAGCCAACAGCTGTCATGCAGTTCCAGAGTTTGTCGTGACTCGGTGCACAAAGCAAGCCTAGTTTAAGGAAACTGATGACAGTTTATGTCTCTCAGCGTCCTTGGTGAACACTCATGTCATGTGATGTCTTCTTGCAACGCTCTTTGTACGGGTGAGCCTCTCAGACCTCTTCAGCTCAACAAAGTCTTGATTTCATTAAACACATTTACATGTGGGGAAAACTATGACTGCTATAAAGCTATGAAATCTGTGTGTGCGTTAAAACAGGAAAGAATAATGAACAAAGCGTCGCTTCTGACAGCCAAGAACTGCTTCTCACCAGCGTGCTGATGTGTGCTGATGTGCTTGTCATCGAGGAGGAGCATCTCCAGAATTGAGATCAAGAAGTATGAGAAAAATGTAGAACAAGGCCAGCGTTTATGACAGGCCTCTTTATGACAGGAGTCTAGAGAAATAGCTGCGCCTTGTTCCAGGCACACCAACCCTTATGTTTCTGTCGTCAAATCAGAAATTCTCCTGAAGTAAGCTCTACAGAGGCACAAAGAGGAAAGTGAGAAATAAATAGTTCTTATGAATCTTTGTTTAGTTCGGTACTTCAGCGACCGAGGAAAGTACTGTAACTCTCTTGAATTGTCCCCCCTATTCATTAGAAAGGGTTTCTGTAACCCTTCTAAACTGACCCCAGGTAGGATTGCTGCTGCACTGCCTTTGCTCATCAGACCCTAGCCAGACACGCCTTCTCTCTGATGAACAGCTGCAGAAGGACCATTAGAGCACAGGTGCATTAGGGGATTTTCCACTGTAGGATATCACAAAAACGCAAAGTTTCAGAAAAGCACACTGGAACGTCCATATCCCCACATCAGACAATGAGCAGGTCCAGGTCAATGACAACACAAAGGGTTGCATTGGGTGATACAGGACAGAAAGAACCCACGGTAGATGACTCATTTCAAGATGTCTGCTGAGATTATTATTATATTATTATTATTTCCAATGTTGTCTGCTGACTTTCTCCTATAAAAGGAGCACAGCTGATGTGAAGAAGAACAAGACGGAGCAGGAGTCAGGAGAGGTCCAACCTCCCTATCCTGAGCCATAGACTGTCTCTGACCATGCCGAAGCAACAATGGATGCTGTCATGGATGCAAAGCTGAAGCAACAGCTGAGGAAGACTGGTCGTCTTCTAACTGCCACCTATTTATTGATGTTCCTGCTGGTGAGTTTTCCACCTGAGTGGACTCATAGAATGAGTGAGAGAACCATATTCGGGTTGAACTGCATCAACCAGTTTGGTGGTGGCTGAAGCTGCTGTTCTGCAAGACTTGTCTGGATATTCGGCAGGTCCTTGAGAATCCATCTTTCAGATCCAACTCTGAAACCAATTGTATCACGTGGTTTTCTTCAATGACTTAGCTCCAAATGACCTCTGCTGCTGACCTTCTAAGTATGGATACACAAAATATCTGCATTAAGATCAGCATTGGCCAATGTTAGTCCTTTTTTTAACATATGCGTATCGGCCCAATAAGTAAAACAGGCCCGATATTAACAGCCGATGTTTATTTTCCATCTAGTTGTGTGTTGTGCCTGTGTTTCAGGAGGGGAAGGTCATGCGTTTTCTTGGCCATGTGACAGTGACAGTAATGCATTGCAGCCAGGATTGTGGGGCTTTTAAATGAAGCAGAGATGTCAGCAGTGTGATCTTTTTTCACGGTGTCAAGAGAAGACGTATGAAAGGCAGCGTGAAAGTCTAGACTATAACACACATTCAAAAATGGAACCCCAACTGGTGCAATGAGTTTCTTCTCATTTCTTAAACAACCATGTCGAACGACACATCCCGCGGTGATGGAAAAGATGTCAGTCTGTTTCAGAAGGGTTGATCATTGGCATGAATCAAGCAGAGAAAACATATAGGGAGACTGTAGAAACTACCAAAACTGGGTTAAGAAGGGTCCAACACATTATTAAAAACTGGAAGGACAGTGGGGACCCATTGTCTTCAAGACTGGGGCCCGAAAAAAAATCTTGAAGGATTGTGATCGGCGATCACTTAAACGTTTGGTGGAATCAAATCTAAGAAAAACAACAGTATTACTCCAGGCTATGTTTAATAAGGAAAGTACGAGCATTTCCACACAAATAATGCAAAGGGAACTCAAGAGATTGCGACTGAACAGCTGTGTATTCTTGAGAAACCCACCGATCGGCGAGGCTAGCCAAAAAAAGAAAAAGGCTTCAGTTTGCTAGGGAGCAAAAAGATTGGACTGTGGAGGACTGGAAGAAGGTCATGTGGTCTGATGAGTCCAGATTTATCATGTTCCACAGTGATGGGTCCATCGGGGTAAGAAGAGAGGCAGGTGAAGTGATGCACCCATCATGCCTAGTGCCTACTGTACAAGCCTGGTGGGGCAGTGCTATGATCTGAGCTGCAGTTGGTGAGGTCTAGGTTTAGCAACTGTATGTGCTCAAAGGATGAGGTCAGCTGACTACATGAATATCCTGAATGACCAGGTTAGTCCTTCAATGGATTTTTTCTTCCCCCATTGGCGCGGACAGATTCCAAGATGACGATGCCAGGATTCATCGTCTCGAATTGTGACAGAGTGGTTCAGGGAGCATGAGACATCATTTTCACACACGGATTGGCCACCACAGAGTCCAGACCATAACCCCATTGAGAATCTTTAGGATGTCCTGGAGAAGGATTTGCATAGCGGGCAGACTCTACCATTATCAATGCAAGTTCTTGGTGAATAATTAATGCAACACTGGGTGGAAATTAATCTTGTGACATT
Source organism: Fundulus heteroclitus (assembly GCF_011125445.2). Classification (NCBI taxonomy): domain Eukaryota; kingdom Metazoa; phylum Chordata; class Actinopteri; order Cyprinodontiformes; family Fundulidae; genus Fundulus; species Fundulus heteroclitus. Next base: position 23,841,355 of record NC_046375.1, read on the forward strand.
GTAGAATCTATAATCGAAACAATGCCACAGCGAATGTGTGCCGTAATCAAAGCTAAAGGCAGTCCAACGAAATATTTTGGTGACTTTTGTTTTTTGGTGGCAACTTTTTTTGGCTAGGCACATAAAAAAAAAACATTGGTAAATATTGGTTATCGGGCATAACAGAAATATCAATGTCGGCCCAAATTTTCATATCGGTGCATCCCTACTTCAGTGGCCAATTCAAATCTGGCCACTCCAGACCACCCTGGTATTCTCTAGGCACCTCTTCAATCTCTGTTTCTATTGTAAATTGCAAAATATCCACAATTACTTTTGAAGTCTTACTAGGACATTACTAGTGCTCAAAACCCGACTGCACAGTAAAAGAAGGTAAAGAAGTAAGAGGAAGTGCTTCCTGCAGGGGAGCTACAGAAGGCAGGGCTGGCCAACTTTAGGTGTGTAGAGCCGCCCATACGGCATCATTCAAGCTTCACAGGAAAACAATGGAACAGAGATAAGAGACGGTCAACACACCAAATACAGAAACCAATCTTTTTCTGTCATTCTGGAGTCTTTCTGTGGTTACGTTTAATTCTGTGTCTGTGGTGTCTGAGTTATATCTTTAATGTCAAAATGATCATTATAGCTGAGATTCTAGTGGCTATAATCAAGTATGTTTACATTTTAGTAATATTCTGATATTAGTTGTTGAAGGACGATCTTTACATGCCTCAAATAGCTTCTTTTTGTTTATTAAAATGGTGAAAACCCGACTTTTGTTTCGACTTAATTCCTCCTTAAAAACTGAAAGGCTCTTACAGCTGCAAGGCGAGGGAGGAGGAGCAGGCGATGAATCCAAGCGTCCCACACACGCCAAAGCTTTTGATTGTTGCCGTTTCATGTAGCAACCACATGCTGATAAGCGATGGGTTTGCGCCCTGGGGTTTATTGAAATACTGATGCCATGCAGTAAACAACCACCACAGATCTGCCAAAGTCAGAGGCTATTCTCTTCATCACAGACACTTAAACAAAAAAAGTCATTGAGACAAAAGAAATCGTTTTTTCATGGGATCTACAGAAACACCGTGTCACACATTCTTAGACAACAAAAAATAAAAGAGTTTGATAATTTAAATTAAGAAGTGATGAAGTGAAACACTATTTTTCCCTTCTCACCCAGGGTTTCTACTTTATTCAAGAGCAAGTAATCAGGGTACGCTGTGTTAAAATGGGACAGCTACAGTCTAACCATTATGAAATAGCACAGAAAAACAAAGGATTAGGACTGTTGAAAAGGAGTTTGGTGAGGACAAACAAGTCAAAAGTTGAGACAATCATCCATCCCATTGATTTCGAGTCATTCTGTTTGATTCATCGGGATTCAAACTCAGCTTCTTTTAGTTCAGTACAATCTAGCGTTGATATATTAGCATGTTGCAGCTTACCTGGGGTCTCCTTTGTTCACGTTGCTGATGGCTGGATGCAGAACGGTCTGGTTCCCCTCCATCTCCACCACACATTTTGTCTTCAGGTTTTTTTCTGCATTTAGAAAAAAAACAACAAATAAATGGATAGATTAAACCAAATAAGTATAATGGGCCTGGACTTTGATCGGGCCATTCTAACACATTAACATGATTTTATCTAAACCAGGAATGTAGTCAGAGCTCAAGGGCTGGTGCCCTGCATGTTTTTGCTGTTTCTGCTCCCACCCAGCCGACTGAAATGGGTTAATCACCGATTTAGCAAGGCACCAAGTTCCCCAGGAACATGCCAACTACCCATTCCATGAATGACACCCACTTGGAACACCACAGATAAACCATTCTATTGTAACGTCTGTGTGTTTCTGAGAATACCCTGCTGGAAAATTAACCACCTTAATCTACACTCTAGCAGCCTCAAAGAGTTTTTCTTCACCCATTGCTCTATTTTCAGCTCCATTCATCTTTACCGTCAATGCTCGCCCACCTCTGACTTTTGCTGAAGAAAAAGCATCCCCAAAGCATGCCGCTGCCATCACCGTGATTATTTTTTACTACATAAAGACATATCATGGAATGAAAACTATAGAGCAGAACATTTAGGCCAGTTTGTTGCCATATAAGCAAAACTCAAGTTGAAAAAAGTTTGTAGCCAACAATATATATATATATATATATATATATATATATATATATATATATATATATATATATATATATATATTTTTTATTCAAATATCATGAATTTTGGTTGACCTTTTCAACAATAAACTGTGCAACACATGAAATAGATTGTAATTTTTCAAGACTGTCAGGCAGGATCTGTGAACCGTTGTGGATCCAAAGTGGGTTTGGTTTTTGGGAGGGGGGGGGGGGTGTCCTGCCTGGTTTATGCTTCAGAACCATAATTTTTTTTAACCAATTTTTAGCAACTTTAACCAATTTTTGCCAAGTTCTGTCACTCACAACTGCCATTTAATAAATACATTGGCATATTTACAATTTGACGTTTAATCTTCGCCTTCAAAAAAAAAATAGTATTTTTCATTTAAAAGAAGAAAATGGCAACACAATCCAGGTAAAATGCACATAGAGGTACACAACAGGTAGACAAAGTATGAGTTGGAATAGAAAACTGATGAGTCTGCTCAGTCAAAGGGACTGTGTCACATAGACAATATCGCTCTGCTTTGGCAGATCCTCCATGATCATATTCCCCACCACAGATGGGAAATAAAATTCATAACAACCCCCCCGTCCTGAGTGAGCGCTGCCGCTCTGTACGCTGGTCGGTCACGCCAGCTTTCTTCCTCCAGTTGCCGGTCAGTTCCCCCTGCAGAGTAGCAGGTGGCGGTCGCTGAGGGTGTGTGCCAGTTCCCTCGTGATCACAACACAATCAGGTCGACACGGAGAGACAGGAAATAGCTGCATTGCTGATGATTCATCCAGGACCTGCCTGTGCAAACATTACGGCGAGTTTACTACACCCCGAGCAGCCAGCGAGGAAGGGCCAAGTCACGCCTTCTCTTCCTCGTTTCTACCTGAACCAGGGGAGCCGCTGCAGGATTTAAGCCCCAGGTGCTCTGAGACTGCAGGAGTCGATTATGAAATGGGTTTAGTGGAGCCCTGGAGGAACATCACGAGAAAGAGAAACGCGGAATCCGTCGCCTTCTGCAGCTGATGCTCACTGTTCTGCTACGCTGTTGTTCTGGGAATTCATCAGAGTGCATTAAACATGCAGCACCTCCTTTTGGAGATGATGGCCTCATTATATTTTTATTGCTCTTAGACTGCAGGTCTCCAGACAGAGCACTTTCAAAGATCAGCTAAACGGATCCTGTCAGGGCATAAAAGTCCTTTACTAAACACGAGACAGGTGCAGGCCTCGCTAATTCAGAGAAACCCACAGAAAAGCACATGCGTGGTGGCCCACATGGTCGGTTAATGCCACTTGGGAGTAGGTGTGGGGTTTCCTGAAAATCCCTCACAGGCCAATGATAAGAAGAGGAGGGGGAAAAAAAACGGAGGACAGAAACGTTTAAGTTAAAGATAAGATCCACTGGTGTCTGGTTTTTGTTTTTTATCCCCAACAAACGTACACTGACCACACACGCACAGCTGGGTAAGGACGTCTGGATTTTCACCACAGAATTTCTCAAAATACAAAATTCAACATACTGAACACATACTGAAGGAAAGCAACTACCAAACTGTCTTTTTACATTTGAGTCAATGACATCACAAGAAGCACAGTAACGATTGGCTGGTCAGCTGAGGTTTGGAAGTATGACAGACGAGGACTTCTGGCAGGTCCAGAGATCTCAAGGCTGTTGAGTGTGAGACCCTTACCTTTCAGAGCCAGACTGACTCTGGACTGCGACTGTAGCAATGTTTCCCTCTGATTCTCATGCGAATTTTGACCAAACGTTTAAAATGTCGCAAATCAGAAAACGCAAATGATACCGTTTCCATCTACCGGTTTGTAGTGAATTAACCAGACGTAATGTAGAGTACGGCGAGAGAGTAGAGGTTGCTAACTAGCACGGACCACAGATGAGTAATGGAGCGAGGTTTTAATGAATGTGTAGATTTTTATTTTATTACGGCTGACACTGAATGCTCGAGTGTCTTTGTTGGTCCACACGCACCTGTTGTTGCTCCCGGCCCTGTTTTCCAGCGTTACGGGAACATGCGGGAAGATGCAGGCAGCACAAACCGCTGATCGGTCGTGTGAGGTAGACGTTCGCTACGGCAGAACTGATTCGACAAATGGGTCTCCATCTCCTCTTTAAGCACATTTATGTTTTCTTCCGAAAAAGGCAAAACCCACTCCAGGGGAGCTTAAAAACGTGTCTGCAAATGCGCGTTAGAAAATGTTGATGGGAACGCGCCTACTGAAGCAAACTTTCACCACAACAGTGATCATCAGGGCTTTCAGAGCTACGAGTCTCTTTCTAGTGCAGCATTTCTAGTCTGAAGTCCTTTTGATCGATCTCAAAGAAATAACTGGTGGGACAGGAATGTTCTCCACTTGTCTGGCTGGCAGAGTAAAGCCGAGTGTGTCCCCCCCTGCACACTGCCAGTCAGCTGGCTCACGGAAAGCTACTACACTGGTCTCACACAAACGACAAATAAAAAATTTTCCAGTCAGGAATAACATTGACAAAGTAAAAAAAACGAGAGATGCACCAATAATAACTAGCTCCTACTGCGAGAACCTCATGCTAGCTTATAAATCCCTCTGTAGGTCTTAGTGCTCAAATATTCCTAGGATTCATGCCATGTTGTCACGCACCCCCAATTTCTTGCTGTCGCCATAAAGAATAGAAGTAAATACCTCTGCAGGAGGAATTTGATTTATGCAAATAAAGATGAGTAACATACAAATGTAGCGACTCAAAAGTGCAGGCCAGCCCTGCCCTTGAATTCAAGTGAGAAAGTGTAACCCCTTTAGGCCCCTTTAGGCCCCTTTGCCCGTCACCAACCTCTGGCTCTGTCCTCAAATGATCCATAATTCCAACGCTTAGGTCAAATATTAGTAGAAATAAAAGTACTTCAGAAAATCGTGGATAACATTTTGCAGGGACTAAAAGAAAAAAGAAACAAACGTGTCCATCTCAGGCTGCATGATTGCTTTACTAAGATTATGACATTATGGATTAGAATAAAACATCCATTTTTCTGACTCTTTCCTATCTTTACCAGGGCACAAAGCCCCTACCTCTCACTGTGGGCTCCAGTATCCCAGCCACTGAAAATATACGACAGGGGCGGACATTAGGAGCAGTTCAAGTTCATCCAAAGACCAATTATATCAATGACATTTAAAGTGTGAATGCACGAGACTTTAAACGCAGTGTCCTACCAAGTTCTTCGTGACTGCGATTCTGCACACGCCGGTACCATAACGAAGACTGCGATTCAGTATATGGTGCAGCTTGTTCCACCGTCTCAAATAAGCTGATCTTTGGTATATAGGCAGTTGTAAAGATGGACTTATAGACTATTATGTTGTTTAATAAAAGGGAGAGATAGGACTGTTCTATGTTTTTAACCAGACCTAAATCAAAGTTCCACCAGAAGAACATACCTAACTACAGTATTGTTCGGACCATAAGGGGTACCAGATTATAAGGCGCACCATGATTTAATGTGTCTTTGTCCACATATTAAACACACTGAATTATAAGGCACTCTAAATATTCTTCCCAAGTGTGTAATATCAGTCCGCCCCTTCACGTACACAGCTCTATCCGTCTCTGTCAGGAGGACAGAGTAGTTGGACTACACTGCCCTGTTTCTAACATAAGGCGAACATAAACATAACTTTTATATATTTAATTACCTCACTAGGTTTAGTGTTGCACCAAATATCTTTGGCACTTTCAATTTTTGCACCTTATAGTCCGGAAAATAATGTAAATGGTTTTGGTGTCCCACCCTTAAAATATTTTCTGGAGGCTCCCTGACTGATCAGTTGACTAATGCCTTTTGTGACGTCATCAGAGTGCTAGTGGAAGCGTTTATTCGTTGGTGGGTGGGGGGAGCAGGGTATGTGTTAAATTAAGGAACTATTACGACACAACAAGAGAGAATGAGATAATAAGAGAGCATGTTGTACTGACAGTAAAGTTCAGGTGAAGCGAGTTCCGGAGAAAAGCCGGTGGTGCCGCTTTAAAGGGAGAGTGGTGCTCACCTCTCCTGTTCATGGGTCGCACCCGCACCGCGACCTTCACGTTGGAGTCGCTAAGGCTGCTGTCATCCATGGTGGCACCTGACCTGCGGCGATCCAGTCCCTGGACACCAGCACAACCACTTTTAGACGTCGTTCCTTTGCGTTGCACACATGAACAAAGTACGGCCAGAAAATCCAGTTTTCCCCCCAATCACAACTAAAGTTTCACTTCACACTGGGAATTTACAACGATTTTTTTAATTATTATTATCATGAGATAAGGAGTCGGGCCAAGGGACTAACCGTGTGGAGGAGTTGCGCAGGTTTCTCCCAGTCCGGCTCCCGGTGGCGCACCTTCCGATAAACGCGGCGGCCGCAGGCAGCTAGCCGGCGGAGCCGCGGAGCGGGTTAGATTGTTTGACAGTGAGCGCTGACCGCTTTTACCTGCCTGGCCACCCTGACACGGCGGGGAGGGGGGGCTGGGAAGTTTGCCGTCGGCCCGAGAGAGTGTGGAGGCGCTCACGCTCGTCCACGCGTCATTCCCCGCAGCCTCGTCCACCTGTTGGCTTCCCTGAAACTTCCCGCAGAGATCACTCAGGCCATGTCAACTCGCGGCTAAAGGGATTTGCTGGAAGGTTTAAGTCAGTGAGCCTCCAGCTGCCACTCTACAAACTCGCCCTCGTCGCTTAAGAGGAGATTTAGCGCCACGGCGTGGATCTGCGTGTGACACGCAAGCCCTCTGCCCCCCCCCCACGCACTGCAGCGGCCAAACGATGTTAGGATGTTTTCACCCAAATATGGACCCCTGCTAGCGCTTGTTATAATTGCTAAGACAAGTCTATCTCTACCCTGCTGATAATCATGAAGTCATGATTTAAAAACAGCGCAAAGCTACTTATGAAGCGTTTCAGGTTAAAACGTCGTTTTGAAAAAAGAAATAAAGAAAAAAAATGGCAGGATAGATGGAACACGGATAAAAGTGGAAGGAAATATTATAGTGTGCAGAAATCTTTTAATGCCATGGGTGTGATTAGAAAATAACCGAAGAGAGGAGGCTATTTTGACTGGTTTAAGATTTGATCACACTGGGTTTAAACAAAACATTATTTGTATTAGGAAAAAGTAAAACAGATCAATGCTTAGAATGTAAAATAACAGAAAGTGTATATTGCCGCATTGTAGGAAATATGATGAAGAAAGGATAAGATTAGAACAAAAGACAAGACAGATAGGAAGGGAATGGAGTCTGAAAGGATTAATAGGAACAACAGGAAAGGGGAAAAAGGAAATACAGAAAGGTGTTATACAGTATCTGAAGAATATGGGAATTTATTGTAAGATTTTAAATTGTATGTATGGATGAGTGTACATGTAGCATAAATCATATCCAGAGTGATTAAGATAAGATAAGATAGTCTTTATTGATCTTACATTAGAGAAATTCACTTGTCACATCAGCTCAATAGTCAGTAGAAGGTGCCAAAAGTAGGAAAAGGTGAAGGAAAAGATCAGTTATATACAGTGTATCTTCCTATATACAGTGGATCAAAAAGAATAATGAGATTAATATATATATATATATATATATATATATATATATATATATATATATATATATATATATATATATATATATATATATATAGTATTAATCACTTTGCACTTTGGATGTGATTTATGCTACATACTCCGATGTGGTAGGTGGCGGTATGTACCTAAAAGTCATGGCTGCAATCGGCCATTAAACAAAACAACAAGAAGAAGAAGAAATGTCATTTTACGACTGTTTGTGTTGCGGTACGGCAGAGTTGGTACCCTCGTAACGTGGGCTTGTTTACTGCTGGTTTTAGCGTCTCTGACTTAACGAACACATGTTAACTCTTTAACAATCAGCAGCTGGTTTGGATATTGACCTGTCGTCCACGGGGGGACATGGGGAAGCCGAAGAAAAAGAGTGAGTGTGTGGTCAAATGTGTTTTAACACTTTAAATCACCTGTAAACTAGCCATTAGCTTGTTGCTAACCACTACCATGCCTTCGTAGTCAACTAAATGACACAGAGAGCGATGCTCCTCTGAGTACTCGGGTCTGTTTCACTTGTTGAATGTGAGTTTCTCGCAGCATGCAGACTTTAGATAAATGCTTGCGTGGGTTTTAAAGTGCGTGCGTGTAAATTAGCTCGTGTCTTTGCTGGTTTCCAGGTGATCTCAGCCGTGCTGAGCTGATGATGATGACCATCGCGGACGTCATCAAGCAGCTGGTTGAAGCGCACGAGCAGGGCAAAGACATCAACCTGAACAAGTAAGGCCAGACGTGGTCCCGGTAACTGAGCTCCTGTTAGTTTTTATGCTGGGGGACTTGAAAGAAGTTTAGTGGCATAAGCTCTGTCATGCTTTCAGGTTCTACAGTGCTGTGCAATAGTATTCACACCCCTTGATTATTTTATTCCCCACCTTTAATCGCAACCTGCAAGTGTCCTGCGCATTTGTGTTCAACCCACTCTACCCTGATACCCCCAAACAAAATCCAGTGCATCCAGCTGCTTATAGATTTTGCAAAGATGTGTTCACAAGAGTGAGGATCACAGCCTTAACAGCGTTGCCTATTGCTGCATCTCTGACTACGGCGTTTATCAAGCCAACCGAGTGCACCGAATCCTGGTGGCAACTTTCAGGAGGGCGACAGCTTGAAGAATCAACGTCAAACATGCCAGTATAGAGCGGTAATGGAAGATAGTCTCAGAGTTTGGACAGACTGTATATTTTTTGTGTTTATGCTCCTCGTTTTGGATAGTTTCTGAAAGGTGAGAATAAAAGGGGGAAAAAATGGCTCCCAGCTGCTGCTTTGTCCCAGCCTCTCTTTTTCATTGGCTGTTGGCACCATGCGTTTGCACTTGGGTCGGTCATCACTTCCTACTACCTGACTGCTTCCAGATCTGCCTCAAAAAATGCAAACATGTTTGTTTGACTCTAACTGAAGTGGGTATGGCTCAGTTCTCCTTTCACACGTGCAGAATCCAGTCATCCCCTCCTCTCAAGATAACAGATTTTTGGGGCAACTCTCTCTGCCAATGGATGGCAACCAATCTAGGCTGAATTAGCATTGAACTCTGGTGAAAAGCATGTCCCTAGCTTTAGGTTTTAAACCATATACCAGGTCCACATCCCAAAGACCACTTTTCAGAAAGAACATGGCAAAGCTGCAAACCTACCAAGACATAACTATCCAACCCAAGTGAAGAAGGCACTCTACAGGAAGTCTTGTTTGGAACCTTGTAGTGGACACAGAAAACATTTGGAAGGAGGTGGTCTGCTCAGATGAGACTAAAATTTAGCTTTTTATTCTATGATGCATGTGAAAGCAGCATTACACATCAATGCCGACCCAACATTCCCATGGTGATGGTGGTGATGGCAGCATCATGCTGTGGGAACGCTTTAACGCGTCAGTTGACGGCTAGGTGGCTGGAGTTATTAAAAACAAATTTACGTTAACAAACAAAAAACAGTCATTTGAGTGTTGACCCAGATTTGTGGCAATAACTCTGACTGTCAATAGTTCAACTTTAACTGTGTTGATGCTAAATAAAAAAATAAAAAGAACAAAGCTCTAACGGGCTTGTTGGCACTAAAAAATGCATCTGAAGATGTGTTTGTGGCAAGAACGTGACAAAGAGACCCGTTAACACTTTCACCGCTCAGAAGCCTTAAATGCCATTTTAACTTTGAGTTGAAATGTGAAACTAGCATTAGTATATAAATAGTCCTGTGGTCTAAGATGCTTATGATGAAGTCAACTTTATCTGGAAAGCCTCTTCGCCTGCAGAGAGATTTGAATAAACATGAACCTGATGTGGGATTAAGAAACAGATTTTTTTCAAAATGCATATTAAATTAAATCAGGTATTCCACTCCATAACAGTTTAAACCGTCGGTGAAGTTTTGGTTAGGAAACAAAGGAGCCAATAGGAAGGTCAAGCCGACGTCGCTCTGTTGTTTCCTTCCTACCCAGCGTGACGAGCCTCCTCTTTTTCTCCCTCAGGGTCAAGACGAAGACCTCGGCTAAGTACGGACTGGAAGCCCAGCCCCGATTGGTTGATATCATCGCAGCCGTTCCACCACAGTACCGCCGGGTTCTGGTGCCCAAACTGAAAGCCAAACCTATCCGTACTGCAAGTGGGGTGAGCATCCTTCGCTGTCTCGCCTGTGTTCTTCTTTTGCTCCTCTTAGGTTTCTCTGCGTTTTGTTACGCTTCCAGACACAAAAAACAGACAGACTTAGGTTTCTCAACATGCGCTGTAAAAGTAATGACTTGTTTTAGTTTAGATTCAGCATCTGCAGGATCGAATGTAAACGGCGAAGTAATGTTGCGCACCCTGACGTGTTCACTTCCATAACCACAGCATGCTACATGCGACGTCACTTCTGGTCCGTAGACTTCTCGCCCTGGAGTCTGACGGGCATGGCGTTAAAATTACCTCGTGACCAGCCCCACAAAAAAAGTTAGATGTCAGCAAAAATCCAGAGTTGAGCATCAGACCTGGAGCGTAAAGAAGTAGCCAAGTACAGGCGAGGTGTTGTGCACCATCTTCAACGTGTTATCATGTGCTTTAGCTTCTGCTGAGCAGCATACAGTATCTCTCATGTTAGACAGACGCTGGTTGATCATTGGGCGGCACGGTGCAGTGACTACCTGCCTAGCTGTAGCAGAGCTGTAACGGCGGTGGGTCGACTTCAACCCTCCCGTTCCTCCTCGGCGCTTTGAGCTGATCGCTGCGGCTTGCGGATCAGGCGCAGATAGAAAGTGTTTAGATGAAAGGCTTTATTAGCACGCATTGTTTCATCGCTAAAGCAAATGTTCAGTAATTGTGTCTCCATGGCAGATTGCAGTTGTGGCTGTGATGTGCAAACCCCACAGATGTCCCCACATCAGCTTTACAGGAAACATCTGTGTGTAAGTGTGCTATAAATTGTTCTCTGTACACGTGAGTGTTCTTACCAGCGGTAAAATCCAAAACAGACGTTTAGATAGATTCAGGTTCTCTCTGAGATGTTTCTGAGGAATCACAAATATCCTTTTGAGGAATACCTGCCACTGGTCCCCTGATGTTCCATCTTATTGGTGTTGTTTTTAACCTTGGCAGCTACTGTCCTGGTGGACCAGACTCTGATTTTGAGTACTCCACCCAGTCGTACACCGGCTATGAGGTGAGGCTCTAGCAGTCCTTCTATTTCCCAGGAATTGTTTTAGTTGTGGAAGGTTTTTTTGATATCTTCTTCCCTGTATTGTTCCTGTAAGCCGACATCCATGAGGGCGATCCGAGCTCGCTACGACCCCTTCCTACAGACCAGACATCGGGTGGAGCAGGTCAGACACCCCCAGCCTCTGTAGACGGTGCCTTTCACAACAATATGCTTCATCTTACAGTTCATGCTGTTGTATTGGGGATTTATAGGGGCTGACATAAAGTAGTGAATAATGTGTGAAGGGTGAAGGCTCACAGGATTAAACGGTTTTTAATATCAGGAATCTTTGTGTTACCGTGGTGAGATTTCTTTTGAGACAGACGCTGGTACAGGATGTACACGGATAACATAACACACAGACTGAGTTTTTCCTGTTTTTTTTATTAGCATTGTTTTTGTTTATTTATTATTTTACCAATTAAAGTGAAAATGGCAGCATTTATATACATGTAACCGTATTTACTCCCATACCCCTAAATAACATAAGTCATGTAAATAGGGTCCAGGTGGGTGTTGGTTCATCTCGTCTTACTGCAGCTGTTCTGTTTCTGACCTCGGAGTTTAGTTAGAGAACATTGGAGAACAACCAGGACCGTGGAGACCAGGGAACACCGCAGGAGGTTGTGGAGAGGTTGTTAGATCGTAGCTTTCATCGTCCCAAAATGGAAAGGCCATGTCAGAACTGTAAACGTACCAAAACATAGCTGACGGGTTGGAAAAAGAGGAGTATTTATAAGAGAAGCAGCCGAGTGGTCCGTGGTGACTCTGGAGGAGCTGCAAAGACCATAATTAGTCCTGCACTGCACAAATCTGGTCTTTATGGAAGAGTGGAAAGGAAAAGCTGTAAGTATTCTGCGACAACGTATGTGGAGGATCGAAGAAGCACTCCTAATTGGTCAGTCAGAGAAGCGCGATATTAAACATTTTGACCAAACCAGTGCATCGGTGAAACGTGGTGCGTCGTACTTTGGGACAGAGGAGCTGGTCAGAGCTGACGGGGAGGTGAATGGAGTCAAACGCAGGGCCATCCTAGAGGAAAACCCGTCAGAGCTGGTAAAGACTGGAGGCTGAGCTGGATGTCCGCCTTCCAAAAGGTCACCGACCCCAATCATCCAGCCAGAGCTGCAATAGGAGGGATGTTAATGTGTTAGAATGACCCGGTTAAAGTCCTATCAGGACCTGTGGCAAGATCTGAAAACTGATGCCAGATGCCATCCATCTGATGTGACTATCAAGTCTGTGAAGGTAAAACAATGGTAGAGACAAACCCAACATACTTATAATGAAAAGGGATTCTACAAGGTATCGACTCAGATAGACGTTAGTCTTTTCAGATTTTCCTTCTTAAAAGATTTGCCCGCCCCTTTATTTTTCTACCATTCCGCCAGAGACAAAGCAGATGGGTATTTTCCACGTTGCATAGTGTTGGCCTGGCATTTCATCATTTTACACGCGGCGTGGTCCGTGTATCACGTGCCCAGCATCAGTCTGGGAGCCGTAGAATAAAGCTCACATTTGGTCACGAGACAGCGGCAGCTTTACCCAATCCACCTCAGTCATTTTATTACTTCTGGGCATCCATGATATATTTTGCAGACTGTAATGAGGGTCATACTTTTATCACCCTGCAAAGCCTCAATGACAGTAAAATCTAAATGAACGGTCACAGTTCCTCCTGCGCATTAGAGCAGAACAACTCATCTAAGCAAGCTCATAAATGTGGAGAGGCGAGGCGGGCTAATAATAGGAACAAACAATCAGGTTGTTAATGCAGGAAACTGTCCTATAACGTTTCTGTACGTTCACACTTTGCAGTTTTAGCTTACGCACAGTTTTGTGCACAGATCTGTAGAAATAAGGCCGTTCATTGCAGGCAGTAGTATTTACGTGACCTTTTTTGATCATTGATCATTTTTCCTTCTGCTTATACACAACTTGACCTGAACGCTCATTCTGGTGACGTTTAACGCCTTTCTGTTTGGGAGTGAAGAGCAGCTGTAAAATCTATTCTGGTCTAAAATCTGTTCTGGTCTAAAATCTGTTCTGGTCTAACCTGACCCGTTGGCTCGTTCTGAGGACAAGGATCTGCTTGTGCTCTGCTCGCCGACGCAGACAGCCTCATCCAAACGCTGTTGTTCATGGGAACCCGGCTTTAAACATTGCTGAAAACTAAAGTGCCCTTTAAGTTTTAAAACTGCACACGCAAGGTTGAATGCAACATCTTTTCTTTTTAGTGCTGATATTGCAGATGTTGATAGTTACTAAAACCACAAGGCAGCAGCCTCTCTGTCTTCATTTCAGATGTTTCGTCTTGCAGTCTGACTGTAAAAACTGCACTGCAAAAACTCAATAAAAAAAAAGTAAAATTTTCTTGAAATTAGTGTATTTGTCCTTAATTTGAGCAGGTAAATAAGAAGATATGACAACGGAACGAGTATTTTTACACCTAAAATAAGATAATTAGGTAAACTGCACTAGAAATAAGATGATGGAGATGAGTTGTTCCTATTTTAAGCGCACAAATCTTATTCCATTGGCAGAATTTTTAAATTTGCTGCTCAAATCAAGGATGAATACACTAATTTCAAGAAAACGTTACTTATTTTTAGTCATGTTTTTGCAGTGTGGGCAAACCCATGAGTGAGAGCTGCTTTTTGGGGTATTTTTGCCACATCAAAATCCGTTATAAAGTCAAGACTAAATGCACATGCTGTCTGACGCTGCAGTTAATTTTCTGATTGAAACATAACGCTGTCTACCAACATTTACAGCTGAGTCATTCACATCTCCTCAGACCTCTCCTGGACCAGGAACACCTCCTACTTTGTGAAGAAGGCCCAGCAATGCCTCTTCTTCCTCAGGAAAGCCAAACAGGCTGGACTTTATGCTCAGCAGCTAATAATGTTATCGAGCCACAATTGCACCTGGTCAATGCGTTGTTTGACCCACTGCTATCAGTTATAAACGATTCAGGGACATTCAATCAAGTGTTGACTTAAAAAAAGCTGTGAGGGCTATCGCCTCCTGCTGAGAATCAATACGCCACCAGCCCAGTTCATTATCTGTTACGTGTTTACAAACACACTACTGGTTCCTTGGGTTCTTGAGCCGATGAAAATTATTTTCTCTCATGTGCGAATCTCTGTTTGCACACTTCAGTTTCTCAGGGGTGGTCTGACTGTGTTTGGACATCTATGTAAACTGCACAGTTCTGTAATTTGAAGATGTTAATTTATTGCACAGTATTTTACTGCGTTGCATGAAACGACGGAGCGTTTGATCCACTCATGCAAGTAGTACACAGCAATCTATATTTATGTAAAGGAGCGGTATCTTACTATTTGACTTCAAAATGAGTCTTATTACACATTTGAGATAATCAGGAAGTATTGTTGGTCAGTGCAATCAATTGATTTCAGAAAAAAAAAGGTTTTTGAAAGATTATGTCTTGTTGTTTCTGCGTGTTACGTGTAATCTGCGGGCATCCTGAGCCGGCGTCTGTCTCATCAAAAAATGTCATCATGCTAACACAGAATGACAGTAAGGAGTCTCCATTCAGCTCTTATGTTCAATGCTGGTTAGATCCAGTTAATACTGATTGGTTAACACCATCCCTACAGGGAAACATGGCGGTGGGTGAGTTATACTGTGGGGATGCTTAAGTGCATCTGGAAGAGTGTAATGAAAACCTAAAGCTGTCAAAATCAGAACTGGATCTGGGTCGTTACTTTGTCAACAATAATGTTGTTCTCAACTTTAATAAGTTATTTCGAAAGACTATATTGGGAAGAATAAAAACAGAATATTTAAAGACTTATAGTGGGCTTAGCATGCAGCTAAGCTTCAATTACTTCTTGCAAACTTGCCAGCACGGCTGCATGTATTTCTATCCCTTGTTCCAACTGGTTAAATGTGAAGCGTTGCATGCTATCTGCAGCTGAAGCAGCTGGGGCACAGTGTGGACAAGGTGGAGTTCATCGTGATGGGTGGCACCTTCATGGCCCTCCCTGAGGAGTACAGGGACTACTTCATCAGGAACCTCCACGACGCCCTGTCAGGGCACACCTCCAACAACGTGGCTGAGGCCGTCAGGTACTCGGCTTCTCGCCTCCCTGGCTCTGTCCTTTTCTGCAGCTTGCAGCATCAATGCTTTCACATGAAGTCTGCCTGTGGTCTAACACAAATCAAATGTAGAGCTGCAAAGATCAGAGCTTTGGGGCCAGTCTCACATGGGAAACAGGTCCAGGTCCTGGCCACACTGTCCAGCTCATTCTAGTAGGATGACAGAGCTCTGTCTCTAAGGCTGGTCTTAAACTCCCGTCCTTAAGGGCCGGCGTCCTGCAACCTTTAGACGTGTCTTCTTCAACATACCTGAATCCAACATGAGCTCATTAGCAGAGATCTGCAGAGCTTGAGGCCTTGTACACGCGTTGTTCGCTATTTTTAAAAATGAATATCTCCCCCATGTCGTTTTTGAAAATAATACCGTACACGCAGGAACGTTTTTAGAAAGGTTTTCATCTACACAAACCCATGCAAATTCACCAGTGACCGTTTTAAACATGTCAGACGCATAGGAGGCAGTCAGCCAGACAGTCCTTCAAAATAAAAGCGACGTTGACCAGCAATGTGCCTGTGTAAAACAGCTGATCTCCACCAACATGTTTTGCAACATATCGGCGATGCTGGGCTTGTTTAAAAAAAGAAAAAAAGCGTCTGAACCAGCTGTAACTTTTATAATGTTCCATGTATGCTTTTACTTTGAAGTGTCTATACTGAGGCACAGACAGGGAATACTGTGCCATGCAGAGGTACCATCAGCTGGAAATAAGCACCAGAGATGCTAACAGAGATGCTAGCAGTCAGTCACAACACCACCGTAAAAATCAGCACCTCTTCGACAGCATTAATTTTTTTACCCCACTATGGCCCAGTCTATAACAATGGCCGCACGTCAGGGTCTGCTGCATCACAGCGCTAACACTCTGTCCTGTCATGTCCCCACGCAGACTCAAAGACTGAGTTTGTAGAAATCTCCCCTTTGACGGTGTATTCAGAATCATTGGTTTCTTAGGCAAGTAAAAGCTGTTTGTCTGGATGAAAGGCATAACTGCATAAAGACTTAGACAAGCTTTACTGTCATTTTGTATGAACAGAGTGCATACAAAATGCACTCTGCTGGAGTCCGCTACTTTCCGCTGCTTGTATCCAGGATCTCGTTCTTTTGGTGATGATCCATATCTCATGACCGGAGAATGTTAATGGATATGTTTTACTTTTTCACTCCGCTCTTTCTTCACTGCAACAGATTGAGGTAACGCTGGTATTGCTGCAGATGAGGCCCCACATCTGTCTCTCCATTTCCTTTTCTATCCTACAATCACTTGGGAACAAGAAATTTAGACTCCTCCACTCTAGGTCTAGTCTGAACCCCAACCTAGAGGGAGCAGAGCACACTTTTCCTGGCCTCAGATTTAAAAGAGCTCACTTTCATCCCAGCTTCGACTGCAATAGCCACAGAACTAAACATGTTCACATAAAATCTTTAGAAATTGCACAGTAACATTAAAGTATCACCCTTTGGCCCAGTTTATACAGTTTATCTGCAAAAGAGTAGATTTCTGGGGTGAGTTACACTTTAACCAGCTTTTGTGCTTCTCAGTGCTTCCTCCCCGACTTCATTTTAAAGAGCTAGTACTGAAAATGGCTAGCTGATTGTTCTTCACTCAGTCACTGCATTCACACCAAAGAGGGTTGTTTTAAGCCTGACCTTTAAGCGCTCAGTATGATACATTTATTGATCGGAAAAAACTTTTTGACAGCGGTCACAGCAATGATGGGCCTGTGCCTTGCTTCTTAAATGCAAATGTTTCTGTCTTCACAGTTTAGAGTTTTGCATCAATGGTTAATTTTCAGACTGCTGCACAGACTGGCCCGTAAAATGTGGCCGATGATCTAGATGGGAAGATGTTCCACAGCCTTCACAGATGTGTTTGTGCTTCCCCTTACTTTCACAAAAGCAGCTTTTTAAATGTCCAATTAGGAGCTGGATAAACATCTTCTCTCAGGGGTAGAAACGGTAAAGCAAAGTAGAGGAAGTGCTCTTTCTCCAGTTACCTTAAGTTTAGGGTGAATTATTCTGCCAGTAAGTTCCTGACAGTTTATGAAGCTTGTCTGTATGTAACATTTGGGCCACTCGAGGGCGCTGTTTTATCACACATTATTTTCTCTCCCAGTCAAACAGCCTGCCTGGCTGGACGTTACACAGGTGACTTCTGAGTGTGTTTCTGCGTTATCCACGTTCCTGTGTGTAATCTTTCTACTGAGAGAAACGATGTGGAAAACGTTTACTATGGCTGCCATTCTTCACAACAGTGGACATTCCTGCGTATTCATCTCGAGGTCAAAGTGTGCGTTGCTTAGAGAAACGGAGGTGGTGCACAAAAAGCTCCATCTCAGACTCTGCGGTATTTTAAAGTTCATCACAGCTTAAATATAAGAATACTGTGCCGGTTCAGAACGGCTGCCTGGAGGAAGGGTCCTGTCTGCATAAAGAACACGGCTGCATAACTGAGGTTTGCAAAGTGACATGAGGATTTACCACAAAAATGTCCACGTTACTGTTTGAATGTGTAGGGAACAGAAGGATGCCTGGTGGTTTGATGGAAATGGGCCTTAATCTGAAGTCACAGAGAAAGTGAAACTAAGGAACTGAAGCTGCAGGTTGGTCCAATTCACTGAAAGATCCCTGCAGCAGTCTCTATGGTCCCCACCCACATGATGGCATGCCTGCTGGACAACGTTGGTCCAGGCTCCTTATGAGATGACGGATGCTGTCCTGAGGTATCTGCTCCCAGATCCTGACCAGGGCATCCAGAGCTCCTGGACAGTCTGAGGTGCAGCCTGGTGGCATCAGACGGACCTAAACACCACGTCCCAGAGATGTTCTGTTGGATTTATGTCTCGGGAATGTGGAGGTCAGTCAGTGATATCAAGTCCTTCATCCTCCAGGAACCTCCTGCATACTCTTGCCACATGAGACCAGGCTTTGTCATGAACCAGAAGGATCTGGGATCCACTGCACCAGTGAAGGGTCCAACAATGGGTCTAAAGGGTTCATCCGGATACCTGATGGGCGGGTGCCATGGTTTATGGTGTACAGGTATCTTCATCCCTCCATGGATATGCCTTCCCAGACCAACACACATCTACCACCACACCGATCCTGCTGAGCAACGCTGCAGGCAGCAGAATGTTCACCTCTTTAGTTCACCTGCTGTTAATTTTAATAATTCCAAAACATACTCTGATTAAGAAGTTTTCCTTTAATGTTTTGAGTGGTTTGTTTCAAGCCAATAATATATTTTGCTGGTTGGATAGACACACATTGTCCCTGCTGCCGACGCCTTAAAGGTGTCCATTTTTCCATCATCCGCAGGTCCCTATTGCTCATTTTCACTAGAACCTGGATAGCCTACAGGTACATCTTAGAAGAAAAATAGAACAATGTCAAACTGTTTGATATTTTTGTCAGTGTTTTCAGGAAGTGAAACTAGGAAATAGATTACGCACTGAGCGAAATACTTTGTCTTTATTTCTCGTAATGATTATGGCTTACAAAAGATAAAAACCCAAATTTCAGGGTCTCCAAACAGAATATTGTGAAAAAAAAACTAAACATCGGAATTTTATGATGTTGCACCCTCATCAGCTCAGAGCACCTGCAAACTTTTCCCTAGCCCTAACAGTCTCTCAGTCTGGGTCAGTGGGCGACACGATCATGGAGAAGACTGCTGACAGGTCATCAACACCCTCCACAAGGAGAGGTAGCTACAAAAGGTCATTGCTGAAGAAGCTTGTTGTTCAGAGTTCTGTATCCAAAAATATTCATAGAAAGTTGAGTGAAAGGAAAAAGTGTGGCAGGAAAAAAGGTGCAATGGGGAGAACTGCAGCCTTGAGAGGATTGTCAAACCACATCCATCCAGGAACTTGGAGGAGCTTCACAAGGAGTGGACTGAGGCTGGAGTCTGTGGCTCTAGAGCTAATATGCACGGGAGAATCCTACAAACGTGGCTACTAATTAGGGCTGCACGATAATTCAGTAACAATAAATATCAATCGATAGACCTATATCGATGATAGAAAAGAGAGGGTCAATGAAGAGTTCAATAGAATAACAGTTTTCCTTCCTTTTGCATTCTAGCCATGTATTGCAGTCATTACATCCTCCCAACCAATCACAACGCAGACCCAGGAAAAGCTCCGCCCCCTTCTAAGAGTTCAGAGAGCACGCGTTCTTTTTTCTTTTTTAAAAACTTGTTTTGGTAAAAAGTTGTTTGAATGAAGGGTTGAGTTTAAACTCAGTGTTTGTAAGTACTGTATCTAAAAATAGGTCACTATATCGTCCAGCCCTACTACTAATATCATTCTTCTTATGTCAAACCACTCCTGAGCCAGAGACGACTTCAAAACCATTACCTGGACTGAGGAGAAAAATATCTGGACTATTGCTCAATGGTCCAAAGTCCTGTTTTCAGATGAAAGTAGATTCTGCTCTTCATTTTGGAATTAAGGTCCCAGAGTCTGGAGGAAGAGAGGAGAAACACAGAACCTGCGTTACTGAAGTCCAGTGGGAAGTTTCTAAAGTCAACCATGAATGAAAGTCTTAGAGCCCCTCATGTTTTATTCTGCTGACAAACTTTATTCAGATGCTGATTTCTAAGTACTGATTGCATAGAAATGAACATGGTTTTCAGAAGCCTGACATTTCAGTTTAAAATCTTTTTTAGTTGATCTTACATAATTTTCACATTTTCTGAGACACTGAGTTTTTGGCTTTTCATTATCGGAAACCATAATTACAAGTACAAAAGGCCTGAAATGTTTCACTCTGTGAAATTAATCTATATAATTCAATAAAAAAGTTTCACTTTCAGAAATGAGTGACAGAAATATTGAACTTTTTCATGTTGTACTTTTTCCCAGATGTAGGCGTTTATAGATATCGGTAAAAAAAAAGTGATGGAGATAATGGCAAACCGAGAAAATAGTGTTAAGTGGTGTGTTAGGACTGCAGAATGTCCGAAAATTTTGCAGTCGCCTTATTATTGATTAAAATGCAAAGACACCAATTACAATAAACACCCATTTATTCTGTCCTTTCTTTTTTATCATTACACAATGTCTCCACCTCTGAGCTTTAGCATGTCCGCCACTACAAGCTGTGGACATTAGAGGCAATTAGAGTAACTCCAACTGGTGAAATATATAATAAGAGTAAATGCAAGACGCCTGAACTATAATCTCCTACCAAATAAAGTGTGACAGTAGTCTTTAGTTTTTTGTGTGTGATGGCTATTATGCAGCTCTAATGGCAGCTTATTGCTGCCCGTTAAACAATAAAATCCAAATGTTTTTCTGTTATACTGCCCTAAAAAAAAGGTCTAACAGCGAATTAGAAGTGCTTCAACAGTATGGGCTGTGAAGCACGGCGTGGAGAGGCGATGCTGTGGGCTTGTGTTGCAGTAACATGATCTGGGCTCCTTGCAGGCATTGAGTCGACGTATTCCGGGGTCAGATGTGAGGCCATGTGGCCGGCAGCTTCACAACCGTCTTGTCATACATGTAATGAATGAATTTTGTAACGAGGAAGGGGGCATAATTTCCATACAAAGATGTGGGGAGACAGAGCAGACGCTAAAGGGAGTTCTGTTGGATCATGGGTGAACTTAGGATTTTATCACCAGTTCTTGGGTTTAGACCTCTGTGTTCTATTATTAGTATTTTGTTTTATTTGGTTTTATTTATTAAATCACATTATTTACTCCATGATCTGAAGGACCTGACACCCCCCCCCCTCCCCTGACTTCTGTTTGATTGGAGGCACCGCGGTTGATCCTGGAGCAGCCCGTAGGAGGCCTCCCCCACAGCCTCATCTCCTGAATGAAGCCATTCACGATGCAGAGGGGGGGGATAAGTGAGGCCACTCGCCTTAAGTCCTCTTTGTTTACTTCAATCGATCCCTCTCTAGCTGAGTTGGGGGGACTTTTGAATGAGATCCGGCACGCTTCTGCTCAGTATGGACGGACCGCGACTTTCATTCATTACCAGCCAAAAAAGGGGTTATTTTCACAGGAATGAAAAGCCCCACTAGCTGGCTTGTCAAAAGGAGCCATTTCCTTTTCTAAAGCCTAATAAGACCAAAGCGCCGGGCTTATGTGAGCATACATTTCTCCTTTTGTTACATATGGGTGTCTGTCACTGAGCGTGTGCGCAGTCTCACAGGTGTGCGCCTTAATTTGCCCGACTCCGCCGCCGTCATGCTTTGTTAAGACACTATGATTGCAGTAATTGTGGCGAGTGCGGCTCGGTTTGGACATGGCCTGGCTGGGCTGAAAAGCGCTCCAGCTTCAGCGTGAGGGTGTGATAATTGCACTGTTTGTGTATCGAAGAGGCGCGCAGCCGGCAGGCGCCCGTCTCCTCCGCTCGCCGCGGGCACGCTGCTCTCCATCTGATGGAAGCAGTGAGATACCTTGAGATAATCGCCCGAGATAATAGACTTTTTATTGATTCATCTCCCACAATCTGATCATCCTCTGTGGAGCGTAAACTCTTGTAATTAGAGTAAATCAGCCAGCAGATTGTAAAAGATGGACATTTATTGCCGGCAGATCCAAAATCGGTAGGAAAAGGGGCTGGCGTGAGGGGAGCTAATGGTCATTGCAGCAGCCGGAGTGGAGAAAATGTCATCTGGACTGTGTGCCGAGGTGACGCATCTCTCAGGTCGCCTGTGTTCTTTCTGGGATTTTGACCAGTGAGCGTATCGGCCCTGAAAATGGTACAGGAGTCGTATTCAGGGCAGATGAAGCCGGGAAGACATCCGTCTTTAGATTACGTTTAAAGAGCCCAGAAGAACAGGCGGCTTCACTGAAAGTTCAATCCCGTGTCTGAAAGGTTCTTTTACCAGTTCCTGTTTTTTTTTTTATTTATTAATCAGTAATGCATTCCTAAACTAGAGTCCAAAGATGATCTACTGGCATTGTTCCATTTGGAAGCTAAGGAGGATAGTTGTTGCTGTCTTTTAAGAGAAATGTATCTGTGTTGGGAGTCCCAACCTTTTTATCCACGTGGGGTCACGAGGGGTGCTGGTGCCTATCTTCAGCGGTCAATGGGCGAGAGGCAGAGTACACCCTGGACAGGTCCACAGCTTTTCATGTCTGTAAAAGACAAGGTTAGCCTCTGCTACTGCTTTTCTGAAAGGAATTCTCTTTGAGTTTCTTTATTCCTTCAAACCCGACAGTCGCCTGGTGGCAAAATGCATATGCCGTCACTGTATCACACTCTTCTACACCAATTTGATCTCACAGCAACGCACAGTGACCTTACCTCTAAGTGACTAGCACCGTTAAAGACCATTCCATCCATTTTGACCCCTCGTTTCAGCTTTCCATACTTTGTCTACCGTTTTTTTTTCATACCATTCCATACCTTTTTCAAAACTTCCACAACCCATTTCCCTACCAATGACCAGTCATTTTCTAATGTCTATTTATTTATAGTGGGAAGAAACGTGTCTATATGACCTAAACAAATAACTTCTTACAACAGGAAATAGTTTACAGGCAAACGTAGGTAAACCATAGGTATAAATTAGCGACTTGGAGCCATTAGTAACACGCTCCCATCAGAACACATGGTTCTTTACAGAGCAGTTCTTTTTACATGGATGGCAAAGAATATGTTTCAAACAAGGAATTCAGTTTGAGAAATTAAACAAGTGCAAATAGTAACCTGTACAACTTTCAGCGTAGCTCGTCCAATTTTTCTGTTACCATCTCTACCAAGTTGGAGGGTGGAATATTTTCAAGCGTTTATGCTGTGAGATGCAGGGTCCCCACGGGTTTGCATCAGGGGCCACAACCAAAAGAAGCGACCCCCGTAAAATAACAATAGTGAAAGAAATCGTAGCCTAGAAGACAAAGGGTTGCAGGAAGTTACGACCGGCAGAAAAACAATTGGGAACCCAAAGACGAAACAAGATTACAGTCAGTTGGAGATGGCTGAGCAAGAGCCAGAACCCTGTGGAGTGAAAAGAAGGAGGCTTGGACTAGACTGAACTGTGTAAAACTAACAGCACCATATGTTAAGGCATTGGTTGTTTCAAGACTTCCAGCTGTCAAAAATATCCAAATGAATACCCTAAAAAGGATGTCCTGTTTAGCTTTATGTTCTGAGCTGTAGGTAAGCACAAAGGCACCAGATTTCTGAAGTCATGTTCCCCTGTAGAACAGGGATACTTTAGCATTCATTCACAATCTTCTGAATTAAGCACTGAACTCTGCTTAGACTTAAAGAAAGCCGAGAAACCCTCTAAATGCCTGTGTCAACTTTTTTAGAAGTTC
This sequence comes from Fundulus heteroclitus, assembly GCF_011125445.2. NCBI lineage: Eukaryota > Metazoa > Chordata > Actinopteri > Cyprinodontiformes > Fundulidae > Fundulus > Fundulus heteroclitus. The sequence goes on from NC_046375.1 coordinate 23,865,146, forward strand.
GCTTTTTCATCTTTCTAGCATTAATGCATCTTTAATGGGAGGTTAGTGTTAACTATCTGGGTAATGAGCCGTTTCAATTTACAGCACTCAAATTGATGTTGCTAAATGATGCCTCCGATAGTTCCTGTTCTCTTCCAGCTCTCAAATATTTATTGTCATTGGGACCAAATGGTCAAATTAAAAAGTCATTACCATGTCACAGGGAGAGAGATGTTTTCACAAAGGAATCCGACGAGAACTGAAGCCGGCCCTGGTGATGCGGGCGATCTCCCTCGCTCTGTCTCACTGCAGGTACTCGGAGCGCAGCAACACCAAGTGCGTGGGAATCACCATAGAGACGCGGCCCGACTACTGCCTGAAGCGCCACCTCAGCGACATGCTGAGCTACGGCTGCACCCGGCTGGAGATCGGAGTGCAGAGTGTTTACGAAGACGTGGCCAGAGACACCAACAGGTCAGCTGTCTGCTGAGGGAAGCGGTCGGAGTTTTTCTGACTCTGATCAAATAATCCCTGCGGGCTTTCTCTACATTTCTCCTTTCTTTAAGGGGCCACACTGTGCGAGCTGTGTGTGAGTCTTTCCAACTGGCAAAGGACGCTGGCTTTAAAGTTGTTGCACACATGATGCCAGACCTGCCCAACGTTGGCATGGAGAGGGACGTGGAGCAGTTTATCGTAAGCACTTCTTCATTTTAAGACAATATTCTCTGGGTATGTCTGCACCAGCTTTGCACTTCTGGATACTGTGCCCATTCTGGTTCAGAAAACAGCTCAAGCTCTGTTACAATAGATGGATTGCATCTGTAAACATGAAGTTTCAAGTGTTACCCCAGATTCTCAGTGGGATTTAGGTCTGACTGGGCTAGTCCCTCAGTTCCAGTCCAGTCCTTGGCGGCCTAAGAGATTCTCTTCCAGGATGGCCCTGTATTTACCGTATTTTCCTGACTATAAGTCACACTTTTTTTTCATAGTTTGGCCGATCCTGCGACTTATAGTCAGGTGCAACTTGTACATCAATTTTAAATGGTAAATCATACTGATCAACATGAACCAAGTAGTAAACATTACCGTCTAATAGCCACAAGAGAGTTCTCTAGGCTTGTGAAAACTAAATGCTGCTCCTGGACCACTTAAACATTAACTTCTAGCCAACAAAGACTGAACACATGTATGTATGTTGTTTCGCAGTTTCAGTCTGTATTCACACAGCAGAGTGTTGCGTGGTGCAGCTGGAAGGACCCAGACCGCGACAGCACCCCGTCATAGGGCGGTCCCTGAAGCTAATAACGGTTAGCGCTAGCTTACAGGTTTGTTGTCCGGCCGTTTTTGCTCTGAAACATCCGTGTCGTACTGTTAGCTTAGCACGTAACACTGTTCCGCTTACAGTCTAATTTCAGCGTTTTGACAACGGGCCGTAACGCTGTAATGCGCTGACAAGAACTCTCCAGGTTGGACTTGTTATGCTAATATACCCATTCAGCCTTCCATATTATTCAGCCGATCGTGGATTGTGACTTATAGTTCCAAAAATACGGCAGCTCTATGCAGCTTTCCATAAACTCTGCCCCGATACCTTGTCACTTTTGAAGTAACTCATCCCACAGCATGATGCTGCCACTACCGTGTTTCACTCTGGGCAAGGTGAGTTCAGGGTTGCAAAGAGCTGCCAGATATAGCTGTGGCGCTAATAGGCTAAATTAAACACAGAGACATGTAGTTGAGCTTTGTAACATACATGCTGTTAGATAATTATCTTAGTCAATCTTGGTGCTGGTAAATTGAAAACCCTCAAAATGTCCTATGAAGAGAAGGATGCATTTTTACACAAAATAAACCCATAAAGTTCTTTCGAATAAATTCAGGATAATTTTTGCTTCCAGTGACTGGAGACATTTCCAGCCCAAGTCTGAACAAAGCGTGGCTGCTTTTTGTTTGTTCGCTGTCTTCGATAAATCTGTGTGGACGTTCTCTCAAATGGTAAAAGTCAGATTTAATGATAGAGGTGTTCTTGCGGTAACCACCAAATGAGGACAAAAAGGAGGACAGACTTATTAAACTGTCTGATAATGCAAACCTTACCTCATGTTCTAAATCCTGGGCTTAAATCCACTAATGAACGCGGGCTTGCTGGTCGTAATTCACAGTATTTCTACCAATAATTTACATGTTCTGAAATATTGCAAGTGGTTATTTTTCATGCCCAGGACGTTCCTAATAGAAGCAAATGAATATGACCATGATAAATAATGGTGAGAGGCTGAGGACAGAGAGGACGGGATGTTTGTCCACTGCTGGGACCACATTTGCTCCCACCTCTGGGAAAGACGCACAAAAAGCCTGTAGAAAAAATCCAACCTTCATTATGATCTCCTTTCTTTAGCAGGATTGGATGTCCATGAAAAAAAAATATTTTGAAAACCTCCCCACTTCCCACACTAATTGCCATGTGTGCTTTTAACAACTTGTTTCTGACAACAAGAGAGCATTTAGTGTACTTCACCATTTTCCAGGTTGGAGCATACAGATGTTGTGCAGGTATAATTATCTGGTATGAATATTAGAAATTCTGGTTAAAATCCTAATTATTATTTCTAATTCCTAACCAGAATCATCCACAAAAAATAGATATTTAAAGGACGTTAGGGGATTGTAGTTATTGGGCTACTAACACTTAATATTTATAATTAATAATTGGAATGAATAATAATCAATAACCACAATTACCAGAAGCTTTATCATATTCAAACCTGTGGTGGATTTGGGTTTGTTTAGCCACTAGTAAATGTAAATTATAATTTGCCGATTGATAACTTAACTAAATCACAACATTATCAACAGTTAATAATAATAATAATTAACCCCGATAATAATAATGAAAGGGGACATATTCTTTACATTTAAATCATTCAGATCTGGTCTATAAGCATCAGCAACGCTTCGGTCTGCATTCCTTGTTGTTGCCCCACAGCTCTAGCCTCGTGAGACCATCCTGATCTCGCGAGCTTTCAAGGTTTCACTCGCAGATCAGTCTGGCTACTCTCCGTTGAAGAAAATTTGGAGCCGTTCACCAAACGAACGTCCAATCAGCGTTGGCTTTGAGGCGGGTTGAGGTGTGACGCAACGGGAAGCGCGTCAGTTCAGTCTAAAGAACATGGCGGCTTCAGCCGATGAAACTAGCGTTAGCGTGGCTATCGAGCAAGTTTTATCGGAATTACAGAGTATTTCTTTGCTGAGCTAACGAGCCTTTACCTGCAGCAGCAAGAGTAGCTTGGCTTGTGGTTGTGTTTTCGTCGTCGCTCTGTTACGAGTGACGACGAATCTGATTGGTTCATTTGGCCCGTCTATCACCAACATAGGCCAATCAGCTAACCAGTATTTTCGCCCCTTCCCAAAATTACTTCAACGGAAGGTTTCCAGATGGATATGCGGAGCAAATCTATCTGGCGGAGTCAGGTTACCACAGCTCCTCTTTTAACCCTGTTCTGAGGTGTGTCTGAGGGCAACTTGTTTTGGTGTTGTCTCTTTAAAGTGGAACTGACCCCGTACCAGAGCCTTACTGAGTCCAATCTCATGCTTGAATAATGTGCCGAGAGGAGACGGTGCCTGGCGTACCAGGAAATGTGCAGGGGGGTGAGGGCTGGCCGTGGTCTGGCCTACTAGTAAAAGCTAAATAAATGCTAATGAATCGCTAACCTGAAAAATCCATAGAAGGACCGCAAAACTCACTATTCACACTCCAACTCGCTACAGACGCACAAGACGGAGCTGTTTTTATACCCCGCAGCGGTAGTTTCTCCTAGTGACGTCACAAAATGCTTTGAACCAATAGCAACACTGGTTCGAAATTCAATGCAAGACGCCCGCTGAACCATAGGAGGGCGCCACAATGACGGTTTTAGACACAGATTTCAACAAAATATGCAGGCAATTCTCAAAAATAATCACCACATGTAGACAGCACTATCCACCTTATTTTCAATGGAAATACGGAGACAGTGAGTTGAGGTTTTTTTGTGCGAGACTTCCGGTCAGTCACTTCCTGTCACTGTTTAGCTGGCTAAAAAGCGATTCATGCAGCCACTTCGTACCAAATTACTCGTCATTATGACTTCGAGGAAGACCGGGAGCGTTTGTACAGGTAGAGGCTGTCCTAATAACGGGTGTACAAGAAAGGTTAATGTGGAGCAGGAGTGTTTTAATAATCGTCCGTGTACAAGAGCTGTGGATGCGAGGCGCCCTACTTCCTTTAACACTGATACTCTTAAAAAAAATATAGAAATAAAGTTACAGCTTCAGTCTAAAGCTAAGTTACATTGTAATGTGACAAGCTTGTATCAAGAGCTCTGAGACCACACATTAGATTGGTACAATTTCAAACTTCTAGCCCAACATTAAGTAGGCAGAATGTTTTGATATGTTATTACAACATCCGTTCAATCCCAAACATTTAGCACTGCTATTCTTGTAAAATTAACTGACCAGCAATCTAATCACGAGGCAATGGCCAGTATGTCTTTGAATCAGATGATTCATTAGCCTACCTTCCATAAGATCACCATGACTGAAGGACTTCCCCTGAACCCACAACACCAGAGACTCCGGCCTTCTCGGTAGTGCCGGCTGATGTAGTCAGGATCCACACAGAGTGAACGTCGGGGTTGCTTTGGCTTGAACGAACATCAACCTCCATGAATACCAGGTCATCCATGTTGCTATTTATTAACACCGAGCCAACTTTTCCACTGTGGAGGTTCGCCTCTGTAAAGTCGCACTGCAGAGCCATCCGCACCAAGTGACGACACAAAATGGTTAAACATGTCCTCGTACGTTATATGAGACCATTTCTTCATGTCATCCTCTCAGTCATGAATAGTTTGGTGGTGTGGCACTGACCCGCCACTGCGATCGCTCAGTAATTTTTGGAAATGTTGCCGCGACAGTTTATCATTTCAGTCAAGCTAATGTTATTTTACCTAGGGAAGTGCCGCCCAAAAAAACGGAAGTTGGACCCAGAGTTACTTCCGCATTCGAAAATAAGGTGGATAAGACAACCATGTTAACAATTTATTAGCAAAAAAAAAAAGTTGATTTAGATTTACCTTTTTAAGACTTAAGGGAGGCACATCACAACCCGCCCCACTCTAGGTCACACAGAGCGTTCCACTCCACCCTGTTCAGCCACTTTTCTATTATCCTGGTTGATAGTGTAATGAATTGTGTGGGTTAATACAGCCAACAGCCTAACATTTTCACTTCTCCACCTGTAGCTTCGGCATCCTTCAGCCTGGACTGAGTTTGGCATGGCGGATGGTTGACTTTGGATGGAGCAATTCTGTGTTGATCTGGCCACATGTTTGGACCATTATCCCACGTCACGATCTGGCTGTCTACCAGATCTTAGTTTAAATCTGGTATTCCATGAACTCTTGCTGCCGTGCTCTCTTACTAGCTTCCCAGGGCTATTGAACAAGAAACCTCACAGATCCTTTACCACACAGGGTATGAGGTGCCTTTCTACATCTTCAGCTTTTACTTGGCACCAAAGCCACCTGTTGCTAAAAAGCTCAGATTTAGTCCTGTATGTGACGAGCTCCATTTAAAGTAAAAGCTGAGTTGCGCAAACACCACGAACCCCTTACGTCCTTCTCTTTGTACCTATTGTCAAATCTTCCAGTCGGGTGGACGATGGCTAAAAGAATTTAGCCAAAAAAACTTCTGCTTCAATTACATACGTTTTGAAAGAATTGTACTTTTTCCTGATCTTTAGTGTGGGTGCTTATAAATATAGTATTTGGTTTGTGCCCCAGTTTCAGTTTCCTAAGTCTAAAAACATTTCAATGCTCCCCCCCCCAGCTGAGTTTAAGGGGACTAAAGCGATGCTACCTTTTGAAACAAACAGCAAACAAACCCCTTCCAGGCTAAAAATAGCAGGAAAACCAGGCGTCATGTAGATCATTAGGTTTATTGTTTGTGACATCCATAATCATACCTTCTTGCTTTAGTCGGCATCAGAGTGCGTCAACAGCTCACAGCGGTGTAGCAACAAGTAAGTCGCTTTCTGAAAATAGCAGAGCGAAAAGCTGAGGCAGCGGCGCCGCAGCCCGAGCTGTGATGCGGCTCGGCGCAGCATCCCGTCAGATGTCTCTCAACAGCGGGCCCGCGCTCTCGGCTCTGATTAGAAACAGCTGTAATGTGAATGTGCCGAGTCAGACGGGGCCGCCTCCTGGAAAGCCTGACTGTAGGATGTAAATGAATGCTCGGCTTCAAGCTGCGGCCGCTTCCGCCTCATTTGGGGGATTCCTACCGATATACAAATAAAAACTTGTAATTAAAAGTAGCAAGAACGTTGTTGTTTGTTGTAATTATTGCAGGGGAGATTTTACACCCAAAATGTCAGTCATTTCCTCATTTGAATATGTTTTATGTTAATTAAACCATGTTTTTATTTGTTTGTTTGTTTTTGGAACAGCTGGGTCTCCAAATGGTAGCAATCCTGGGGTAACATTTTCCAGACATGTTTAACTTGAGCTTTTCAAGCGTAATTAAAGGCTAATTTAAGTAACGTTGACAAAACAGACCAGAATATTCCTACCTGATGCGGTAAACTCTGTTTCTGTCTAGAAAGCTGACAGACTTTGTCGGTTGTGCGTGGATCTTTGTGTTACGCTCTGATTGTCTTTGAACTGAACTGAGCAGTGTCTGTAAACCAGTATTTTAACCGCTTGAGGCAGAGAGCTGTGTAGCACTCTGGTGATTCTCAGGGTTCCCACGGGTCCTTGAAATTCTTGAAAGTTTGTAAATCTGAAAAAATAAATTCAAGGCCCTTGAAAGTTCTTGAAAACAGCCAAAAAACACCTTGTCCTTGAAAGTCCTTGAATTTTTTTTGTGGGGTTGAAAGTTCACACGGATGACGACTCGTGTCATTATTTTACTACCACACGATCTTTTAAAATTATGTTGATTCCGCAGACTTTTAATTTGCAAAAGTACGTTCGCTCTTCTTCATTAGTTGGTAGGCTATGGTTTAGGCCTACGTGCGTCCAATAGGTTACATTCACGCAGTGTTGCCAACTCAGCGACTTTGTCGCTATATTTAGCAACTTTTCAGGGTCAAAGTCAAAAACTAGCTTAATCAAAGATGAAAGTAAAACAAATTGATATAATTCTGAACATCTCAATGCTGCACTTTTTTCCATAAAATTCCATGAAACGGTAGGCTAATGTACATCTTATATGCAGTGTCCGAAATTAACTTTGTTATTCACCGGCCAAGTTGGCCGGTAGATGTAAAAATCAACCGGCCAGGCATACTTTTTACCGGCCAAAATATTAATTTTGACCAGACCTCAACTTTTATAAAAATTAAGAGTGAAATTATGTTAATTATGGGGGGCGTGGCTGACTGGAACCTGGAAGAGAAATCTTTGTTTCCTGAATTAAAAAAATAAATATATTGTAGTTGATTATAAAAGACACAATATGAATTATCAGATTCACATCCAGCCGATAAAAAACACTACAGATTATCATTATTCTATCCATGTTGGCCTTATTTGTGAATGAGGCAGAGTTTCATCAAGCCTGTATGGTCAGTGGGGGTTCTAGACCAAATTTAGCAGGGTGGGTCAGGGTGGGGCCAGTGTTTTTTCACAGGGGCACAGAACAAAAGATTGGGGGGGGGGGGGGGGGGGGGGGGGAACTTAACAGGTCAACATTTCATCGTTTAAAATATTAAGTAAGCCAAAGAGCCAATTGTGGCTCTGGAACTGCAGGTTGCAGACCCCTGATCTTTTCTCAATACAGCGGGAGCTTAACGTGAAACAGCTTGATTTTAATTATTGTTATTTTTTTTTATATTTATTTTTTAATTATTTTGTTATTTTATTATTGGGTAAAACCATAAACGAAAAAAATGCAACTGATCCAAATGACCAGTCAGTCACGTTATCTTTGTCAGCATTTTATCATCCTAAGAAATTTAACATTGTGTTTTTAGTAAGTGGCCATAACAGGGGCCAGGAACAGTTCTACATGGGCATAGGCCCCTGTTGGCCCCTGTCCAGAACCGCCCCTGTGTATGGTTCAAATTTTTCCCCTCAGCTGCAACACTTAAAGCACTCAGGGTTCACGCTGCGTCTTTACGCTGATCTCGCTGCTGGATTTTACCCTCGTGCGCTGCGCCCCCGATGTTACAGGTTACATGTAACGTAATTTTGCGCACCTGAATTCAAGCGCAACGCACCACGCCCACCGAAGCACCGCTGGTTCTGTGTCGTTAAAAACAAAAGAGCATGAAAAACAATTACCGACTCTCCTACTGACTTTAATTGGGACATTTTGGTACGAGTGGAAGGACATTAAACGTAGCGATTCACGTTTTGAAGGCTGGCCGCTGATAAAAGCACCTTGCTCCGAGAGGGGGGGGGGGGGGGGGGGGGGGGGGGCGCAGTAAGAGCGGTGAAGCACAGAGCCGCAGCGCAGGTAGTTAAAAAAAAAAATCAGAATAAATAAGAACGAAACTTATAAACAGACTAATTGGCGTTTTAGACTGTATCTGGTTAGCAGATCTGTTTTCTGATCCAGCGTTCAGCCATGACTGGTTCTGAATGTGAAAGAAGCTGAACCAGCACCGCAGAAGGCGGGTCTAGACTTAGCTCTGGATGGACAGAGCTGTGAACGGATCGTATGGGTTTTGTTATTTTTATGTTATTTTTATTTTATTTGGTACAAACATTTACTCGCCATGTGGCAGCTAGCCCTCTGAAATTCACTCGCCAAACGGGAAATTTACTCGCATTTGGCGACTGGCGAGTGTTAATTTCGGACCCTGCTTATATGTAATGTAGTATGGCATAGCCATGTACTGTGCATATAAATGTAGGCTATGAATATAATCAATATCAATGTAGGCTATAAATTAAGTCCACTTTCTTGCATTGCTTCTGACCCAACAACTTCTATGCCGTTTAGTCTTTTATTGAATTTGCATTGTATTAAAATATGATAACCTATTCAGCGGTCACAGTAGGTAAATGCCGCCACTTGTTGTCCTTGAATTTGATGTTCACCAAGGTGTGGGAACCCTGGATTCTGCTTCTGATGGTGTGGTTCTGTTTGCCCGATAGAAGCTGCTCTATAATTTCATAGAGAGGAGTCCCTGAATATATTCGGTATGGCGGTATGATATTAGGAAAATATGCGATAGTAAGCAGTCTAACTGCTGGGAATAAAGGTTTTGTTGATAAAAGTTGCATAAATGCATCTTCTGCTATTGGCGCAAAGATGCAGTTTAGTTTTAGTTTCTGGATGACTTTAACAAATCATCTTATTAGCATAAACAACAAGCATCAGCAAATATACTGCTAAATAAAATCAAAGGAACACTTGAAAACAGGTCAAATCCTCCTGGATATCCGTTATGATCCACGTCATTAGATAAAAATTAAGATTCTCAGCCTACAGAGGGCTAACCTGTAAAACTGATGTGGTAGGCTAGTGAAATTTTCTGAAATATAATTTTAACTACTCCAAATGATACTGATCAGCTTGTAGGCATGCCTGACAACGTTGGGCCATGCTCCTGATGAGGTGGTGGATGGTGTCCTGGGGTCTTCTCTTCCCACACCCTGACCAGGCCATCTCTGAGCTCCTGAACAGTCTGAGGGGCAGCATGGGGGTGTTGAATGGACCTGAACATGTCGTCACAGAGATGCTCCATTAGGTTTAGGTCATGGCAGTGTGGAGGCCCGTCAGTGGTATCAACTCCTTTATCTTCTGGGAACTGTCTGCATGAGGCGGGTTATCGTGAACCAGGAGGAACCCAGGACTCTAAGGGTGCCATTGCTTATCCCGTACAGGTCTGTACGTCCCTCCATGGACATGCCACTCCAGACTTTTGATGTTGGCAAAATTATTTTGTAGGTTATAGAATATAAGCTATAAGATTCTGCTGCGCTTGCTTTACTCCTCCTGCCCCGGAAGAAAAGCAAGGCCAGCCTTCTTCCGACCTGATTTAGGTTATTAAATGCAGCACGCTCCTCTACGTCTAGAAAGCTGAAGTGCCCTTTACCTTTTCTTTTTTCCCTTCATTAATGGTTCTTGGTTTGAAAATAGCAAAAGAGTTCACAGTCTGCGATTTTAGGTTTAGACGAAACGTCAGTGTTGGGAAAAATGTGCTTTCTGTACACAAGGAAAATGAAAGGGATCCGTTTGATCATTAGCACCAAAATATCAATCTTACAGAACTGTGGCGAAAAGGTTTATGATGAATGTAAAATGCCCAAAACATCCAGCAAAGATATTCTCATTTGCAGATATTCTCCACAAACTTAGTAAACGCCTAATATTAACTTTTCATCTGCGACGAACAGATCCAATCTTTGGTAAATCACAGACGGTCTGGCCCACTAAACGCAGCAGCAACGGGGTTTCACACTGCAGCCTCCCTGGAGAGAGCAGCCTGTCTGCGGGTCTCTACCGCTCCAAACAAGTCCGAATACAGAATCAGAACTAATAATAATAATCCTGATGAACTGACTGCACAGATGACGTTTAGAGGTGTACTTTCTCCCCTAAAAACATATTGAAACTACTTTTTTCTGATAAATTAAGGGTGTAAAACTATCCATAGGCTTGTAAATGCCTCATATTCTCCGTACTCCCTCCTGTGGCGGACTGTTTAGCAGCTCACAGTCCCGCCCACTGAACAAAGCCCACTGAAAAGTCCTGCTCTCAGACCAGGACCTGTTTTCCTGCTACAGTAAAGCCCGGGGAAAGTGAAATCTCCCAAGTTGAAACGCTAGACTGGGCCTTTGAGGTTTAATGGAAAAGGGCCTGTTGTCTTCTTCAGTTAGCAATGGTTGCCTTAAAAGAACAGTCGGCTGCAATCTTCAATCTGCATCACAAAGCCTCGTGTAAGAAGCAGTGAAAGGAGGGTTCAGGACATCCAGGAGTCTGCAGCGTGCTGCAGAACAGTGGATCCAAGCAAAATGTGATAACATTTTATCATTGTGCTGCCACCGGTGCAGTGGCTGCTCAGCATCCACAGCAGAAGAATGGGAGGGCATCTGGAGATCATTTTTCCTGCAAAGAAAAGGTGAGAGCCACCATGAAGCCTGTGTTATTTGGTTACATCTCCAAGGAAGCGGGCTTGCTCACCTGTCTGTTCAGGAGCACCACCATGAATAAAGAGTGGGATGGGAAAACATCCCACTCACCCCTAACCACCCAGGAACTATCTGGTGTTGAGCCGTCTAGTGTTCACCAGAATTGAGTTCTGTGTAACAAGACAGGTTTGATGAAGTAGCTCAAAGATCAGACCGCTGAGATCCTAGACCAGAGGTCTGCAACTCCAGTTCTCCAGGTCCAATGTCCTGGAACGTTTGTCTCTGCTTCCAAACACCTGAGTCAAATAATCCGGTCATTAGCAGGACTCTGGAGAACTAGACTGAATACTGAGGAGGTCATTCAGCCATTTGCTTCAGGTGTTTTCGACCAGGGACACATCTAAAGGTTCCTGGACATCAGACCTGGAGAACTGAAGATGAAGACCCCTGTCCTAGACCAACAGCCAGATCTAAACCCAGCTAAGAAACTGGTCAGTTTGAAAAAAAGTCGATAAATAGAAGGTGTCTTCACGCAAAGTAGAACGCTTTAATTGTATGAAATGTTTAAGTTTTAATCGGTATACAATAGAAAACAGATCTTTGCATGTTAAAGTGAACTTTGCGTGAGCTCCAAACCCTTTGATGGAGGCCGTGTGGACAGTTAACCATCAGTGGCCCACATGCTGAGTCACAAACCGGAAATAAAGACAAATTAGCAGCCTAAAAATAGTTTGAGAGAAGCCATAAACAACATCCTGTGACTTGTTCATGCATGATGTACACCAGTTTGTTGTAGAGCCACCATGCCACTTCCTTCAGAGCAGGAGATTGAAGTGCTGTGAAAGTGTCTGCCTCCTCACAAATTTGTCAGATTACCTCTGGTTATGTCCGTGTGTGTGTGTGTGTGTGTGTCTGTGTGTGTGGTGAAGCGGTGTCGGTGGACGTGTGTCTAATAGTAATAAGAAGGGTGGCTGCAGGTCGGCACACTGCGGGGAAGCAGATTAAAAGTGCTTTTGACCCTCTTCCTTCCCTCTCCTGTAGCATTTCCTCTGTCACTTGTCCTCCAGACTGATTTTCATCCCCCGACTCTCTGTATTTCCTCTCTCCTGTCTCTTTTGTTTGCAGAGTTTTCTTTCTCCTGCTCTCTCTGTCCTTATCTCTGCCCTCCTCCAGTTGTAAGTTGTCCCTCCCGTTTCATCAATCTCCTCGCTCTCGTCCCTTTGTCCTCTTCCAATCACGTCGCCTCCCTCTCTGCAGCTCTCCCACTCCTTTCCTTTCAAACTGACACTTGGATTATACAAGTTGTGTGCTCTTCAGTTTGGTCACAAATGTTCAATGAAGTCATGTAGGATTTGGAGTCTGCTGTAAATGTAGCAGCCCACCATTATATGCCGGGCATCAAGGAGGAGCTGACAGGTTGTCAGGGGAACCAAATTAGCCCGCGGCGTATGATTTCCAAGTTCTTGTCGCCGATGTCAAACGGTGTGGGTAACGTAGAGGGAAGGTGAAAAGATAAGTTAACATGTAAACTTTTAATGGTTTTAGGTCATTTCTATTCTACTCGGGGCATAAATAGCACAAATGCATAAAAAAACACCAGATTTCCAAACATTGAACTGAACTGGTTTTTATTTTTGGAGTTTAGAGAATTGAATTTATGTCTCTGCAGTTTAAAAGGGATGGTTTGGCTAATTTAAATCAAAGATTGAGGGTTTTATGGGGTAAAGCAGGTTCATTGTGCTAGGTCCCCGGTTCAAATCCCACAGACTGTCACCCTGGGTCCCAGAATGCTCCCTGGGCGGCGCACATTGACAGCCCTGTGCTCCCTAGAGATGGATTAAATGCACAAGACAAATTTTACAAATAAAGATTCTTCTTATTTTTTAGGTGAGGTAAAGTTATCAGGAGTCGTTTCCTTACCTGTTGTAGTGGGATGTCATGTGGCGTAGAGTTTGTAGAGAAGTAAAATGAAACTGTAGAAGGCTAACAGCTAGCCTCTGTTTCAGCTAATTATAGCAGTTTGAAACAACTCCTGCTATAAATGTTTATATCCCAGAGATACAATGCTATATCAGGGAATATTGTTGGAAATGATCCTGGCGAACTGATTGGTGGGAGCAGAAAAAGCTCCTTCTGAACGGTCTCTTCTGAAAGGGTGAATATCCGCTAATGGATGAGAGATTAATCTGTTCTTATGGAATTATTGACATTTGCACAAAACCTCACTTCAGAAATTGAAACCAACGCTTTCATTGGATTACCTTGCATAGACTCATTCCTGCATGCCAAGTCTGAAACAAGGAGAAATAAGTCTGGTAATCCTAACTAGTATAAAACACGAATCATTTAGTCTGATCTATTGTCAGACAGTGAGAGGGAAACACGATAAATTTGTTTTATAGTGTATTTAACAAGGATGCACGACGCAGAGAAAGTGATGCAGCGCACGACTGTGGGAGCAGAGAAGCAATGGTCGGCCATATTTCAGCCCAAATATTCCTATCCGTGCATCCGTACAACTTCTACATCTGATTTCAGCCGTGGCTGTTGATTAGGAAAGGTCCTTAAACTACGAGGCTGTTTTTTCTTTACAATGCTGTCTCAACCTTTTCTGACTTTATATGATGTTGAGCAGCTAATACAACAGTAGCTGTCCTTCAGTCCTCCTGCAATAGTTGATCATGAGATTTTTGAGGCCTCTTGAGTTCATCTTGTCTCTTCTTTCAGACATCTAGAGAATATATACTATCTACACTGCAAAAAAGGATCTAAAAATAAGTAAAATGTTCTTAAAATTTGTGTTTTTGTCCTTGATTTGAGCAGGTAAATAATATCATCTGCCAGTGGAATAAGTATTTTGACCCCTAATATAAGATACTTAGACATCCTGCACTTGAGATAAGATGATGGAGATCAGTTCTTCTTATTTCAAGTGCAAAAGTCTTATTCCATTGGCAGATCATCTTATTTACCTGATCAAATCAAGGACAGATACACTCATTTTAAGAAAATGTTACTTATTTTTAGTTCTGTTTTTGCAGTGTATGTAGAATTATCATTGGACATCGCTCATGTTTGAATAATTAGACTTGGCTGGTTCAGAATCCTTCAAGTGGGGAAAAAAAATTCTTCAGAATGTATTTGATGTTCAAGATTAATTTAAACGTTTTGACTTTATCAGAGAACAATTGGGGGGGAAAAGTCCGACTTAACCTAGAGTTTACATTCCAGAATATTTGCTCACCTTCTTTTCTCTCCTCTCTCTCTCTCTAAAGTCCTTGTGTAACAAGTTCTGCCTCTAAACCCGGCAACCATAACCGGCTGCATCAAAATCCACTTAAAATGCTGCGAACACCATGGGATAGACATTTGTTTTCTCAATATTGAGTAAGATGTGGGCCGTTAATTTTAGCCCGACGTTCCCCAGCATCCTGCACTACGTCGACCGCAGCTTATGGTAAAAGGATTACGGCGAGAACAAACAATGCATTCAAGCATCAGAAACCCATTCCAGGCCATACATCAAGTCGCTGTTTGTTAGCGGTGTCTAATTTGATTTTAATGGGAAGTAAATGCCGCCTTCATGATGTAAACAGCAGCTGAGATTACAGTAGAGCGCCGTTTGTTTGCTTCCGAGCGGGCGCTGCTCGTCCCTTCTTTGCGTGAAACCGATTCGCTCGGACGGGCTCGGGTCTTCTGCCTTTTTGAATGCGTGACTCGGATCGATGGCGAGGAGCCGCTTAGGACCTGCAGAGGGCAGCAACAGGAGAACTCTGCATCCTCCCGGTGTCCTGATAATGGCTTTCGATTGCCACCTCCTGCCAACCTGAGGCCCTCTCCTCTCTCTTATCTCGCGTCCCAGGGGTAGGCCTCGCTAACGCGGCCCCTCTCTCATGCCAGACAGGAGCAGTGAAGCACAATCGTAAATGGCAGCAGGTGCAGAATCTTGAGAATAGTCCCTAGATGGGTTGTTATTTGTCTGATTAGCTGCCCTCCCCCCACCCCGCCCCTCCCCGTGGGTTCACTGCAGGCCCATGTGGAACACGTCTTCATGTGATTAGAAGCCCTGACGGCACAGAGATGAGAAGAAACTGATAACGCGGCTTATTTTTGGTAACTTGCCTCCATTCCAGAATCCAGATCTTCACGGTCGTGATTGTGATAGCTGGTGCAGAGGGGAGGAGGATGACTGGAAGTCTCACAGATTCCCCCCCCACTGCCACGATACGAAGCCGTCTCCATGATCTGAATAACCGAGCTCCGCTCCGTATGAGCCGAGCTATTTGCTGCTTTCAGCTCAATGAGTCCGGCTCAGTTGAGCCGTCCCGCCCTGATTTGTTTCATCTAGATAATAGATCACATCGCATCCGATATTTTTCAGCTCCTCCGCCTTTCCTCTGCCTCATCTCGCCTTGCATCTCCAGTAAACTAGTTCATTGTTCACGGTTTGTTACGAGGCAGCGACTAGGCCTGACGTGTCCTATATTCTGTTCAGAAGTGTCCGTGTCTTTCTGCAGGAGTTCTTTGAGAATCCGGCGTTCAGGCCCGACGGTCTGAAGCTCTACCCGACCCTGGTGATCCGAGGCACCGGTCTGTACGAGCTGTGGAAGACGGGCCGCTACAAGAGCTACACGCCGAGTGCCCTGGTGGACCTGGTGGCCCGCATTCTGGCCCTGGTGCCGCCCTGGACACGAGTGTACCGGGTGCAGAGGTGAGGGACCTGAAAGCTGGCAGCCTTTCAACTCAGATGTTTGAAAAGTGACTAAAAAGGTGAAGGCAACACCAGTCCGTTGTTAGCTTGCCGCTAGCCATGTAGGGGCTGCAGCAGGCTGTGGTGAGATTAGAGCAGAACTTCACTTGTTGGCCTACATGCAAAGAAAACCAACCCTGGACTCACCGTCCCTACAGCATAACATGGCGGTGGCAGTGTCATGCTTCGAGAAGGTTTTTCTTCCACAGTGACATGAAGGCTGGTCAGAGTTGGTGGGAAGGGTTAGAAGGGATCGAGCTGAAATCCAGGGAAATACTGTTAGCTGTAAAAGTCAGCAGAACAATATGTGCACTGCAAAAAAGGGAACTAAAAGTAAGTCAACTTTTCTTGAAATTAATGTATTTTTCCTTGATTTAAGCAGGTAAATTTGCCAATGGAGTAAGATTTTTGCACTTAAAATAGGAACATTGCATCTGTATCATCTTATTTCAAGTGTGGGATATCTAACTATTAGCCTGGGTGCCATTCCGAACTTAGTCCCGCCCAGAACGTTTTTGGTCGGGAAGTTCGGTCTGGCATTGCTCAATAGTAGCGCGAGTATGCTCGCCCAATATCTGGCAGGCCAATCAAATTGTCAGGGCGGGCTTTATACGATGATGGACAGATGATCAACAGTAACGTAATCAACCACGTCACCAAAGCGCGCTTGGGTTGAATTCGTTTACAATAACGATGGCTGCCGCTGGAGAGTTGAGGTGTGTAGATTCTTCTATTAGGTCTGTTCTAGAAGATATCGACAGGTTCGTGTGTTGAAGGACTCCTTGGATCCTTACATTCTTTTTGCAACACCGGCAAAAATCGTTAACGCTCATCTTCTTATGCTAGGCTAACCGTTGGGTTCCGTTGACAACAACTATGCGTCGCTAAACATACGTCACACACTCCGTTGCTCTTATTGGTTATAGGTCTATTCAATTGAGTGAAGAGGAATTTTTTTTCCTGGTTCGTTCGAAACACGCCCCATAATCACAGCTCTATGGAGCAGTATCAGACTCAAATTCTGACTAGAATTGAGTATGACCATGTCAGGCTATCTAACTATCTTATTTTAGGGGTAAAAATTGGCAAATAGTCTTTTTTAGCTGCTTAAATCTAGGAAAAATACATTAATTTCAAGAAAATTTGACTTACTTTTAGTTCCCTTTTTGCAGTGTATACAGCCAGAGCTACCAGGGAACGGCATTAAAGTAAAGCTGTGCTAGAATGGGCTAGTTAAAGTACACACCTTTATCTAATTGAGAGTGTTTTGCTTTAAAGTAAAAAAATTAAAGTAAATATTAGCAAAGCAGTTTTGCTAAATGTTCTTGATTTGTCTTCTAGGTGTTTTTTTTTTTTTTTTTTTACAATTGTGTGCTAATGCGTGTTGCTTTTTTCATATAAAATACTTTTAGGTTGGTGGTTGTAAAATGACAATGGGAAAAAGTTCAAGGTGTATTGATCCTTTAGTAAGGTACTGAAAATGCGATCTAAGCGGAGGAGTAACTGTACCCTAACTAATTAAGCAGTTTTCTGCCGCTCCTGTAACATTTTCTGCTCCATCTCCCTCCTGGCTGTCCCCACCGGCCCATCAGGGACATCCCCATGCCGCTGGTGAGCTCCGGTGTAGAGCACGGCAACCTGAGGGAGCTGGCGCTGGCTCGGATGAAGGACATGGGCACCGAGGTGAGACTCAGAGGCTTTTGGCCGTCGCCTTAAAGGTGGGATGTCAGCTTTTTTTCAGCTAATAGGCTTTTCCAGATGGTTTGCGATCCATAAAAGGTTCCAGTGGCGGCTACCAGCAGACAAGCGGCGATAGTCGGAGTCGCTTTCATTCATGACAGGGAAGGATGACAGAGTGAAGAGCCTCTCAGGTTGAAGACTGTTGGAGCGCAGAGTGAGTCTCCTCCTTCCTGCACGTCTAAGTGGGAAGTAGATTACAGCCTCAGCGACAGGAGGCAGGAAACCTCTCAGCTTCCCTCAGAGATGCACGACAAAATCTACCCTCAGATAAAAGCTGCGGGGTCCACAGCGCCCTGTTGGCGTCTGATAAAAACAAGAAAAGTAATAGTAACAAGTACAAGTTCAGTGCTTTCTTCGTTTTGTACTGCAGCATCTATTCCTTTTTATGCCCCGTTGCATTTGAATACAGAGTGGCAGAATCTGCCTCTGAGCCGCGCTGCGTTCGACGGCACACATCCCACCGCGTACAGCAAACCTGTTGTGATGCAGAGCAGAAATCCTCCAAAGTCTGACCCAGTTTCCTCCCGCCTCTTTCTTTACGCATAGCGTTTCGCCTGATTTGGAGCTTTTATGTGTTTATCTGTTGCCATCCAGGCAGAGAGGAAAGTTCTCCTCTCTGACTTCAAAATAAATCTAAAAAGTGGCCCTTTTTTTTTTCCCCTCTGGAAAGTTGGTACTTGTCCTTGAATCAAAAAACCTTTAATGTTATGGTCTGTACGATTTTAGACCTGGATGGGCACGAGGGGTTGTCATGGTAACAGCAAACAGACACCTTTTGTTTGATCCATAATCCTCCTCTATCATCACACAAGGAGCCATAGGCCTCTGATGTCAGTCTGAGACGCTGTAAAGTTTTAGGTTTAATAAATAATACTGCCTCACTGTAATTTTAGAGAAAGATTTGGAAGTTGACATAAAATCCTTAAGCTGTTCAGCTCACCTCTATCGTTAACCTCACAGCATAATTGCCTTTCAGCGTTTTCAGAAAAGGAAAATAAAACTCTTTAACAAGCACAATACAGCTGTTATTGATTTTGTAACCGTAAGCGAAAGTAAACTCAGTTCAATTTAAATGTTTGGTGTAATGTTATGTGATTTCTTCATGGATCTCCTGTACCGGTCCGTCTTACAGCTGATCTGGATAAACCTCTGACTGGACACACTCTGTTGTAGGACAGACTGATGAAGAGGAGGCTCAGGGTTGTCCATAATGGTCCTAATGTTATGAAAAATCATTCTTTGCAAAGTCATCTCCAGAGGTTGTAGAAGCTTGTTGATGTTCTACAGGTCAGTTGTTGTGATGCTGCTACCCCAACAGATGATGGCAGAGGAGATCACTCTCTCCACCACAGACTTACAGACCAGCAGCAGCATGTTGCTGCAAACCCTGAAGGATCTAAGCTTCCTCAGGAAGTACAGTCTGCTCTATCCCTTCTTGTAGACAGCTTCACAGTCCAGTTTGTTTTCCAAGTGAACATTGAGGTATTTATGCTCCTCCACCACCTCCGCTTCTTCTCCCAGGATGGTAATCGTGTTGGTATTGTTCCCATTTCTCCTGAAAATCTACATCTTCTTAGTTTTATCCACATTCAGAATGAGATGATTGTTTCCACACCATGCCACAAAGCAGTCCACCAGCTCCCTGCACTCAGATTCCTGTCCATCTCAGGAACTCTGTCTTGGTAGTCTGAGGTGTAAAGAGTGAAAATGAATGGTGAGAGTACAGAGCCCTGTGGTGCTCCTATCCACATCAGTCATGAGTTTCTGACAAAGCAAATCAGGCTGAACTGTATTAAATGCACTGGAGCAATCAAAGAACATAATCCTTACAGTGCTTTCGGCCTTGTCTAAATGACAGTGGGCTTGTTCAAGCAGGTGAATGATGGCGTCTTAAACTTTAGCAAACTGCAGGGGTCCTGATAGCTGCTTGTTTGCTCACTCAGGTGGGCCAGCAGGAGTCTCTCTAGAACCTTCATGATGTGGGATGTCAGGGCAACAGGCCTGAAGTCATTGAGGATGGATAGGTGTGTTTTCTTTGGTACCAGAACAATGCAGGAGCAACACTGGAACCTTCTGGGTCCGACTAAGGTTGAAGAGGTGCTGCAAAACCCCAGAGAGATGCTCTACACAGGCCTTCAGGACTCTGGGGTAGACACTATCTGGACCTGCAGCCTTACTCCGGTTCAGTCTCTCCAGCTGCCTTTTCACTTGACTTCTAGAGACAGACAAGTGAAAGTTTTGTGCCAGAGGAGGGTGTGATGACTCTTTGGCTGTAGGCAGGAGATAAGGATGCTGAGCTTGCTGCTGAACTGAACCTGTTGAAGAATGGGTTCAGCTCATTGGCTCTCTGTTCATTCTTCCATCTCCTCACAAGTCTCATCTTCTTCATCCCTGACCACACGTCTCATATATTGTTCTGCTGAAGCTTTCTCTCCAGCTTCTTCCTGTACACTCCCTTGCTTTCTCTTATCTTGACTTTAAGTTTCTTCTGTATACTCCTCCGTAATTCCTGGTCTCCCTTCCCGAAGGCTCTTTTCTCAGTCAGCAGGTCCTTCAGGTCACTGGTGATCCAGAGTTTGTTGTTGGAGAAGCATCTCAGTGTTCTGGTGGGGATGCTGTTATCCTCTCAGAAGTTTATATAATCACACACCCAGTCACGGCATTGACGTCCTCTCCATGTGGCTGGCACACAGCATCCCAGTCCCTTCCGTTATTGACTAACTAAATGGGTAGCTACGGTTTTCCACAAAAAAATGACTTTGACTAAATATGAAACGTTTCCGTTCAAAATAAAATATTATTTCTATTTATTGTATAACAATAATATTTCTAACTTTCTTACCTCAGAAGACATTATGCCCCACAACCTGTGAAGTCCTACTGGTTAGCCTTTTTCCCTCTTCTCATGCACATGCATGACACTGGTGTCATTTCAACTTGTCGCCAGAGGGGGCAGACGTCAGCAAAAATCCTGCAACGTCCACAATGCACCTTTAAATATGTAGCTAAATGTTTGATGTGTCACAAGTAAAACAATGAATAATAACTTGGATTGGTTGAAATAAGTCTGTCTCGCAACCAGCGACGCACCAATATAAACATTTTAGGCGAGTATCTGATATTAGTATTGCTGCTACCAATGTTTACCAATGTTATATATTGTCTATTTCAACAGTGAAAAAAAACAACCACACTGCTGACATTACTCCCCTACTTTATAACCCTGCACTGCATTACTATCACCATCTCATGCTCAAATAAATGGTCCTCACACTGCCCAGAAATACATAACTAAATGGCAACAAGAGGGAAATAAACATGGGCTGTTGCTATTGGCCCAGTTTTACTTATCCAACCGGTATGTTAAAATATAACATTGGCCAATACCCATTTTAATGCCAATATATTATGCATCAATGCTCACAACACGCTGGACTGTCATCTGTTTAAGTGTACCTGATTATAGGTTTTTCATCAGGCTCCATTTCTGCATCAGAGAACAGCGGTACGTCTTGCAGACCGACTGAATCTGAGCAAACTCACTGTGAACAACCTTCTTTGCCACGGTTCATTCTTGAAGTTAGAGAAAAAATTGGGATTTGCTGCTCACCGGTCCAGCCCTCATTCCAGTCATGAACAGACCAATTGATGCATTCAGGCACCTTTTAGCCTTGTCCTTTGCAACTTCTGCTGCTGTTCTAACTAACTGGAAACACCTTCCCTGCATTTCTAGAAGAGGGCTCTTTGTTAGCACACCTGTTAGTGGACCCGATGTCTTGAGATATTGCATCCTTAACCTTTATCGGTCCATCTGCTGCTCTGTCTGCAGTGTCGAGATGTAAGGACCCGAGAAGTTGGCATTCAGGAAATCCACCACAAAGTCAGGCCTTACCAGGTAAACCTCACAGAGGAGAAAGATCCTGTCAAAAAATGTATTTACTCTGCTTTGAGTGAATGCTGGTATGTCTCTGAAACCTGCATTCCCGCCTGACCTACACGTCCGTGCAGGTGGAGCTAGTTCGGAGGGACTACGTGGCCAACGGCGGCTGGGAGACCTTCCTGTCCTACGAGGACCCGGAGCAGGACATCCTCATCGGCCTCCTGCGCCTGCGCCGCTGCTCCCCTCAGACCTTTCGGCCGGAGCTGAAAGGCGGAGTGTCCATCGTCCGCGAGCTGCACGTGTACGGCAGCGTGGTCCCAGTGAGCAGCCGCGACCCCAGCAAGTTCCAGCATCAGGTGACGGCATTTACGCCCGAAACCGCCGCCCCCGGGCCGCATTACAGCAAACTCCTGGTGGTGTTTTAATGCTCCCCGCTGTCTCCCTGTGCAGGGCTTCGGTATGATGCTGATGGAGGAGGCTGAGAGAATAGCCAGAGAGGAGCACGGCTCAGAGAAACTGGCCGTTATCTCTGGTAAGAACACAAGCTGAATCGGTTACCTATAGTCCCGTTTATAATCGCCTTCAGTTCTTTAGTGGTTCCTAAACATCCCGACTAATTAACAGTCTAGGTCAGATGGATTTAGTTGGGTGTTCCAGCAGAGCAATGATCCCAAAGAGGCATCCAAACCGGTTAAAACAAGCTAACATCGGGCTTCTGGTATGGCCCCAACCTCAATCCTATTAATAAAAAGCTGGGTCTGAGGCAGGATGCCAATCAGATTATGAGAACCCTTCCAGTTTTACCAAGAAGATTGGTCAAACATCCAAGCCGAGTTATAGCAGAAGCTTGCTGATTGCTTCAAAAAGTAGCCCTGCTCTCTGTACAACTAGACACTTCTGACTGGAGCGGTGAGCAACTAGTGGTATGTCAGTCTAATGAAGGCTTACCGTGTCTTTAGTGGGAACACCGTCTTACCTTCACCGTCTTCTTCTGCAGGTGTAGGAACCAGAAACTACTACAGGAAGATGGGCTACGAGCTGGAGGGGCCGTATATGGTGAAGCAGCTGTACGGCGCAGGACTGGACTGAGCCCAGCCACGCCGTTCTTATCTGGATGGTGCATACAGAACCACATATACATACAAATTATCATTTTTTTTTTCTTTCTATTGAAACAATAGTACTGGGAAACAATCGGTGCCGTGTTTGCAGAGAAACTCTCCCAGCAGCATGGAAGGAGATAATGCTCGGGTTGTTTCCACAGGCCATTCATCTGCTATTATCTGAAGCTGCTGCATTCGCTCTGCTTTATTCAGATAAGGAGGCGCGCGAGAGGACACGGGGAAGTGGAGCTATTTGGGACAAAGCCAGCCTCCTCCGGTGGAGACTTTCCACATCAGAGGCGAAGGCGGGCCAGACGGGGGCGCTGACATCTGACATCTGAACCTTTGAAGGGCCTGACTTTCCTCACCGGTGACCTGCATTTAATGTCAAACAAGAGACCTACAGGGGGAGTTCTGATTTGACTTGAATAATCCGCGTTTGTCTGGGATTACAGTCACGGTTTCAGTTAATCGTGTTTATGTTGCAATCGTGTGAAAGAGCCCCCCCCTTGCTGGAGTCGAGCGTTCCTGAATGGACACCAGGAAATCCTCGCCGTAATTGAAAGATTGGAAACTACGGGGCGGGAAACGAGTCTTAGCGTTACATAAACTGCTTTTTAAACCCCGTCTCGCGTAATCGGGTTTGTTTCTTGTCTGTCACTCGTTCTGGAAGTATCCTAACGAACGCTTTCTTAAAGAATAAAGTATTTTTCAGTTATATCTGTCTCTATTTCAGCGTGTGACTCTTCCTTTCAGAGCCGTAAAGAGTGGCTTCGGTGGTTCCCAAACATCCCGACTAATTAACAGTTTGGGTCAGATGGATTTAGTTGGGTGTTCCAACAGAGCAAAGATCCCAAAGAGGCATCCAAACCGGTTAAAACAAGCTAACATCAGGCTAACAGCTAACAATAAATACTTTATTCTTAAAGAATAAAGTATTTTATTTAGGTATATTGTTACCCTGTGTCTATTTCAGCATGTGACTCTTCCTTTCAGAGCCGTAAAGAGTGGCTCCTGTAATGTATTCCACCAGGTCAAGGGTGCCCGGCCCTTCCAGGGGACCCCTGATGATTGCCCTCTGAGCCTGTTTACCTGCCTCATTTGATCCGGCCTTTCCAATTACGTCTCCATCAGCCGCCTGTCTGCTGAGCTCGGACTGAGGGCTGCGTTCAGCGGCGCCGTTACTGCAAAGGATTTGTCATCTGAAAAATAGCCAGCAGTAAAGGACAAAAAAGCCTGGTATAGATCCCAGCTCGGTGGGGGGGACTGAAGCCGAACGGACACGGCTAATTTCCTCGCCCGGCCCCCCCCTCCCCGTGCTGCTGTTGCAGTCTTGACGCAGTGAGCAATAGGCCGCGTTCAGGCTTCTTCTCCACGCCTGCTCGCCCTCCGCTATCAGCTGTGAAATCTGAAAGGACTCCCCCGCTCCCCCCCCCCAACCCGGGCTCAGGGTCCGTGCTGAGCCGATCCGGCGGCCTCTGCTCTAATCGTCACTGCAATGTAAGCGTGTGGAGGGCTCCTAAAACTCTGCTGAGCTGAAGGTTACAGGCTTTATCTGCAGAGCTTACGAGAGGAAGAGCACGCAGCCCCGCTTCCTGTTTGCACAAATCGATTTTGCTTTAATACTGGAAGCACATTCTTCACCGCAGATATATGCTGTCTATGTAATTGTCCGTCTATCCCGCTTGGGTTCAGTATTTTACCTTCTGGAGGTGTATATATGTAGCATAGCCTGTCCAGTTCGACAGCAGGGACCAAAGCTGGTGTGGAAAAAGCTGTCGCCAACTGGACTCTATGTGAAAGGTGGCAAAAAAGAAAGTACTTAAGAGGTTAAATCAGCATTTTTGTTCCACATGCCATGTAGAAGAAGCAGCAAGCTTGACAGAATAGTGGCAGCATCATGCTATGGGGGAGGCTTTTCTTCAGCAGACTGCGGAGCTGATGGGAAGATGGATAGAGATGATGAATCCAGGGCAACTCCACATAAAGAATATGTCAGAGGCCTCAAAGAACATTTAGTGGGGCAGAAGCTCACCATCCAACACGACGACTACCTTAAAGAGCCAGATGACGGACAGGGCCAAATACAAATCCAGCCAGCACTTAGGTTTTTATTGGTTAAAAAAAAAAATAAAAGCCATTTGTCATTCACCACTCTTGATTAAAGTTGAAAATGGTTTCTCC
This sequence comes from Fundulus heteroclitus, assembly GCF_011125445.2. Taxonomy (NCBI): domain Eukaryota; kingdom Metazoa; phylum Chordata; class Actinopteri; order Cyprinodontiformes; family Fundulidae; genus Fundulus; species Fundulus heteroclitus. Next base: position 23,889,905 of record NC_046375.1, read on the forward strand.
TGGTCCCATTTTTCCCCGTCACAAAAACCGCCACAAGTCAATACGGGACAAATCCGTCCGTAACTATATTAATGTCTCAGTTCCTAAGTGGGCATGAATAATTTACTGAACACTGATTTCACCAGTTTATTAATGAGTGTTTTTCATCTTTTAACCTTACCTGCCAAGTTCAGAGGGTGGGGCTAACTTTGCCCTACTCAGGACTACTGGTCCAGATGTCAGCCAATCAGATCACAGGGCCTAAACCTCTGAGCCACAGCCAGTCATGTCATACTTTATTTTAGAGTATAATGCAGCAGCCACAACGTGAAATAAATGGACAGCTAGCGAAACAATTATCCACGAGTTTCACAAATAAGGAATTTGTGAATTTTACTTAAAATGACATTTAAAAGATTAAATGTAAACAACTGTGGATCAATTTATTTTATTGGGTCAATAAGACACTGATCGGTCATTAGGTCTCAGAAGAAACCCGCTGCTAAAGAATAATCCCAAACTGGACCCCAATTAAGTTTCCTCAGGAGTGAAAGTTTGCTCTGTAATAAATCGGTCCACGTTGCTCTGAAAGTTTCTCGCTCTCGCTGGCCAGACTGGCCAGCTGTAAATTGATGCCTTCCTAATGCAATTTCAATTTTGAGTAATGGGGCTTAAGAGCCTTTGGCAAGTACAGATTAGTCAAATTAAGTTGGCGCGTCCTACAGACGTTCTTTTTAGCTCTAATGTGATTCCTCCAAGCAGCTCGGCGAAGAATTGAGAAAAAATATGAACTCCTTTGTGGAGTTTTTGTGCTGAAAATGCGAGCCTTAAAAACGCCACAGAACGGGTCATCACACAGTAACACCTTAGACGATGGACACAGCAGCAGAGGTTAGAAGATGTCTTTATAGAAATTAGATTCCATTTAAAAAGACATTTTGGATGAAATCATTTCAGGCTTTATAGAGAGCAAGAGAATAAAAAAAAAAAAAAAAAACAGACAAGGTGTACAGGACTGAGACAGATGACCTGTAATAAATACAGTGGATGTGGGATTGATCGGATCAGGACCACTCCTGAACCCTGGCTTTAATTTCCTGTTCATAGGAGGACAGTTTATCTGCGAGATCGCCCAGCTTCGTACTACTTGACTTTTTACCACGGACAAAAAAATATGAACTTAAAATCCTCATTATTGAAATTACACACAAAAAAAACTAAACACCAAAATTCAAGTAATACTTTAAAAGCAGAAAGTTTAAATATGAATCTCGTTATATGCTCTGGAAGCACTTTCAAAGAATTTTTATTTAATTAGCAATTCCCCCCATTACCTGAATAATAATAAAATTGTCAGAGGTAGAAAACTCTAGTTTAACTTAAAATTGCTTCCAAATTCATCTTGGATTTTTTTTAAAAACTCTGGAGAAAAAATATATCCAACATTTTGAGGATTTGAGCTGCCAATCATCTACATTTGGAAGGCCAAAAAGTGCCACAGTCCAATACATTTGCAAAAAGTATAAACTATTTATTGATAAAATACTGGAGACCAGTCCAGCACAAATAAATCGTAAATATCAAATGAGCGGAGAGCTGATTTTACTAAATTAAAATCAGACGTAGTCAGAGGCTCCAGGTCTTTTAACGCTGCAGCGCATTTTATAGTTCAGCTTCAGTCAGAGGAGGAGGACGGGTGCAGCGGATCGCTCCGCAGAGACGAGCAGCCATCGCATCGCTGTCGTAAAATCGACTCATCCTGTTAAAAAACCCGAAATCTTCCATTTTGACTTCAAGAAGAAAAAAACAAAAACAAAAAAACTTATATACACATGTACTGTTTTCCCACGTTAAAAATATCCCTGCAGACTGCAAAAGCACAAGTCAACTATAAAGAAGTAGCTGTGAGCTTTTTTTAAGACATGAAAGCTCAGAGAGCGCTACATTAGGTTAGACGTCCAAACATCCCAGGAGAGTTCAGCTCCTTTTTAAGCAGGTAAAATGTGTGTGGTGGTGGGAAAGGCTAAAGCAAAACTGATTGAGAGCCTAAAAGACGCAGAGAACCAACAGTCTGCGGTTCCAGGTAAAGAGCAGCAGCATCGGTTCATCTCCAGATAAACAGAGGAAACTGAAACTGGCTCGTTTTAGGGTCTAAGCAACAGCAGGGTGACCAAATGAAACTCATCTGGTCCCATTCCCCTCTCTCTGGACTCTGGAGAGCCACTGTGTGTTTTATACATGCAGTCATGGGTTCTTCAGTGACTGGACTGCTTCTTACTAAGGAATCACAACACGTTTTACTGAGTTTATCCATTTTCCCTTAACGTGGCCGCCAACACTCCACCGCCACCACCACAGCAGCGCCACCTGAAAATCGCACGCTTTCCTGTGTCTTTTTTTGGCCCTTTTCCCTGAGGCAGCCAACAAACTGTACAGGACTACGCAGCAGTCATGGTTTATTGGGGTTTCGGTGTCTTCTGAGGGCACGGCTCATCAGTCGGAGTCCTGTTTCAGAGCGGAGCGCACTCTGGCCTCCAGCTGGCCCGCCGAGGGCCGAGCATCGGGGTTGAAGGCGAGCATGTCTAGAAGCAGGGCGCACATGGCCGGGCCAGGAGGGGGCAGCGGCCGGGGCGCCCTCTTCATAGGGACGCTCAGCTGGAGGTCGGCGTTCTCCCACAGGGCTTCCCCCAGCGGCATCAGCCAGCGACCCTTGCACACGTAGGCACCTGCATGACAAGCAGACACAGGGGAGTCAACGGCGGCGAGCATGTCTGGACAGTTGGAGGGTCTCCTTCTCCCCCTGAGTTACAGCATGGATGTCACTTTAAGAGGCTTAGATGCTAAAGCTCATAAAACACAGAAAATTCCTACTGACAAAAAAAGACAGACTTCAGAAAACATGGGTTTATTATAATTAGTGTAAAGGTTATTTAAACTTAATACTAACGCTGCGGAACATACTCCATTGTCGATACCCTTTTAGATGCTGTAATAACCTGGCAATAATAAAGAGCAGATATAGTAACGGTTGCGTAACAACAAGATGTTCATTGTAACAAAACCAGAGAGTAGAAGGATGTTCAGCTACTGTTTAGAAAAAGTAGATCACTTCATTGAGATAGTCATCTCTTCTGGTTTAGGTTATAAACCTCTTCTTCTCATAAACTTGTAACCGTTTGCTTCTGGTGACTCTCAGCCATCTTTAAAGCGTACAGTGAGAGAAGTGGAGCTGCAATGAACGGACACTCACCGGATACATAAACACTGGAAGTGCGCAGCAAGAAGAAACTAGAAAGGAACAAACTCCTCATTGACTTTAGGTGAGCATGTCACAATGACTGGCATGTGGGACAACCAATAGATAAGGTGATCCCCCCCAGAACTCTAAGTCCAAAGAAGATCGTCTGCTATACCTTTAACTGAAACCTTGTTAGTTTCAGTCTGTGGTCCAACGTTTCTTTCCTTCCTCTCCTCACACCAGGGCAATGGACTTTTTCATGCCTTTCCTTTTCTTCGCTTATATTTTTATCATGTACAGCACTTTGAATTGTCTTGTTGTGAAAATTTGCTTTACAAATAAACTTGCCTTGCCTAAAAGTCTCAGAGCTCCTGGTAAGAAGCAATAAGAGGGAATGTAACCAGGCAGATCCTCCAACGCTCAACGAACAGTTTGGAAATGTTTGAGACGTCGATATAAGGGGAAACGCCCAGCATCCTAAACTTCAGTGGCCACCGTATGATTTAAAGTTTCGACTGATTTTAGTCAATGAATAAAGTCCTTCATTTCAGGTAAAGTCTCTATCAATATACCCATGAGCCGGTAGGGAAGAATGTTTTCATGTTAATTTGCTAAACATACAGTAAGCCTGTGTCAGGAATACTCTTCTATAGGTTTGTAGGCACAACGGCACATCTAACAAAGAAGATAATAAAACTAACTTTCAGTGCATTTCTTCAAACAAAACAGGCAAAATGTGTAATGGATGAATCAAAACACTGAAGACTTAACCAAATAGGACTTATAAAAAGGTCTAAAGTTAAAATTAATACATTTAAAGACCTGTGATGACTTTTTAAGACCTCGTAGAAACTTCATCTCTAAGTCGGACTGTGCCGTTTCCAGATAAACTGCAAAAAAGGGAAGGAAAACGAGAATCCAGGGATTATAGTTTAGACTTCGTCAATCTGCTAAAGCTAAAGGTCAGGCTGGTAACCCAGAGAAAGACTCAAAGCCTCTTAAATAATAAAGACAAGGTAACATTTCCACGTGAAACGATTTCTACAGCATTTGCTGGAACGCAAAAAGGTGTTTCATTATCTGTGACATCAAAACCAAAAATGTTTCTTGTAGCAGGAGCAGGCTTGTTTGTCAATATCCAATCGGATCGGGTCTTGCACTTCCGAAAATCAATACGACTCATTTTCACGGTTATGTCTCCATGATTCAATCACACTTCACTTTGATCACATCTGGGCCGTACAGAGCAGGTGTCTGTAAAATCTGGGCCACGCTGCTTTGACATGTTCGTGAAAAGGCCATCAAGTGACGAGTGTCACCGAAGCTACAGTCCAGCATGTTGACGGTTTTCCACCGACGCTGGTTCCTTTTTCTTTTTCCTCTTTAAGAGCATCAAACTACTTAATGTTTTTAGCGCTCAGGCTGATTGCTACACATGTCAATCTCAGACTGTCGTATAGAATTATGCAACCCTCTTGAGCTTCTCCGTAGGGGGAAAAAGTGATTGAAAGCCATAAGAGGTCTTGTTTGCAGTTTACTATCACCTCCCTTGGTAGGGGCCACACAGCAAATATTTGGATGAAAGTTGTCTAGCAAACAAAATATCCCAACTTAGCCTACAGCCAAAACGCTACGAGGGGAAAGCATTTTAGAGGGAAACATGGTGGCAGCATCATTGTGTGGGAAGATGGGTGGAGCTAAGTTTAGGGCAATATTGGAGGAAAAGCTTTCGAAAGCCTCGATAAATCCCTGGATCTGATACAGCTGGTCTGGGTATAGAAAGTTAAAGTGTCTTTTTTTTCCCCTTCACCTTCAGGCGTGATTCATGGTTTGAAAAAATATTAAAATTGTATCTTGGTTTGACCCACTCGGTTCATAGTGGTCCTTAAAATAATGTTGCTCTTCAGTTTTTCTGGACTTCTCGGAGAAAACCTTCCCGTTTCTCCTCGCCCCGCGGCCAATCACTGAAGAGAGGGGCGTTCACTCAAAACTCCTCTCAAGTCGGCTCGCATTGGCTTTACTCCTCGGCAGGGTCGCAAACACCTGAGCAGGCCCTGAAAAAAAATTGCCCCTGAAACGCTTGAAAGTGGGCGGAGCCATGTGGCCAGTACGAGCCAGTGGAGCTGGGGCTTTATAGGCTGAATCTGAATCTTCCAGCAGGACAGCTGAACATCTTGCCAGAGCTACAGGTGGGTAGTGGAGATCAACGGATCACGCGTCAGAACGGCCCAATCAAAGTCCAAACCCAAATCCTAACCAGAAACTGTGGCAAAACCTAAACGTTGTTGTTCAAAGACCTCCAAAACCGCAGAAGACTCAGGCCGTTGAAGAAAACGTATGTCACACATTTCACATTTATGTGTATTCGTCCTTCGTAAAAATGAGGGGAAAAAAAAACAATCTGAAAATGTGTATCATCTCCCTTCCACTCCACCTTTAAGTCGGTCCATCACAACACAAACGCCTGAGAAAATGTGAAAAAGTTCAGGGGCTGTGAATACTGTCCTCCTGTCAAGAAGTTGGGAAAACTCCTTTTTAATCTTTTCACCACATGAAGGCAAACCCAACCTCTTGTTCTTAGCGGCACATGAGATAAGAGTGCAATAACTTGAATTGGTCATTTGTCATGGCTGGACGGTTTGATTAATAGAAAAAAATTCTGTAGATTAATGAAGGTTAAAACGAGCGTTTTATTTGCATCTCCAAAATCTATCCGCTTCCAAAATGAGAGTGGATTATCCAGGAGGTAAATTAAGAAGGCATCAACCGGTAGTTAATCTTGGCGTTAGCATTAGCATTCATGAGCAGTTTTTTTTTTTAGGAGTTGTAACCATCTTTCAGCTTGTTTTTATTACTAAGAACCAATCATACGCTAAACAGGGGGTGTGAGGAGTTATGATTCTTTGTGTTGACAGTTTAGTTATTTGTCTGAAGCTTAAGGGGACAAAATCCAGAGCTTTAAACCCATTAAACAGGTTCCCCACTGTTGTCTTATCAAATAAACTGTGCATTTTGAAGAATGCATTTGAAGAATGAAGCAATATATAATATAAGCAATATTTGAAATATATTTTAAAGGTTTTTCTACCTAAACTGAAAAGAAAACTTCATGATTTATGGTTTCTTTCAAATCTCTTGTGCAGTTCAGGTTTTGAACAGGAAAGCTGTTTGATTTGTATGATCCACAAAAAGAAGAAGAAAATTAGACACTAAACATTGTACTTAATTTTAAACTTTATTTTTTAAACTTTTATTTTGTTGCAAAGAAATCTTATTTGCAGGGCCTAATTGTGTTACCCAGCAGGAATGGGCCCATATGGGATCCTGATTAAATTGTAACCATGATAACCCGATCTCAGTCAATAACGGTATTTTTCACAATTAAAATAGAAATGTGTAAAATTTTTTCATTACAGATGCAATAACTGAATGTATTTTTGTGCTTTTTACGCAGTGTATTATAAGTTTAAAAGACGTTATTCGATGATAATAATTGACAAATCGAGTGAGTCCAGGCTTTTTATTAAGCAGTGAACTTCTCTGCCAAAGACTAAACAGGCTGAGGAGCCGTCGCAAAGCAGCAGCTCCTCCACTGTGGGCACGACAGGGGATGCTAACAGAACAGCATGGCGTGCGTACAAGTGTTTGACAATTCACATAAGAAAATCTAATTTACACGATAGGTGACCATTTATTTAAAAGAAAAGTCCCTGGATGAAGCCTTGTTTCCTCCGGAGGATTGTGCACGAGCTTGAGCCGCATGTTTAGTCTCGTGCATGTCGGCTGGGAGGAGACCAGGAAGGAGATCGGGGACAGCTCCTTTCAGTGGACCTCTTAGTTTTTATAATATATGTCCAGCTGTGTAAAACGTTTAGGCATTTAAACATATCTTACTTTTAAAGTAGGGAAGAGCTCGGTAGCCCTTTCTGCAGCCAGCTAACAGCCAGTGTGCAGCAACAGGTTGTAACAGGGCAGCACTTTGTTACCCTGTGGCAACTTCTAGTCTCTCCAGTATCTTAAACGACATCATTACAAAGTGTTTCCTGTTTTGCAACCTGTTTTTAAGCTTGATACCAGTAACTGGTTCAACCTGTTGCAGTCAGCTGGCCTCTAAACCCCCACAAACCTGGTATGTGTGGTACCGTATTTTTGGTTCTTTCATAACTACAGCCAGGTAAACATGTCTCCTAACATGGTTTGCCAGGACAAAAAATAAATAGAAGTAAAGAGTCTTGTGGGGTAATGTTAATAAAATGCACCATCATCTTTTTGTTTCAGACTTTGTATGTAGCCAAAAAAAGACCCTGATGATAGAAACAGACCTATAAGGGCCTTAATGCCATCTTTCAGAGATATACGCTGGTGCTGGTCTTTGTAGAGACATATAGGCTAGAACCGAGAGCTTATACTAAACTCTCTAATATACAAGAGATCAATCAAGCTCCAAGTGGAATAACTAGGGAAAAACAATATTTAGAGGATGCAAAATAAAAGCATAACTAAATGTTTCCAGTATGACCTTAACAGAAGACAACATAAAACTTCCAATGTTTTCATAAATGATGAAATCACTGTTGAAGCAGAAGTGATCCGACTTGGCCAGCTATGCTAAGGCTGTGTCAAAGTATATCCAAGGTTCCTGATTGTAGACTTGGCAACGGTGGCAAAAGGAACAAGAGTTTCTGTTCCAACAGAAACGCTCTTACCCAGACACAGGCAGGGACTTCTGTCTCTTTATTCACTCAACTGAAGAAATGTAAAATACTGTGTCTGCGTAGTGGGGATGAGAAAAATCTGTAAAAGCACTCAGAATGATACAAAGACGTTGCATTAACAACAGAAAAATTAGGGGACCCAATGCGACACCTTGAGGTACGCAATAATGACGTGGACTAGCATTCAATGTGTTATTTGAAACGGCTACAGAGGGAAAAAATGTTTGATTCCAAACTCAGACATGGAAACGTCATGTGTTTGAGAATCGAACAGTGCTTCAGAATGCTAATCTAGATCTAGCCGGTCATCTTTGCTTCCGTGTTGAATAGTGAACTTTCCCTAGGTTGAAGGCAGAGTTAAAACAACCAATACCAATACACTCCTTGCAGAAAAACAGGGTGTCCCACCGCCCTCTCGGAAATCTGATGCATAGAAATGGACACTTAAGATTAAGATAGGCTTCATAGATTTACTATCATCAAAGAATGTCAAATATCTGATAAAGATACCAGACAGCCTCTCAACATGGATAATCTCATATGCTGCCTCTCTGCCTTGCCTCACTGACAGAGTTTGGCTACCAGGGCTAATTCCACTGAAAACCCTTTCTCCCCTTCTCACTCAGCCAAATGAACTATCAATGACTCAGAGAGGTCTGAAAGGCACTAAACTCCAGCGTAATGGTTCATATTCCCCTGCCACCAGCTCTGGCCAGAGCCATTTTTTGAAAATAAAATGAGACGTTTGTATTACGGCCATTTCATTACTCTGTGACAGTGGAGCACAGAGGCAGAACCGAGCCCTGCGCTTTGGTGTATTAAGACGTGTCATGGCTACACGGGGTTCTGACAGCACCACGGGCCAAAGCAGGGCACTTTTAAATCTCAGTGGTATGTGGGACATATATGGGAGGTGACTTCATTCATGATGAACTAGACGGAGATTTGGATGAAGTGGTTGGGGATCGCCATCATAACCTCTGATTGTAAAATATATCATCCAAATAATAACTGAGCTTGCTAATGTCATATGTCAGTTTTATAACAATGATTCAGCCTTTTTGCTCAGTAAAAAATTATAACCGTAGTGCCAAAAGTATAGAAAAGGATTCATAATCAGACGATTAAAAGAAGCTCTTAGCTTAGAAGTGTCTCTACTCTGACCATTTTCAGTCAACACACAGAAAGCTCCACATTACCGGCCCGACCTCCCACTTTATTGGTAACCTGAAATGTTCTCACACACACATCCTTGTTTTAAATGCAAAGTGAGGACCTTGGCTTGACTTCCATTCATTTTCAACCCTTTCTATGGCCTTACCCTGCCTCTAAACCCTAACCTTCACCAGAATATATCTAACCCTAACCTAAAGCTAATTAACACCTTAGTCCTAAACCCTAGTCCAGAAAAAAACTGAGGACCCAAAAAAAGGCCCTTACTTTACATCAGAGTCCTCACTTTGGAGGTGGTAAAATACAAAAAACATGTTCTCACTCAGATTTAAGTACAAGTCCATACACGCACAGCAGATTGGAAACCAAGTCCATAAGGGCTACTCTTTGCGAACACACACAAACGTGGACAAAGTCGATGGTATCCCTGATAAAGATGCACAATAAGCCTTAAAACACATTCAATCTCACAGCAGAAAGTTTGTTAAAGGTCAGCCTTTATAGCTATAGCCTGGCCATCCAGATTGATACGCTGTATACACGGCATATCCGTCTGGAAAGGAGCTGGTAGAGCCCCATTTTAAAGGCGGCACTAACAGGGTCAGCGTCAGCAGGTTACAACCAATCACAACTACGGATGTAACGTGAAAAACACCAAGCGGTGCGCTCTGTTTTTGTAATTTGTAGTCCGTGAAACAGGTCGTGCCATTGAGCAAACTCTCCAGTGAATGAATTTTTGCCACTTTTGTCTAGAAAGGCTGAGGATACATGGTGTACTCACATGTATCACATGGGCCAGCTGCAAGCTAATTTTCCAAGGCCCCAAGCAACAAAAAACTCTGTATGCATCTCGACTGTTAGGGGTCTGTCCCAATCCAGGGGCTGCATCTTTGAAAGGACCCGGTCTATGTGGGCCAGGTCCTTCGTGGACCATGATAAAAAGAAGACTGGAAAATATCGGCTTATAGATAACGACGGTCCAGCCTCCACCGACTGTCCCATCTTTACTTTAGCTTTACTCATGTTGCTGAGCAACCGAGAAGCAGCTGTGAAGCCGAACAAACTGAACCCGAAAATAATCCAGTTGGTCTGTAGGTCTACACTGTTTTGATTTTCCCCTGTACATATGCATTATGGACCACAATCCTCTATTTAAAATGTTGCTTTATCATCGTTTAATCTAGTCTAATTCATTAATCAGCCAAATGTTTAACTTTATGTTGAAATATACCGCCAAACGAAATTAATTGATGACAAATACCATTTGTGTAATTTAGTAAAACATTTTCTAACTTAAACACTAGACCATGACTTTCTGAGCAAAGCTTGAATCAGTTTACTTGAAGAAACATCGACATTAGATATCAGACTTATTTTTCATAGCGGAAAGCCAGCAGAGCCACAAAGCTAAGTGCCGGGAGAAAGTGATTTTATGTCACAGAAAGCTTAATAAATCAAAGCTAGTAAAAGAGGGACAAATTCGTCAGCCGCATTTGAAGGAGTATTTGAAGGATTGGTGAATTGGGACAGCCTTCGTCGCTTCGCTGTGACGTAATCGGCCAACAAATACGTCCTTTGAAGGATGCAGCCCTGAATTGAGACAGATCCATGGTCACAGAAAAGCACTGCTGCATTATGGGTAATTCTACCAGTGAGAGTGACGCATTGTAAAGTCCTGCCCTCCGCGCTGTGATTGGTCCGGTCTGATTTAGGGCGGAGAGTATGGAGCCTTACAAGACTGACTTACGCCCTATGTAATCCTGTTCAGAAACACTTAGATATATTAGCTGAAATGGTCCTTCCATCCTGAGTGTAGTCGATACATTATTTATTCAGAAATAGGATGAAAAGAATTCCTTCCCTCCCCCCCCCCCCTGTTCCTCAAGTTCTGGGGGTATCATTCTTATCTATTGGTTGTCCCACATACCATCATTCTGACGAGCTCACGTAATGCCAGTGTGTGTGAATGTTGCTTGTTAGTTTCCTCTTGCTGGCTGCACATGCACACTTGTAGTGTTTATGTATCCGTTTAGCTTAGCGGCTAGCTTCAGTGTTAGCCGTTCATTGTAGCTCCACTGTTCACGCCATAGACTTTGAACATGGCTGAGAGTCACAAGAAGCAAACCAAGTACAAGTTTATGAGAAGAAGAGGAAGGCCTCAGTAGAAAGAAATAAGACCAGAGTGGATTTGGGAGATTTTTTCACAATGCTCTTCAGCTCCTCCTGCAGGTGCTCCATAGGATTTAGGTCTGGGAACTGAGTTTGCCCTAAAGCAGGGGTGTCCAACTCCAGTCCTCGAGAGCCGGTGTCCTGAAACTTTTAGAGGTGTCCCTGGCCCCACACACCTGAATCAAATAGCACAATTAGCTCCTCAGTATGCAGTCAGGTTCTTCAGAGTCCTGCTAATTAACTGATTATTTGACTCAGGCGTGTCAGACCAGGGACACATCTAAAGGTTGCAGGACACCGGCTCTCGAGGACTGGAGCTGAACACCCTTGCCCTAAAGCAAGGGTTCCAGAGATGATTTAGTTTGAGAACATTCAGAGTTCTAACTTTGCTATGTTAGTTTTATATAGCAAATTTATGCCTCATCGTGGAAAAGGAATTTCTTTCTCAAAATGTACAAGTTTTGACATCAGAGAAAATCCAAATATTTTCTTACTAATATGCGAACTGAATCTAAAAATGTCTGGGTTTTTTTTTGTGGAAATGTACTCCACAGTGGCCAATAATGTTTTTTGATGTTAGGGAGTTTGTCCGGTTGCCGGTTCCATCCTTGGCTCTGACCGTCTCAGTTGTTGTGTCCTTGGGTGAGTGACTGGTGTGTAAAGCGTTTGTGGGTCTAGATAAAGCGCTATACAAGTACAAGCCATAATATTACGAGAATAAAATCAGAATATTGCCAGGACAAAGTTGTAATATCAGGAGAATAACGTTAGACAGGCTTCAAAGTCCTGATAATAGTAATAATTCAATGCTGAGCCCCCCCCACTACTCTCCTCTCCTCTGACGTTTCCTGGTCCTCCCGGCACCGCATCCTTTCGGCACGTTTTTGTATGAGATCGGCTGGAGTAAGTTTCGGGTTCGGGGGTGAGTTACACTTTAAAAATCTCCTGTCGTGTAGCTGTACATAACAGTGGGTATGAAGAGTTATGTTTTCTCTACATTCATCCCTTGGCTTGTACCAAACTCAAGCAAAACACTTTAAGGCAGGATTAAGGTGCCTTTTTGGCATCTCTATGTGCTCTGTGGAAAAGGCGAGGCAGCGATGGGGGTAGGAGTAAACCCGCATCCATTACTGGGCCGAGAGACACTTTAAATATAACTAAATGTTACATTTATTTTAAAGGAATCATTAGTCATACCGAAAATAATGCCACTCATTTTGTTAGAAATTTCCCCAATTATTCAGATCCTTCACTGAATTACTGACTGAAGTTAGAGGCTAGAGTTCCTAAATGTTTCAGTGAGAGGTTATTCTGCTGCAGTGACAGCTAATCAGGCTTTTTACATCTGTTTTTTGCCTGCGTGTCTTTGTCTTCTCTCTGCGTTTCTAACGTGTGAGTTTAAAAGAACAGCAGTCTAAAACAGAGCTTTAGTTTTACCGATGTAGGCTAAGGCTGATCCCGTCATCAACAACATCATGAGCAGCGGTAGGTAAAGCTGTGCCACGTTCATCTGATCTATCCTGCCTTAATGCAGCCTCTGTAGAGTGGAAGGCGGGAGCGTAGACCGTCAGCTGGTGTTCTGCACTCGGGCAACTATAATCCATATCAACAAGTAGATAGTAGAGCTCATCACTCATCTCTTTGCCATTTAGATGGGATTGCACCTTCCGCCCATGATGAATGTCTGATGTATAGCAGCTGACATTTTTAATATGCGCCCCGTTCGTTTAATCAAACTTGATTCAGGACCATGCGTCATCAACCCGCTCGACCCCGACACTCAACCTTTTCCAGCACTTCCTCTGAGCGCTTACCGAGGCATCACTCTCCGCCCACCCCTCTCCCGTACGGTCACTCACCCAGCTGCTCCTGCGTCGTGCCCTCTTCCACGAAAGTGATCCTCTCCAGGACGGCCCAGAACATCACGCCGAGGGAGAAGATGTCCGCCTGGGCCGTGTAGCTCAGCCCGCCCCACACCTCGGGGGCCATGTAGAAGTCCGAGCCGCACGTGGAGGAGAAGTGCTGCCGGCAGCGCTCGCCGTTCACCACTGCGCTGCTCATCTTGCTCAGACCAAAATCTGCCACCTTGATGAGATCAGAAGCAGACAAAAAGGGTGCTTTGTGAAAACGTGCACAGAGATCATGAGCCAAGCGGGCCACCGTGAAGGACACGGGTTTATTTCTGCACGCCGTTGCCAGAGGATTTGTGCGTCCGACTGGGGCAAAGTGGCCCCATGCGGTGATCCCAGCAGACACGCTCAATGACGACAATCTCAACACAAATGACAGGTCACAGCAAAGCACCCGTGAAGCCTGCTGGTAATCGCTGATCAATACTTCACACTACCTGGGCCTTTTTCCAATCGGTTCAGCAACACACCGAGCTAAATAAACGCTTCTTCAATAAGCAACAACGTGCAAAAGTCTTGAGCCAACGCTGCATTTCTGCTTGTGTTGCTTTCTTAAAAACCCTGAACACAGAGCGATATTTGACGTCGACCTTTCTGAGGGAGCCTCAGCGGCTTCTTTTTGGGCTGGAGTCATATGTAGGTTCTGCTTCACAGATTCGGTCACGTCTCCGAGCGGAGACCGAGTGACCCGGTCCGAACCACGCGTTTATTTCTCGCACCCACACGGGCTCCAACTCCAGGCATAACCATTCCCACATTGATCGTCGAGCGCTGCTCTAGTTCGTTTTTCCTCACCGAATGCCAAACATGTCAATGTCCCAACTCAAATGCTTCATTACTCCTAATACATTCTATTGAATATCCATGGCTTACATGACTGATGATGGATCCTCGCCCCCTGGGAAACGCTGATGGACATCCCTCTCTGGCCCCCCGATGCCTTTACAGCTCGGGCTATTAATTCGGGAGTGCCAGGATAATCATAATCAAGACAAACTGAATTGCAGCTCACGCCCAGACCACTAAATTCAACTCACAAACACACAGGCCGGCCGCTCCGAGCTCCTGTTCTGATGCCTGAGACGGGAGTGTGTGTGTGTGTGTGTGTGTGTTCAGGCAAGCGTTGTTTTCATAGCCGCTTAATTTCAAAGGCCTAGTCTGAAAGACATTGATTCTTGGCACTTGCTACTCTTCTTTCCAGACACGGCGTTGCGTTAGGCTCAGCGTTTGGTCAATAGCTACTTATTCAGGTGCAGCCATCAGCCATCTTGTTCTTACTTATTTGCAGTTCTCTGTGTTGTCACAATTCAACCGTGAACTTCAACGGACAAGGAGAGCCTGAATGAGAGGAGCAGCCAAGCAGCCGGTATGAGCATTTTTCATCGTATTTCCTCACAGCGCTAGGTTTATGGTCGTAGTACACAAACAGTGTTGGATTTACCAAAAGCGACCATATCTGAGGCAGACCCGGTGACTTACTAACCCTACCTTGATAACGGGGCCCTTGGGCGTCACGCAGACGAGGACGTTGTCCGGCTTCAGGTCTCGGTGAGTGATACCCAGACCGTGCAGGAAGGCCACGGCGCTGCACAGCTGAAGCAGCACACCGTGGTTCCGATCGGCATCCGGGGGTCTGGAGAGCAGGTACCGGTTCAGGTCGCCCCCGTCGCAGTACTCCATCACCAGCCACAGGGCGAGGCAGCGCAGAGATCCAGACTGCTCCTCCTCCTCCTCCTCCTGCTGCTGGGCCGATCTCTTCGTGGCTCGGCTCGGAGGCCGGCGCGGGGTGGAAGAATCCGACCCGGTCGATTTCTCCCTCGGATGGGGCTTGGCTCTGGCCAGGAGCGTGTTGGTCTTGTCCTGGAGCCTGGAGGCCGAGTTACACCTCCTCGGGGTGTTTGAGGAAACCTTACTCCTCTCTTGACCTCTCTGTGGCCCCACCACAGTGCCCTTCAGCACGGCCTCGACAAGTGGCAGAGGCAGCTTTCCAGGCTTGAGGGACTTGAGGCTCCTGGATCCCGTCTGAAGGAGGCAGCTGTGCAGCGCGATGACGTTGACGTGGTTCTTGGCGGTGGCCCTCATAGCCCACAGCTCCTGCAGGTAGAGCTCAATGCACTCTGGGTTGCTGCAGGGCAGGCGTTTCACAGCCACCCGGTGGCCCGTTTTGGCCATGTGGCCCTCAAACACAACACCATAGCTGCCTCTGCCCACCTCCCTGTCCAGCGTGTACAGCTCGTCCATGTTTCAGCGGGCAGCCTGGAAACAGACCGGATAAATCACGTTAGCCTCACACGAAACGTTGGTCGCCAGAAACGACGCGACGCCGAGAAGCAGCGACCTGGCACGCGCGTTCAGGAAGAGATCAAACTAGAAACATTACGCTAAAAACATAAAACATACTTCCCGAAAACGTCTTTAAGGTTAGCAGGGACATTTTTTTTTTAAACACAAACACTGATTCAATCTATTTTCTCTAACGTACTGAGCGTTAAACACAACGCTGCCTGCTGTTGTCAAAACGGATACGGGAAGCGAAACAAAGAAGGTCTACTTTTTTTTTATTTCCGACTTACCCACACGGCAGCAGTTTTTCTGACAAACGTCGAAACCGCAGTCGATGTAAGTTACAGGGCGTCTCGAGCGACTTTAAACCGCATTGCTTTGCTTTTAATGTGGGAAATCGACCGAAATTAAACAGAGGAAACCCTCCCAGCAGAAAAAACAAACAAGATAAACTTCCGAGTTTTCATTCGGAACATCCCGCTATTGCCGAAACGTCTGCTGTCATTGGCCAGTTACACTAGCTCGCAAGTTCTGATTGGCTGTGATTCGAATTCTCGAACGTGAACAATACAGCGATCCTATTGGTCCTACATATGTTGCCGTCTGGAAGACTGATTGCACACAAAGATACAACACAATAAATGACGTTCTAGTTTCAGGTCGTTGTATGCACAGAGTCCACAGACACACACACACACACATATATATATATATATATATATATATATATATATATATATATATATATATATATATGTGTGTATGTGTGTATGTATATATATATATATATATATATATATATATATATATATATATATATATATATATATATATACATACTTGGGTTACATTTTTTAAAAGTAGTTGAATTGAAGGCTGAAGAGTTTAAGAGTTTAAGATTGATTTAAAAAAAGGTTTGCGGGAGATGATCATTATTTAGCTTTTAACATATTTAGAAAACTTTAATATGAATCTCTCCCACGCTTAGTGACAAACAATATTGTAAAACTATTTATTTTTTAAATATTTTGGCAGTGGAATGAAGGGCTGGATTGTTAATGAAAGAAGGAACATATTTAGAAAATCAATTTAAATTAAGTTCAGAAAGCTGTCATGATTAAAATAAATAAATTTTTATGATCTATTAGATCAAGATTTAAGAAAAAAAACTGTAAAGTTGTTTTTGTGGTTCTCTGAGTTTAAGAACAAATTTTGTCAGATGGAGGAGCGATTACTTACATTCTGTGGAGAAAAAGGTTTCACTTATTTTTATTTAAAATAAAATACAGAGCCTCATCCTGGGGCTTTGCTGGACTCTCATCCTTTGTCCTGTTATCAGTATCAATATTTAAGTAATTAAGACCTGTATAAATAAAATAGTGTTATCAGTATCAATATTTAAGTAATTAAGACCTGTATAAATAAAATAGTGCTTATTTTGAGTAAAACTGTGTTGTGCTATTGAACACCATTCAATGTTCTCTCGTTCTGTTAGGTATTGTCCGGTGAATATCAGCCCAAGGGCTGATATTGGGACAATAGTTGAAAGAAGTGATTCGAGCACTGACGTTCTTTTAACAGCAAACTCTGCACACATACAGAATAAATGGCTGACAACTTCTTTTCAAGTTCAAGAATTTATTAACAAAGAACATCACTATAGAATTCTGTTTATCTGAATTAACACTATATCACTATATATTCAATCAATAAATCCTCTAAGGATTTGTTGATTGCTAAGGAACTATGTACACACAAAAGACAAAACAACATGGTTGATGATCATCATCAGAATAATTCAGTGAATCCTGGTTCACTGCAGATCTGAGATAAATAACCAAAGTTAAAGAACATGGAATAAATACCTGTAGCTCAGGTGAAAATCCTAATTATCCTGGTGATGCTCATTAGAGAAAACCTTCACTTCACATCTTGCCTTATGATGGCATGTTCAATTGTCTGGCAAGTGCTGGTCCAAATTTATTTATCCCTTGCTTTCTCATTGTGGTAGGAAAATCAAAAAATATATTGCAGCTTGACGGATCATTTTATTGCCGCTTGCTCTGAGCGGCGAAAAGACAGGATCCGTCGGCTGTTGTGGGGAAGTCAGCGGACCAAAAAGGGATCCAACCCCGTAAGGCTCCACGTCTCAGCCTTCCGGCCACTGTTTTCACTGCTCGCGGCTGCTTTAATCTTTCTGCACTAGTCGACTCCGGTTCTGATTTCAACCTGATATATCACTCGTTCGTCTGGCAGACCATCATCGAAACCGAGCCGCTGTCCACGCCCCTCCAGGTTTCCGCCCTGGATTGGGGAAGTCTTTTCAGGGTGACCCACTGAATTAAGCCCCTCGGATTAGTTATCTGGAAACCACAGAGAGCAGCCCTCCTTTTACGTATTCCCCGTAAAACATGCTTCCATTGTCCAGGGGTTTCTCCGGGTTTTCCGAAGAGGACGACCGCATTGATCTAAGCCAGGTCCCAGAACCTTACCTGAATCTGACGTTGGTATTTAGCAAAAGCAAAGCTAAGTCACTACCTCCCCATCGGCCCTACGATTGAGCAATAGACCTGCTGTTTGGCGCTCCTCTACCTGCCAGCCGACTTTATAATCGCTGAGCGATTATAATTGATATAATTCCCTCTGGAATTACATTAACGAGTCGTTAGCTGCTGGCCTCATCCGCCCTTTTTCCTCCCCTTTGGGAGCTGGTTTCTTCTTCGTGGGGAAGAAGGACAGATCTCTCCGCCTCTGTGTAGATTATCGTGGGTTAAACCAGATCACAGTTAAGAATAAATACCCGCCTCCCCTCCTCTCGTCAGCCTTCGAACCCGTCCAAGACGTCACCGTTTTCACTAAACCAGATCAAGATCAGAACCAGAAATACTTCAATAATCCCAGAGGGAAATTACAGTTCCAGTACAACCATCCATCACATACATCACAAACATTTTGGGGGAACAATTAACTGAGGCCTTGCTGCCGAGGACCCCGCTTGAGGCGGTTTCCATAGGGCACTGCCTTTAACTCTGTAGAAAGATAGGAGACACATTTGGGGAGGGAGAGGAAAAAAATACATATTTCACACTTTATCCTAATTCCAGGATACAGTTTGAGATATCAAAAACCTTGCACGAGAAAAGCACATATGACAAGACAACATTTATGCAGGTGGTTAATGCTCTAGACTAGTCGCATGAGGTTTGTGTGTTGTTGTTGTTGTGTGTGTGTGTGTGTGTGTGTGTGTGTGTGTGTGTGTGTGTGTGTGTGTGTGTGTGTGCTTGAGTGAAAGGTGTTATATTTCCATGAACACTCTCCAGAGGTCATTGTCCTTGATGTTGTCACCGGCCCACAGTTCAGAAAGCATCCACAGATGTCCGCGGGGGAGGAGGGAACGGGGGGAAGTTCTGAGCTCTCTCGCCATAACATCCAGGGGAGTTTTTTGATAGGGGAGGCATAATCCAAATACACAATTTGTTATGAGAACAAGCATACACCAACCTTTCCGTCAGGTTTGAGTCCTTTGTCGCCCCGTTCAGCGGGTCTACTGTCCTCCAGGGATTTCCCCTCCAAATCCATTGAAACTGGACCCCCGCTTTACCGGTCCCTATGAAATTGAGTCAATTGTTATAACCACAGCAGTTCGTCTTTGCCTCCCTCCGCACTTCAGAGTCCATCCCACGTTTCATGTTTCCCTAGTCAAACCTGTCCGATCCAGCACCTTAGGCCCTCCGGCAGAACCCCCTCCTCCCGCCCAGGATCGTAAGGGGTGCCCGGTTCTCCCGGTCCAATGGATCGTGGACTCCCGTCGTTGGGGTTGTGGATGGCAGTTCCTCGTCGACTGGGAGGGCCATGGTCCAGAGGACTGGACCTGGGTGCCCTGGGTGTCGTTGAGGTGACCTTGGTCCCCTCAAAGACACCTACTGGTCCTCTCGCCCCTCCATGTCCTCAGGGCTGCCGGGTGGCGGCTGTTGGGGGGGTGCGGGGTGGTGGTATGGTGTCAGGGTCCTGCGGGCGGTGCCCGTCAGGGTGCCACTATTTTCCACCCTCTCTTTCCGCAGGTGGCTGCTCATGAGCAGGGAGGCATGAAGCCGTAGGGGCTTTGCATTAGGTAGACTTGGGGGAAGCATAAAAACGGACGACTGTCAACACTACGGTGCCAGAGTGTTAGCCTTTGTGGTATGACTCAGTCGGTCTCTGTCTTTACAGCATCCCTCGCTCCGTTCGTCTAACCTGTGTTTCTTGTGCTCCAGGTTAAATCTGCTTCAGATCCCATTCTGCAGCATTCTCGGATATCCAGGAAAATCCCAAGCCGTGTCCGGTCGAAACCCTCCTTCGTGATCTCCAGCTGGCAGCCGGCCAGTGACACTTTCCCGAGGCAAGCCCGTAGGACCCTGCTCACCCTCCATTGCCCAGCCTCCCTGCCTTGCAGTCACCTTCTCCGCCCCAGCCCTGGTGTCCCGCCTTTGGCAGTTCTTCCTACAGAATCCGCTCACCTCCTTCCCCCTGGTGGATTCCCTACGTACCTGCGATAAGCTTAAGACTTTGAGAGTTCTCCCCGCTCGTTGTCTCAGCATTAACCTCTCGTTCTGTCTTAAGAGTTGTGACCTCGTTCCCACAGACCCAGACGTCCCCGTCGACTCCCTCTGCCGTCACTCACCTAGTTATTTAATAAACATTTTTGTACCCTCGTACTTTGGTCTCCTGAGTGTGATCTGCATGTGGGCCAAACACCTTAAAACCATGACAAATCTGATTTAACTTTTGGAATGGTGTGAAGTTTAGTAACCTAAGCATTAAAAAAATAAATAAAAAGAGGTTATTAGGCATAGTTAAGGTCTGTACTAAAATTGTTAGCGCTGATTTGAGAGACCTTAATCTGTTCTTCAGAACAAGAGTGACTAAGAAAGCTAGATCAAACCGATACCTGAGGTCTTTTATTTCCTTAGCTGTTGGGTTTTTAAATCATTCCTGATAAACTGTGTGGCTGATATTATTCTATAAATGTAGTTTTAATGTCTTGAGTTTTTGGGCGAGTGTTCACTGTGTGTTGACTTCGTGGACTCCTTTGTGGATGAATTGGGGAGAGCAAAGTATTTCAATTTAATTCCAATAGTCCTATGGAAGAGATTTACATAAGTCTTATTATTTGTTACCATGTCTCATACAATCCCAATAACAATGGACTGTTGTAAATTTTATTAAGCGAGTTCAAAGGGTATGAATACTTTTGCAAGGTGTAATGTCATGTCTGACACACAAAAAAGACCCTGAAGTTCAGATTACATCTAGATAACGCAGCATAGAGCCTCAATGATAGAGGAAAAACCTCACCTAGACGGCATTAAAAAAAAAAGATTTTAATGGTCACAAAGACCTGAAGGAGCAAAACACATGTTCGTACACAGACACACACACAATGAACGGGGCTGCTTCAGCACTGACTGGTATGTGGTGGAAGAACAGCAGCAACAAGGGCGATGACAGTTAGCAGGGTATAGCTTCGTGTGCGAGTATTCTTGGATAATATAACAGGATACATTGTGAGTCACTGCGCTGAGAGAAGCAGCTTTGATGAGTGTGCTGATGGGATCCATGGCTTTTATCAGCAATGCCAGTTATGAATACTCTTCATTACTTGGAGATGATGGAGTCAGTCACACTTCGCTTGTGTTTTATCTCAAAGCGGATGCTCTTTATTCTATTTTCATATCTCACTTGCTTTGAAAGGTTTGTTTTTTTATGTGGCAGATATAAGGTAAAGGATCAGAAAGCTTCTAAGATGAGGACAGAGAGCTAGAATTTGATTTATCCGGGCTTTTTTTAACTAACTGAAGAGACATTTCAGAGGTGCTGGAAGCACAGCTGTCAATGAGGCCAAAAAGAATTATAGTTGTAATCACCTATGTTTTCCGACTAATGGCGTTTCTGTAGGGGCTTTGCATGCCAATTAAGTAGTCCACCAATCAGGAGGGCAAAAGTAATTATTTTCTTGATTGAGGTCAGAGCCCTTGTGTTTAATCCCGAGGTCTATCCCGAGCTTCCCGACACACGGACGGCAAACAGCAGTAAATATTTTCCCGGCATGACATACTCACTTCCACAGCAGTCACTCTTACAAATGAGGATTATCTTCCTCAGCAAGACAGATCTCCATTAGAGTCGAGCTCTAGAGATACACAGTTCCAGACAGAGGTTTACTCATCGTGGATATGAAATTCAGATTAAGTTTGCGCTCGTTATTGATGTGTTAAATATATATATATATATATATATATATATATATATATATATTTTTTTTTTTTTTGCTTTGAGTTGATGCTCACACTTCACATGGAACTGTTCATCTCTGCGACACAGAACCCGTCTCCTTCCTAAACATCATGATGGCTACACGTAACTAGGTTTTTCTTTTATACCTACAGCCAAGAGTTGGAAAAGATGAACGTCTCACCATCAAGGAAGACCCAAATTTGTCAACAATTCTCTTCCTAATATCTTGGCTGGTTTGTTTCCATTTGTCTACAATGCCAAACAAAAAAAAAACAGGGATATTTGAGATTTCTCCAATGTTCTGAATTGCCCTAACAGTAGTCTACTATTGGGATTTCCGAAATTTGTTCAAACGAATGGTAAACCTTACTGTCTGTGAAACTTTCTCATGTTCCTGATATTCTAAACACGACAAATGTTGGTGAGCCTAACTGACCTACAACAGGAAACGTTTAATCGGTCAGACAAGGAGAAAACATTGGTTCATTTTCTTTTTAAACAGTATGTAAATATCTGGATTCAACTGTACATATATATATATATATGCCATTGGAAAGCCAGTATTAAATGGCGGATTATGTAACAGGCTCCATATATACGGAAACTTGATACACAGCTCTAAGTCGGACTGAATGCTTACGCTCAGAAATAAAAGTTGCCCGGGTGCCAAGTGGTTGACTCTGCAGATTCCCGAGCTGTGGTGTAATTCTTCTCTCCT
This sequence comes from Fundulus heteroclitus, assembly GCF_011125445.2. Classification (NCBI taxonomy): domain Eukaryota; kingdom Metazoa; phylum Chordata; class Actinopteri; order Cyprinodontiformes; family Fundulidae; genus Fundulus; species Fundulus heteroclitus. Next base: position 23,912,363 of record NC_046375.1, read on the forward strand.
GTGAAATTACGTCGGCTTCTTTTGGATGGAAATGTGGTCCGTCTTTTCTTGGGAAAAAAAAAAAAGAAATTCATTTTCTGTCCCGCTGTTAATAACAATCGGCTTTATCTTGACAGATGAAAGCCAGAGCAGCCATAAACCACAGTATGGATCGCTCACCGAGTTTCACATCATTGGATTTGATTGTGCGGCAGGGCTGTAAAACACATCAGCCGGATAAGAAGGAGAGGCTTTCGGATGCAGCTATCTGTTAGAGTTGTAGGAATAGTCGGCAGGAAGCTCATGAGCCACCAGTCGGCACTTTTTAACCCACCCCTACATCAACACTGAAAAAACCCCAACAAAAAACAAGAAAGCTCACTTTCTGATCTGCTTTGCTCCGTATTTTCATGAAGTCATTAGAGTAGTGCGGGGAGTGGAGGTTTAAGTTTTTCACTTTCTTACAGCCATTAGAGAAACAATTACGACCTGATTTAAGTATTTGTAGGGGGTGATGTCTCATTAGTTGAAAACACAGTTCATTACAAGGAGATCTCTTTGGGCGCATGAAATATGAGTTTTTATGTATATTTTTTTCTTGGAATTAAAGATATAATTTCCTCTTCATGGTTTTGCAACAGAGCATGATGAATAATTTGGATGTGTTATTTCGTCTTTATTTTTTTTTTTTAGGAACATTGTGCCTTCTTCGTTGTGTGAAAGAGATCAGTTGCACAGCTTCATTCATAGAAATCAATAAATGCTTATTATTTCCCATAGCTTTAATGTGGCGATGTGGCTGCTTCTCACAGCAATTACACATTTCTATCGGGGGCTATTTATGTTTCTAATCAACATATGTTGTTATTAAAATACAAAAGCTCATTCTCTTCACTACTGGAAGGGGCTGGCTCATTTCCATGGTGCAAATAATTGATATAACATAAATTCTCTTGCAAAACTATACACACACCGTAAACTGTTTCACATTTCGTGACGTTACAGACACATATTTGATTGGGACTTTTCACATATTTGGAAACGAGAAGAATAAAAATCTCTTTACAAAAGAAAACAAAAACCTGAAAGGTGTGCTATGTATTTGTGTCTGACCCTCATTGCTCTGAGACCCCTAAAAAAGTCCAGCGAACCAATCTGCCTTCAAAAGTCACCTAATCCACCTGTGGGATTTAATCTCATCATAAATCCATCTGTTCTGTGAAGGACCATACCTCTTATGGTGTTCGGACAAACGCTTCCCCAGGGCCGGGATCCAGACACCACCCAAATATTCTGAGAGACACAATGGGATGAGACAGTATGGGGGGGATTTCTATGCCTGGGTTTTTGAGTTTTCATCATGCTGTTGAGTAGTATGTTTAAAATGCAAATTATTTATAGGAACAATAAGTAATAATAGCACCTAGTTTTTCATACTGCAGTTTTTCAAACACCTGCACGACTGACAATAGCCACATGCCGTTTCTTGCTGCCGTGAAATTTCACAGAATATTTACTAACACAGGATGGGTTAATGAATTGTGTTCTGTTGTATTTCTGGCCCACTTCTCTTACTGGCTTCCACGTTGGCAAGCTGCTGCTCTTTTTCCAAGATAAAATACCAAATTCTGGGCCCTGTTTTGGGAACCCTGGGAACTCTCATATGATTGGCTAAGGAGAAGGAAATAAACATGGGTACATACCTCTAATTTTGATAGGAGAAAGACGTGACTAAGGCTTTGTTGATGGAGAGGACTGATTGTTCATAGGGAATGCTACTTCCATCCCAGGTGACAAATGAGAATGATTTAGGTTAATTTTGCTTGTTAAAGTACATTTGTATAGATTGATTGTGAAATTAGGTAAACCAATCTGTTGATAATGGTTCAGTCCATAACTAGTTGAAACTATTTAAAGGGGACATGTTCAATATATTTCGTTTTTGAGTCTCTAGGAGTGCAGAACATTTCAATGTAGTCTGTCCAGGAGCTGTGTAGATATCTTTAGTTTCCCATTAGGTTATATTCTCAGTTTAGTTCAGTTTTCTCTGTTTTCTATTACGTTTTTGAACAATTACGTCACAGTATTTGCTGCTGAACAAGGTCATGAACTTCCAGCTTACCTGTTTCGACCTGGAAGGGGGCGGGATGTGTAGCGCATCTTTTGCATTTAAAGAGACAGCACCAAAACAAGTTGCTCTCAGGTGCACCTCAGAAAACGGGTAAAAAGGAGGAATGTGGGGATAAATTAACGAGGAATTCAGACCAAAGCATTGCAGTTCCACTATATATAGGCTGCAACTAAATGATTTCCATGTTAAAAGGCAGAACTGAAAAGCATGATATGTCCCCCTTTAGGGCTGTCATTTGTCAGAGAAGGGTTTTGTTGCATGTTGGAACACTTAACATGCCAGTAACCGTCTATCGCTGGGCCAAATGAAACACTTGCTGCTACCTCCATGCCTCAGCCTCCATCTACACTCCATGTGGCAAAATGCCGCCTTGTTCCAAACTTGATGAGGTCCAAAAAACAGAGCAGTCAGGTAGTTGTAGAAGAAGTTTAAAGCAGAGTCGGGCTACAAAACGAGATTCCAAGCTTTGAACATCTCACAGAGATCTGTTCAATCTGTCATCTGAAAATTTACAGAATGTGGACAACTGCAAATCTATCAAGAAATTTTGCTCAATCTAGACTGAGGTTTAGGGCGAAGAACATTAATCAGAGAAGGAACTCTGCAGGACATGCGCAGATGCAGAGTTTAGGTGGGAGAATCCACAAATCTGCCTTGTTGCAAGGGGAAAAACACGAGATTTCCTTATTGCAGTCAACCACAAACCACGTAGCAGACACAGCAAACATGTGGAAAAAGGTTCTCTGGACAGATGAGACCCAAATTTGAAATGGAATCTGGAAAAGGGCACTCCTAAAAGAAAATATGAAGGTTCACCTTCCAGCAGGACAACAATCCCACACATACACTACAGTTAGAGGTACAATGGAATAGTTTAGGTCAAAGCAAATCTATATAGTCATCAAAAGGCAAAATATGAAAAAGTTGAAAGGTATAAATGTTTTTTGTGTCAAAAAAATACATTTGTGAAATAAAGAAACAAAAGGGTTCCCATAATTATTTTGGATGGAATGCTCAACTCTTCGGTTTCTATTATTTATTATTTAAACACTTCATGCTTTGTTCATGCCACAACAAGGGTTTGTGAAGTTAAGCATGACCGTCCATCATCAAGGTAATCACTGCCACTAGACCAACAGAGGAGCATTTATGTACACTAGACAGCTGGTGTGTAGCAGCAATATCAATGAAAGACAGGCCTCGCAAGGGCCGCTTGTGCCTCTGGGCTGCTTATCTCAGCCTCACCATGGACCCAATTCATCCATCACTATCAGACCACACGCAGGTTCCCATGGCCGGGCTTTCACACCTTCACAGGGGGCCCAGGCTATCAGCAGCTCAAGATGAGAAAACAGTCCAAGCGTTGAACTTCGACACCGTGAAAGTAGGTTTCTGCGAGGGCCTTTGTTACTATCAGGGACATAATTGTTGCAACAGCCAATGGCTGCTGATGTGTGAAAGCTGACCACAGATAGCACGCATAGTTTCATACAAAGCATCGGCCCAGATAGGAAGATTTCAACAAGAGCGCAATGAGCGCTAAAATTAGCTATTACTTGATCTGTAACTGGGGATGTGCATCCATCCATCCATCCATCCATCCATCCATCCATCCATCCATCCATCCATGCATCCATCCATCCATCCATCCATCCATGCATGTATCCATGTGTGGGTGAATGGGTGAATGGTGGGTAAAATGTATACCAGTTTAGACCTGCTGACTATAAAAGACAAAAAAACAGAAAAGAGAAGAAAGAAGGAGTCCCAAGTTAGCAAACTGAAAGAACCTCATTGAAAAAACCTCATTGTTATCATTAAGCATGGTGGCGGCAGTGTGATGGTCTGGGGCTGCTTTCCTCCTCCAAGGCCTGGATGACTAGTTGCAGTTGATGGATTCTCATTCCTAAAATCATGAAGAAAAATGTCCGACCATCAGCTAGTGAGCTTGAGGACAAGGGCACTTGGTTTAGGACAGTGATTTAAAGGAGAGCAGCCAGTAGAAAGGCTAAGGTGAAGGTTTTGGACCAGGCTTTTAAGATTCTTGGCTTAGATCTTTTTTGAGATACTGTAGCATGACTTTAAACCTTCTGTTCATGTTCAAAAGTCTTTTCATGGAGCGGTCCATTCTGGCAAGAAGAGGGGACGACCCGTTCTTAGTAGCTGCTGTTGTTTCATTTGGTTTAGGTAGACAGGTACCTTACACACAGGGCCATCTTAGTTTAGATAACATTTGCTCATAATATAGAAATCATCATTTGAAAACTGCTTTTTGTATTTACAGAGGTTCTCTTCGTCTGATATTACACTTTGTTTGATGAGCTGAAACATTTAAATGGCAAAAACCAAAAGAAACAGCAGGAGTCTTGAATGGGGAAAGAGGGAAGGGAGGGATGTGGGGGATGGGGGGGGGGGGGGGATTGGTAATAATTCTTTACCGCCATGAACAATTGGGGGGAAGATGCTTCTTAAGTAGATATTTTTTCCTTAAACCTCTGCCTTAAGTAGTGCTTTGCATTCAGTTTCACCCAGGAAGGTTATCAGGAGACCTTTGGGTCAATATAGATTAAAGACTTTGTGTTTCACAATAATTACCTAAGTAAAGTCAGTAATTAAACCTCCGACTTGATTAAGACTTCGGTAGAGTCCTGAGGCTTTCTCCTGAAATGTCTCGTATGACTAACCCGTCTCCTTGCATTGACCTCACTGCTCATCAGAATCCCTTATTTCATTTAGAAAGATAATACTGTCTCCCATCAAGGCTCGCCATCATTAAAAGCAAAAAAAAAACGTGTTATTTTGACCTTTCCCGACACAAAGAACCCGATCGACCCTCGATGATGACCACGCCGCTGGTGCTCACCTTCCATTCTTGGGGAAAGCATCTGACTGGAAACGTCATTGTCTCCCTGACCTTAAGAGCAGGTCAGCGTTGGCTGCAGCTTCCACTGACATCTCTTAAACACAGAGGTTCGAGATCAATCCCCATAGTGGGGGCTGCGTATTTTTAGAGCCCCCCAACCCCCCCCACATTAGCTGGCTCATTGAGGATGAAACGGGTGGCGTAGGCGATGCCTCCCTACGTCACCGCGGCCCGCTGGTTCGTGTGCCTGCGTAACAGAACGGGGGAATCCACCTCTTTCCCCCCTGCTCTCCTGTGATATGAATGGTGATGTACAGGAGAGGGGAGGGGAGGGGGGGGGGGGTGAGGGAACTGGAGGGTTGAGCCAGGAGGGAAGGGGTGTGCCATTATAAGGAGCCTCAGAGGAGGCACGCGTTTAGTTGTTGAAACCCTGAGCCTAAGGATACGAGCTGATCCACCAAACTCTCCCAGTGCCTGCAGAAGGGAGCCCTCCGAGACATCCTTACGTCACTGACACAGGTAAGGAGAAAACTTTCTTTTAAGCGACAGCGGGGGGGCACCTGGCTGGACAAATGTGGGTGTTTGTCTGCAATTCTCAACATAAAAAAGTGTTTAAAGATAAGAACATTCTTGGCTAGTCAATTAGATGAATCTTTATGCACATCTTAAGGTGATAAATGATTGTTTTTTTAAATCCAGCCTATCTTTCCTATTATCTTTGGCTTTATGATTGTGATGTATGACCTGTGAGGTGGTTCTGTAAACAGCCCTTCTTGCCCAGAGGAAGGTCTTTTTTTTTATTTTTCCATTACTCTGTGTCCCTGTGGCTCTAAAGCTACCACGGTCACCATCAACATTACGCACATTGCCGCTGATTACTACTTCATTAACAGGAAACAAAGTCGTGATGCAAAAGTGCAGCGCTGCAACCTGCACTGGGCACACACGCAAAATCCACAAAGAGAGAGAGGGGGGGGAATGGATTTAGAAATCATTTGGAAATGTCCCGTTTTCCTGGCTGGACGGGTGGATTAACCAAGAAGCGCACCGGCAGAGGTCAATGAGCTAATCACTATGCCACTCCTGAATCAATTTATTCATAGCCTGTTGTTGGCTAATCATGGATTATCGCACGTCAGATTAGACACACAAAGAGTCTCCAACAAAAGCTTGTTCATCGTCCCCGGAGCAGCTCCGGTGTCAACCTGTAGTCCAGGAGAGGAGAAAGAAAGGAAGAGCTTCAGAAGTGGAGCTGCTGTTATTATGCTAAATGCATAATGATGATGATTGTAGCGATAATGGTAATGAATGTGCATAATCTGTTCCCATTATCAGTAAAGACGATACTCGCGCAGACCGGGAGAAAATGGGCGCCTAATGTGCCATTCTCAGACAAAATGACTCCACATTAGGGGAATGTTTTATGATAACTGGGATGTTTACAGGACAGAGACAAATGTAGAGTTTTTGGAATTTGATTAACTGTATTTGTATATTTAGTTTGCTTTGAGTTTTGTATTTGCATAAAAAAAACATGGATTAGGGGAAATCACTTCTTGGGTTGTGGACCATTTGTTTTTAAAAAAAAAAAAAAAAGACTTCAGAACATGAATATGTGCTTATCTTGCCTTTCTCAATGTGAAGTGTTAACACTGTACAGCAATTATCTATTTTTTCTATCTGAAAAATCAAAAAACCTCGGAATTTTGTTTGTCTTTAGTCTTATTTCTGAAAACTGGCTTGTAGATGTACGCTGATTACCAGGGTCTTGTTTTGTTTTTGTTTTTTTGACACCTAGAAAATTGCCATCACATCTTTAATACAGTTTCAGATTGTTTTAATATAAGCCTGACAAAACAAGTCCCCCCCCCCCCAACCTGTTGCTGTGCAATGCTTGTTGGCTTTCTAGAATTATTCTTCTACATTTCCCTATACTTACAAAAAATCTGGCTTTTTGGAAAGAGTTTCGGTCTGGAAAAACCCAGACAGAAAATAGAAAATGGAAGGGTGCCGTTGATCGCCTTTAATGAGGCAACACCACTTTAAACCTACAGTTTCCAAGCTATAATGAACAGCCGAAGGATATTAAAATCTTTGACATTGGTAACTTAATTTAAAGGGTCTTCTTTTACATTTTGATGAAATCAATGTGTCAACATTTAAATAATAAATGAATATCAGAGATTAAATTTGTAGGGTTAAAATCAATATTTTATATCATTTAAGCAGAAATAACCAAAGCTGTTGCATTTTCCTTTTAGAAGAAAAGCAAATAGATGATATGATCTGTGTTGTTCTAAATGTCTGTGTTTAAATAGTGAAACCAGGGTGTTTTTACTCAAGGTTATCATCTCCAATCTAATATCAGCCCGTACCTACTGCCTTCCATTTATTATATCGACCCGAGCTCAAACAGCAGATATTCTATCATCTGTTGATCCACTCTGCCATCGCCTCCCACCCCCCTACATTCTGCAGTACCCCCCCCCCCCCCCCCTCCCGCCTCATTGTCGTCACCCCGGCCAACCTAAGGAGCTTGTCTTGGCAGAACAAGACTGCCTTCTCCAGGCTCCATGTCCAATGGATTGGAGCAGGTGCCACGGCATCTTAACACCAACCAGATCAATGATGACACCGCGTCAGCCGCCTAACTCCCCGCAGAATCTCTGCTGCACAGCCAGGGCTGGTTCCCGGGAGCGCGTCACTGCCGTCAGCGGCGCACAAAAAAAAGCTTTCCTCTTTTCCACCTGTCAGGCGATGATTGTGCTCCAAGGGCGGACACATTTCTTTGACAGTTTCGCCCAACTTTCTCTGAGTGCGTCCTTGCCGGTTATTTTCCCCCTTCTTGCCGGCGTCTGTCACTCCATTGTTGCGTCGTGGCAAATTACCGGAGCCGACAAATCAACATCATCTTCCTCTGCGGGTTCGGAGGAGGGCACAGCATCAACATTCCCTCCACAGCACTGTGAACCTGCTATCTCCTGCAGACTCTCATATCTAAACCGTGCATCGGCTTCCGCCTGTGTTGAGGGTTTTATCGGCCAGACACACTGAGATCTGCTCTGCGCTTGAGTAATATTGTTTTGGGGGCTATTAACCCGGCTTCATGGGGGCCAAATGAGATGATTGTTGGTGTGATTCTCCCACTATGAAGGGGCTTACGTGATGCTTTGGCTGACTGCAGAAAAAGTGCCACTCAATGAGCCTCTACCCCCGGGTGCAAATAGGCTCCCAGTTAAGACCTACCCTGCTTGTGTGTCTAATGGAGGCCGCGGTAACGACACGCTCATTTGATCAGATGTGAATGTGCCCAGAAAGACGGCAAACATGAATATGAGGAGCATCGTTCCCGTTTAATGTTTGGAATAAACGAGTGTTAGCGTAGCCTCTGCGGAAAGAGGCGTAAGGGTAAAAAAAAAGGCCTCAGTTTGTCTTATTGTGACTCAATTTGTTCTCTCAGCAGTGCGCGCTAGATGAGGTTTCCTAAATAACAGCAGTGTATGATAAAGACAGTAGCAGGGGTTGTGATTTTTCCCAGCAGATATGAAGAAGCAGCGATTCTTGCAAAGAGAATTAGCCAGACAGAAGGAATCACTGCCGCATGTGTAGGCATTATTGAGATTATCAGTACCTCCCCCTCTGCTCTGCGACCCGCCGGTTCTGGAACCTGTGCGTCAAAGGCGCGCGCGCACGGTTACGGGTCAGGGTTGTGGACGCAGTCAGGATCGTGGCAGAGACGGCCAAATCGGATTAGGTGCAATTGCTCCGATTCGTCATTTCTGGAAGCACCCTGCTAGGAGGGGCCCCGACACCTCGGCTGCCCGTGGTCGTCTGAACCCCCCCACCGAGCGGCACGCTCTTTATCAGTGGCTGCGCAGGATGGATTTACTCCGACAATCATCCTGTGACTAACTGTCTAAATCCACCACAGACTAAAAGCTTATTTAAAAAAAAAAAGAAGAAAAAAAGTGACCTGTAGGCACAGACCGAATGGGGGCCCGGTTGTCTTTACTGTGGAGTTTGGACTTCCGGGTTGTTTAAAGTAAAAAAGGAATGTGGACATTATTGTTTACTGGCCTATTCAAGAATTTTTTAAACAACAATCTTCTAGACTTCTAAAGGGTTGTGTTGATGTGTTTTCATCATACGCACCATTAGACTATTTAAGCTTAAGGGTTGGAGTTCTTTCTAGAATTAAGAATCGTTTGCTGTCACCACACGTTATTTATTTTTCCCAGACAAATAATTAAAACAGTTAATACATTTCTGACAGATGGCTCCGAATTTGCTCAATTGAAGGTAAAAATGGTAAAAACAGATTAAGGTGTTATTCCACTGGAGTTTGGGGCAGAACAATATGAAACAGAGATATGCTTTTGATTTGATTATCTACCTAATCTGATTTTTGTACAGCCTATTGAAAAAATAAAGTAAAAAGTAAATGTTTTCGGATGCAGCAAATCACCACAGAATATAAAATGTTCCTTGGTATTTGTCACTCAAAGACCCATATCTGTTGACAATGTCTGCAAAAGCATTCCTAAACTTGGAAGCTTTATTAATTGAATTTCTCCCATTACAACCATAAAAATTAGTATGTTTTAAGATTTTCACAGATAGATCAACTCAAAGTATTTCCTTTTCTTTTTTTGCCCATTCTTCTTTGTGAAGTACCTCATGCAATTGACGGGGCCATTCTAACAAATGAATATGCTTTAATCGGTCCCACTCCATTGTAGCTCTGGCGGCATGCAGAGTCGTCCTGCTGAAACTCCGACCATCCCCACGCACCATGATGCAGCCATCACCATGCTTCTCCATGAGAGCGATGTGTTCAGGGACATGTGCAGCATTGGTTTTCTGTCAAATATAGTGGTTTGCAAAAAGGCCAAAAAGTGTACATTTGATCTCATTTGACCAGACCACCTTCTTCCCCATGTTTGGTGTTCCCTCTGTATGGACTTCATAGAACAGCCTTATTCATACATGGAACGAAAAACGGGTGGACTCCATTTAGTGATCACAAGACTACCAAAGGCACTGGATTTTATTCACGGGCATCTGAGTAAAAAGGGCCTGATTGAAAAAGCATAGCACACTTTCTCAGATCTGTGAAGGACTAGGGTAATTAATGAATCTGTAATGCATTCCTATAACATCTAGATTTAGAATAGTTTAAAGCAGGGGTGTCAAACTTTTCGGTACTTTTCGGGCCAGAATTGTCAAGTCAAAGGAACTCGAGGACCGAAAAAGTGAACACAATTTTTTAAACCAAGAAAATTAGGTTAAAAAAATTCTTAAAGCAAAAAATATATACGGTCTACAAAATATGATCATTTTAAATAGATCAATTAGTCAGCTTCTTTGTAGGAAATGAAAGTGTAAATCAGTGTAGATCAAAAATTTTTAAAAAGGGTTTTGCTCATTTGTTGTATTAAAAGATGTTTGCAGATTATTTTGAATAATTTAATTGGACTCTTTCACGAAAATAAACTTTACTCTCTTTGGTTCAGCAATATAAGAAGAGTATTTGGGTTAGTTGATCTTTGAAAACACTTGCTGTAATTAGTCAATTTTGGTAATTAAATTTAAAACAGATTTAATCCACCAAAGTCTGCATTTGAGTAATCAAATATCATTGGATAGATGTTACTATGAAATTAAAGAGAACGTCAAAAGTGAGTTTATTGAAAGATGAATACTCTGTGTTGCACTTAACATCTTCAGTTGTAGGATTTTAACTTTTCTGTAATAGTTTTGCCTTAGTTAAAAACTGAAATCTTCCATCTGCATCAGCCACCTGTGCAGATCCCCCCCCCCCCCCCCCAATTGCATTTCTCGAAATGCAATTGGAGGGGGGGCCACACCCCGGGCCACACTGTGGACATGCCTGGTTTAAAAGAACTAACATTAAACGCAGGATTATTACAATTTGGCAGATTGTATTCTGCCATATTTTAATGAATTATTATGGTATCAACGCATGGTCACTGCTGAGTCCTGTCCTTCCCAAGTATTGAGTATTAGCACAATATTCCATCTGCAAGTTAATGCCCCCAAAAGACTCCTATTACTTTATGCGGGAACGATGAGTACACAATTCTATCCATTTCCGTCATAACAACCCTCAGTTGTAGCATCTAGACTTCAAGTGTTATTTCTCAGAACTGCTCTGTTTAATGAAGTCATTGCCTGTGAAAAACAGGTAATGGCTGCGTCATTCGCTGCACTGCTTCCTACATGTGATGTTTGCCTCAGTCACAAAACAGATACTGTATTTCACACAGCGGCAAGGAGGAAGCACTGTTTAAGCTGCCGCTGTCCCTCTGCCCCGCACCTTCACAGACGCAGCCAGTCTTTCAGCACCACAGGTGCGTGGTGGAACTCACCAGGGTTCAAACCAAGCACTATACATCATATGTTCGTCAGGCATCTGTTCCTGAGTGTTAATTATATCAGAGGCATTTGATGTGCTTTAAAACATGCGGCTCTTTTATTTATCTTTAATTGATGATAGTACACCATAGAGGCGTCTGGATTGTGACCAGAGTTCACTGCCGTGGCTGAAGAGTATTGATCCACTCTGTCTTTGCACACTGCAGCACCGTCCAATCTGTGAATAGCAGGAATTGTAAGTGCTCCCCACTTAGTGAAGACTTGAGGTGTCCCAGGGGAGGGGGCAGCCCATAACCCAACCTGAAAAAGAAATAAGCACATTATCACAGACACACAGTCGCAATAATACGTTCTCACCCGAATGCCCACACATGCAAACACTCATAACCATACATTCAATCTAATATTACACAAGAATGGATGCTGTACACACACTTACACTCACCGCACACATCCCATTCTCCTAGATCCAGGTACCCATACCCCAGGTACCCATACCCCAGGGTGAAGGAGATCACACCGCCTGAGCCACAAGCTGAGACCAGGGCCGAGGACTGCCCCAACCTTGGCAAACCCAGTCCATACGTCAACCCCCTGCCCTGACTCCAGCCCCGACGATCCCTGAACCTATCCATCCAGAGATGGGGTCAACACAATTCAAATGAGCCATCCAACCTGTACCCACCCCATGAACCTGGAGGTGCCTAGACCAGTCGGTCATGGTACCCCCACACATCACACCCCTGCCACGAAGGCTGCACCGAGCCAACCGGCTGGTCCCCCTACCAGGGCTACAAGCTGCCCAACCCACCCCAGATGGCAGTCAGAGAAGAAGAGTGTCAAAAGACCCCAACTGCCTCTGCCTGCTTACAACGGCTGACTAAAAGGGTAACTCACTCCATACCAGAGCCTTACTCACCCTTACCCACAACTAGTAAATGTGCCTGAAGGAGGCAGGGCCCGATGGTCTGGAACAGGAACTGTGCGGGGGATGAGGGCTAGGCGTAGTCTAGGCTACCAGAGCCAGTGTCTGTCTCATCAAAAATGTCATTATGTTAACACATGTGATGCGACAATAAAGATTCTTGATTCTAGAACCAGCCAAATAAAAGTTAAATAAACTGAATGCTAAGCTAGGAAATTGGTAAGTTGAAAATCAATAGAAAGATCACAATGCTCACTATTCCAACGCGCTACAGAGGCGTGTACGAGACGGAGCCGCTTTTAAACCCCACCGTGGCAGAGCTACTGACGTTAGTTTTTCTGGGTGTTGTCACAATATCTTTTGAGCCACCAGCGGTTTTAATTCAAATTTCAGATGCAGTACATGCGTTCAACATGAGGAGGGCGCCACACAGACAGTTTTAGACACATGAGCAGGATTTCAACAAATATGCAGTAAATTGTCAAAATAATGACCAGGACATGTAGACTTGCACTATAAGACATGCTTGTATACAGTTTATTAGCAACAAAAGAAAAACATCGTTTTGGGGGTTAGGTACCCAGGGTTAGTTGGCTTTGCTGCTTGATAAGACCGGTCAAGGTGCAACGAAACATTACTGGACTTCAGCTGTGAGGACTTCCTTTAGTACCAATACATTCCTAGAAATGCACCGTTTAGAATGGAAAATATGGGAAAACAGTAAACTGTCATTTGATGCATAATGCTTTATAATCAACCAGCATGAGTACTACACCCCTACTTTCTTTGTTTCCCCAACGGCAGCTTAAGTTTTCAAAGCTTACGGAGGCGCAGGACAAGCCCAGCTTTCTCAGTAAATAAAGAACGACCAGTGTTCTTTGAGTACACAAAATCTAAAGAAGCTCTATTTGCCCTTAAGATATAAACTAGTAAAGGCTGAATTTTAGTTTTTTTAAGGTGTAATAAGAAAAAGAATAGTCTAGAACTTTATGGGAGTATTAGTTCTTTTAATAGGAATAAACTAATTTCCCTTTGGAGGGATGAACAATAGGGCACAGATAGAGTAACAATTAGATGTAGACCACGACAAAACCACCTGTTTATTCCAAATACAGTCCTGTGGTCAAGATCAGACGAGATAAATTGTCAGTAATCTTTAATAGGGAACATTTAAATATCTTATCAGGCTGCCCAATTGACCTTTTATCCAAGCCAGGAGCTCCTGACCAGCCAAGGCTAGCAGTCACGACTTTTCGCTAATTCAATAATCCGTGTCAACAGTTTGAGCCATGGACCTACACACTCTCATCCCTGCTTTATTCTCAGTAACGATTCAGCCCTCCGTCTTGATGTTGTGCCACCGGCAAATATTGGCCAACCCATTGCCAGCAAATTTGCATGCAATTTCAGCCCTCAGCCTTAAACGTTTCGTTTCATTTGCATAATCTGTCTGACAGAGACAGCTTTGGGCCGGGCGCGAGGGGCTAATCTATGACGGACTGCGAAACGGGACGAGACCGCGACGTATGGCAGGCGACGCCAAAACAAAAGGGCCTTTTACCCGCGGAAGCGAAGACGACACAATCCATCCGACAGCCCGGGAGCACAGTGCGCGAAGGGTGGCACTTGAAAATAGATCTCCATCATGGTGCCCCTGCTGAGGCGACCTTGTCCTCCTTAATGAATGCTGGCATGAAAGCGGAGGGAAAATGGACTTTAATGAAGTGCTGGATGCGGCCCTGTTTTTAGACGCGTCTCTCCATCTCGTGGGGACGAATGCTTTTACCTGCTCCTCTCTGAAACAAGTATATCGTTGCGCGCTTCCATTAGAGTTAACAAAGACCTTGAAAATGTTATGTTTTCAAAAGAAATGTTCTTCCTGTTGAATTAGCAAAGGAAGCACAGGGGCCACTGCTCTCATGCATTTGGTTTTATTAACTGGGTCCATTTCTTGTCGGAGAGGATAATAACGCAGGAGCAGTAATGTCCGGGACTGTTGGTTTATAGTCTTTCAAAGGGACAGGGAGGCAGTCAGAAAAGGGTATTATAAATCCTTTCTTTGAGTGGAGACAGAGCAGACAGGGTCCATTAAACTTTTTTTTTTTTTAGAACTCCTTATTTAACTCTACCCTTATAGACTGCATTGTGTTGGAAAGAAAATAAATTAAAACAGCCAGAATTGTGCCTTTGGCAAATGCAGACTTAAAAAAAAAAAAACTCTCCTCTTTCCAAGCTTTTGTTCCACTGAAATAGGAAGGAGGTGTTTATGCGTTTTCCACCAATGCCTTGTTTTCTTGCTTTTAGACAAGGGGCGTCTCACAATGCCTCTACTTTTATTTTCTACGACACCTTAAAAAAAAAGGACAGGTGAAAGGATGAGGGTGCGATTTTTTATTTTTGTTCTTTTTTCAGATGGAGGAGAAACTTGGTGGGAATTAATAAAGCTAAATTAGCAGCAGTATCTCCGATGAAGGGGCGACAAAGGGCGCCAAGGTGTCATGGATGTGAGTGGTGGAGAAGAAAAGCCCGGTGCTCGGTCCTGACAAAGCCCTGACGCTCTCTATCTCATCCATTAGTTGTCTGCATGGAGCTGAAAAGCAGCAACGAGTCTGTTAATGCGTAGATAACCCGGAGGTCCCTATGTGTCTGTCTCTCTCTCTCTCTCTCTCTCTCTCTCTGTCTCCCTCCTCCTCACTCTTCTGCGTCTACTTTCACCTTCTCCTTACCTCCTTCTCCCCTCTTTCTTCAGCCACCCACCTATGTTTGCTCCCCTCGTTTCGCCACGTTCTGAATCACGACGGGAGCCTTTTATCTCCTGCGGCGTATTCCTCGAGATTCCAGTCCCTTCCCTTAATGATCTTAACCATCCTTAATAAAAGTCCAGAAGCCAAGGCGGATGGAGGGCACGGCGGCGTGGTCACTTTGTAGGAGGGAGAGATGATTAAAATTTCTGCTCTACCAATAACATCTCACGGACCATTAGCGACACTTGATTTATCTTTATATGCCGAGATTCACGAGGGTTTTATGTCGACACACGGTGTAATCGCTGGCGGAGAGTGCATTGATCTGAGATAATGGGCTGCTAAAGTGTGGGTAAAGGAAGCCCAAGAGCGCCGTTAAAACATTACCAACGGTTTAGATACCACGGAATGACTGGAAAGGTAAAGTATGTGATTTTAAAGGACAAAACGGTTTATTTTTTGTGCAAGTGAATTTGAAAAGAATCTGTAACAAGACAAAACAAGACCAAGTCACAGCTTGCCTAAGAAATTTTAGGGATTCATTGTGTCCTGGATTAGGTTTTGTTTGTTATTTTTCTGAATTGCTTTCATGTTCTGTTTACTCAGGTTAAGCTTTCATTTGTGAGCATTTAACTTGCTCCTGTTTTTTGTTCTGCCAGTTTTGAGCTTTTATATTTCAAATAGTGTGAAATCTTTTATTTTATCATGTTACACTAGATTCTTGGGGTCTCGTTTACTCTTTTGTGTTAATCATGTTCCATGACTTTCACCTTCTTGGTAGCAGGAATTCATTTGAATTTTTCCAGATGAAACCAAAACATTCTTTTTTTGAGAGAAAACAACAAAAGACAATTGTATTTAATTTGTTAGTTCAGTACATTTCTGCTCATCCATTCTCCATCCATCCATCCATCCATCCATCCATCCATCCATCCATCCATCCATCCATCCATCCATCCATCCATCCATCCATCCATCCATCCATCCATCCATCCATCCATCCATCCATCCATCCATCCATCCATCACCTCTTTATTTTATTTACAGTCACAGTTGGGGTTGAGCCTATATCAGACGTCATCTGGCATGACGTTTAGATGCTCCCTGGAAATGTTACCGGTCCGTTACATTTGCCATTACAGAAAAACATAATCATCTCTCTGCACATTTTCATCAAGACCACAAATTAATACAGGCCAATTAACTCTATACATATGTGATTTTGGACTGTGCAGGAAGCCAGGGAACAACATGCAAACTCCACACAGAAAGTCACCAGTCATTATTTGACCCCTCAGGCAACGGGTTCTCAAACCTTTGAGAGCAAGTATCACTTCAGTAAATGCCAAGTTTTCCCAAGTACGTCCATCTTGGCAGACATTTTTAACCCAGTGTTGCTACAGAACCAGAGCTTTTTTTGTTGTTGAGGAAGGCATTGAAACAAGAAAGGGTGGACAAATCTTATGTAGCGGCACTGCTTTCATTGGTTGAAGTATGCAGTTTACGTTTGGGATCCACCTTTACTCCAAAGTTGAAATGTCCAAGTTTGAAGGTGGACAAGTTAATAGAGAGACCAGTCACAATCAGAATTCCTGGTGAAAGTTGATGGTTTCTCAACAACCCGAGCTAAAAATCTGATCTGGCTGCCTCCCGTTAAAAAACAAAAACAACTACCGCTTCTGACATTTTGTATCCGATTAAAGGTAGAGTCAGCGATTTTTCCCGATTCCACTCTGGTCCCAAATCCACTCTGGTCTTATTTCTTTCTACTGAGGCCTTCCTCTTCTTCTCATAAACATGAACACGGTTTGCTTCTTGTGACTCTCAGCCATGTTCAAAGTCTACAGCATACCTCTCAACTTTTGAAGACTGTTGAGAGTGAGATTGTTGTCGGGGGGGGGGGGGGGGGGGGGTGCTTGCTGTTGGTCGATTTAAGACGGTCCAACGGGGGGGGGGGGGGGGGGTTCTGTTTTTCTATTCAACACTGTCCAACGGGGGGGGGGTAATAACACATGACGACTTACCATTTCATTCGCACACAACACGGACCGTACAAGTGTTTCACTTTGGATGAGGGAAACTTGTTTGCGCGGCGGCGGTCCTTTCAGCTGTGTTACCTCGACTACTGGACGTGCGGAAACCATTGTACCGCAAATTGGTTCCGCCATGACGCCATGAACAGCTAACACCGAAGCTAACCGCTAAGCTAGCCGGATACATAAACAATAGAAGAGGAAACTAACAAGGAACATTCACACACACCGGTGTTAAGTGAGCTCGTCAGAATAATTGGCATGTGGGACGACCAATAGATAAGGCGATTGGTTATAGTTTTTACAGGCCAGCAGCTCCCACATAGAATTTTCTAACCTTTTTTTTCTTAATACATAATGTATTTACTACTTTCAGGATGGAAGGATGATTTTACCCAGTCAAACAAAAAGTTTTTCTGAACAGGATTACCAACTGCAGCTTTAAATCTTTCACACATACGATGCTGGAACACTTCCTAGTGTACACTACACGTTTAGGGTACACTAAAATCTTGTTACACGTGTTGCATATCAGTGGCTATGTAAATATGTACCCTATGATCAAGCCTGCACTAATTCGCATAAAGAGACGAGACACAGTGTAGTCACAGAAAAGCTGTTATCCTTACGCTCTCTGGTTTATTGTTCGGTTCTGTTCACTTTTCCGCTGGCCTCAGCTTGCAGAAACTTTTTCGGGGACAGCACTTTTTGTGGCAAAATGGAGACACAAAAATTAAAGCCTGTCACGTAGCGTGCAACGCGGCCAGCCGAGGACTGCTGCAGCGATACATTCATGCTTTAAATGAACTTAAATGTGTGTACCCTGCATTTAACATGCCCTGAGGAGGAAACCATCACAGGTTACTCTCAGCTTATGGGATAAATTAGTGAACAATAATGGAGTGAAGTGTGTCATGGTTTATGGATGGAAGGTGTGCAAATAGATGGAAGTGAGCGACATAATAAACATCCATAAGTGGTGTCACTTTAACCTGCACTGTGTCGACCGCCTGATCAATACAGATCAGTGCATCTGGATAACTGCTGGGGGACAGATGGATGGGTCTATTGATCCAGGACACCCATGTCATGTTGACAGGTATTTCCATTATAGCTCCAAATGATGTGCCGACGGCCTCCTGTGTTCTTGCACTGTAGATATGCACTGAAAAAGTTCTGAGAAGGATGTTCTTTAATCTCCCCTACGTTTTCCCAGATAGATTTTTATTTGTTTTTATTTTTTGTTAAGCATACTGTTATGTGAAACATTTATCTGCTGACTGCTTCATAAAGCAAAGTTAACTCTCAGGCAAAAGCAGACTTTAAACATAAAGTACAGGAAGCTATGTTTGTTTAGGAAGTTTCTTACATTTTGATGGCCTGTTTGGGACATTTTATGCAGGACAGCCATTTAAAGGCTGGTTGCACAATGCTTTGCTCGACAGCATCTGAATGCTTGCAGGCGAACAAATGGCTCTCTTTTATCTAATTACCAAAATATAAATGCTGCACACAAAAAAAACAAAAAAAAAACATCTGGATAGAAGCTTGAAATGTCGCCCGCTATTCATGATGATTTCATGGAATTGTTATTAATATGTGAACGCTGCGTCTTTGTAACACGCCATCGCTCACACCGGGCGTCTGTTTAACTTGGAAAGGGCCACTTAAGGGGCGAACATGACAATATGAACGGGGCTTAGTCAGCAGGCGGGCAAATGATCATTGCGCAAAACATTTCAGCGAGCCAAACAAACAGCTCCCCCCCCTAATGATTTCCCATAAAGATGTTTAGAAATGAGCAGAGGAGCCATGCACGAACTGCCTCGTACGCCGCTGACTACAAGCGGAAATGTGACCGAGTGGAAACGGCCACGGTGTGCTTGTTTTCACCTATTCGTTCATTTTTAGCTCAGTGCGCTCATCAATACGACGGCCCGTGCAGCCCGTCGCCAAAAGCTTTCCCCCCCTTCTGCCCGCAGGACTGTGTGCTCACAGGTGAATGATTTACTGTCTGCGCGGCCTGGCAACACCGGGATATTGCTGATAAAACTGTTCACTGCAAAAAGAGAACTAAAAATAAGTAGAATTTTCTTGAAATGAATGTATTTGCTCTGGATTTGAGCAGGTAAATAAGATTATCTGCCAATGGAATGAGTATTTTTACCCCTAAAATAAGATAATTAGACATCCTGGACTTGAAATAAGATGATGGAGATGAATTGTCCCTATTTTAAGTGCAAAAATCTTATTCCATTGGCAAATAATCTTATTTACCTGCTCAAATCAAGGAAAAATACTCTCATTTCAAGACGATTTTTCTTATTTTTAGTTATATTTTTGCAGTGTTTTCCGTGTAAACTTTTCAGGCCTAGAACGGTGACAGGATTGCTGTAGAACACGGAGGATGCAGTCTTTTGTTTCTCAGCAGCAGCCCTCCTTTTTTGCAGGTAGCATTTTAAAGTCAGCTTCAGAGTCACTTCTCACCTCCCCGGCAGGTTTAAAGAACACGCTCTCGCTCGGAAAATTGCTTCCAGCGAGGCACAAAATCTCGACTGGCCAAGCATCCAGAGCCCATTGTTTGGAGCGGGAGTTTCCACGGACGTGATCGCTTTCCGCGCGGGAGCTGTGGGGCAGAAAGCAGAGGCAGGCGGATAGAACGAAAGCCCGGAGCTTAGCCGTTCAGGGGAGGGAAAACATGATGGGCTAAGTCCTGCAGACGGCGTATCAGCATGTTTTATTAAGCCATTATTAGTTTAACATAGAGTTATTTCTATTTAGTCAAGAAATCTACTCTGAAAAAGGGCCCTTCTTTAGCTTGCATGTGTTCGCCTGAACAAAGAGGTGGACTGGGTTAACATATTTGATTAACTCTACATTTTGGCCACATTTAGAGCTCCACAGACGACTTCATGTGTACGGACTCATTTTTTTTTAAACCATGATTTGCACATTTACTTGGTCCACGAGTGTTGAAACTGCAGTCCACCCGAGGGCCGGTGTCCTTCAGCAAAAAAACAAAAACCCAGAACTGTAGCTGGGCTCAGTAGAACTTTACCACATGCTGACAGGGCAAAGTTTAGATGGACTTTACTTAAACTTGAACTTTTTTTTATCATGTTAACCTCTTTACTGTATGCTGATTCCAATCCTGAAACTACACAGGAATCCTTTTTGAATACCATTACTTTTGTTTCTTAAGAAAGAATTTAATATGAGCCCAATAAGATAAAATATATCAAATATCAATCATGCGGTTATAAGGATTTCTTTAGATTGACATTATTTGTAGGAACTTTTTAACGTTCGTGTCTGTAGTTTTTAATTAAGAGCAGCAGTTTAGCCACAGATCCAAATATATAGATGCTAATGAGTAAAAAGCAATACGCACCATAATTAATTTTGGTCAGGTAATTAAAAGGCTTATGTGGTTGTGCTCATCTGCAGGACGTGTACACGAGGGTTAATTTTACTGCTTCCTTTTGCTACTCAATTATGAGAAAATGTCAATTATATGCTTCCATAACTTGATTTCTGAAGAAATCAGGAAACGGTCACAGATTTAGTCCTTTCTGCGTGGACGGTGCAGTGCGGTGTTTCAGACTCACAGACCTGCAGAGGCAACAGAAACGGCTCCTGCTGAGGTACCAGTCACTGAGCACAGGCAATCTATGAGGTTCTGAGAGGCTGTTTTCCTTCATCATCTCTGTGTTATCAGCTGATATATTGGGCGAGCGACAGAATAGATGTGGGTCAGGGAATGAAGGTCAAGCAGCCAACCCAGCTGTGCACCTGGCTCACGCAGCAATTCCCCAGTCAGACATCGGGCCGCTCCTGACTTTATTCACTTCCTTTTTAAAATCCCCTTACAGCTGATTCCTGTATTTTTAACAAATTACTTAAACGTATCTCTGTTGTTTTCTTTGAGCTTTTTCAAAACTCACATGCGCCATCACCTATATCCCTCCAGCCGTTATTGGACAGAGTGAAAATAGATGAGCGTAGATTATTGTTGCCGCCGGGTATGACCCGTGGTTGGGCTTTTAAGCTAATCCCTGCAGCCATATATATATATATATATATATATATATATATATATATATATATATATATATATATATATATATATATATATATATATATATATATATATAAACTGCAGCAAATCCCCAACCTCTGCTCTTGGAAAAAGTCCAATTTGTGAAGCAGCCCTCGAGCAGAGGATGATTCCTGCCCACTGAAATGTACCCATTTTCTCATTTATTGCCTTAGGTTGTGCTCTCTCTCAAACCCACCTACACGGTCCATCTCCTGATGTTGGCTGAACACTTTTCCACCACCAACGCTTTCAACTGACCGCACAGATCCAGTTAATTATCTAAAAAAAAAGAATAAATTGGTATTGATGCAACATTGCTGTCACTCTCTGTGTTCTCCCCTTGTAGGCTGGAGCCAGATCCCACAAGCATCGCCTCCCAGATTCTCCAGCTGCTGACTCCTTGTTTAAGACTCTGCTTCCTGCTGGGCTCCTGTCCCTCCCTGCCCGCCTGGCTGTGCTGAGCATGAAGATCCCTGTGTGGTGCCTGGTGGTTCTGCTGGGATGTCTCTTCACCCCTGCCCGCTGTGACTGTCAGGGGGAATGCGTGGCCTGTGGGCTGCTCCTACAGCAGCAGCAGCTGGAAGAAGCCTTCGATACCATAGTGAGTACACGAGCCCATGCGGGTCTATTTGTTGTGGGTCCAAATTGCAGCGTGTGTTCCTACAAACTGAATACGATGAATATTTTGAGGTTGCAATCAGGCAACTAGGCTTGTTTCTAATAAGGAGCATATTGAGCCACGACCGGCTGACCCAACAAATCCTAGGTTATCATCTTTAAATGAAAAAAAAAAAAAAAGTCAACATTATTCCTTGTGGTAGGAGCTTAAAATCCCCAATTTCACCATGGATACCACAAGATAAACGATATATATGAGTTTCTTCCAGATTTTCTTTTGTTTGAAATGATAAAAAATGCCAAATGTCAATGAATACATTATTTATATTAATGTTTATATATGTCAGAATTTAGATAAAAATCTGTCATGAATATAGCCAATAATTAAAAAATGTAATACGTTTATCCGTGTTTCTTTAAATAAGCCAATGATAAACATAATGAAATGATTAAAAGTGAAATTTGCTAATCATAAAACCTTTTTAACTGTCTCAGTAGCTTATCAAAGAGACTATAACATTTGAAATTATGCTGCTTTCCTCAGCCATTCCACAACCATCTTCCTATGTAGTTATCTCGGTTGAGTCCAGATCCAGATCCAAAGCGACCCGCCATTCCTCACTAGATCTGCTAAGACTAGAGGGAACGTTCAGGTTCTGGATCAGACTGTCAGTTAGGTAATAACATCAGAGACTGTATGTTGCTGTAATTTGTAGGCGGACCTGCAGTGAGGAGGTCTGCCAAATCAGCCGATGAGGCTAATTGATACTGCGTAGTCTTATCCGCTCGTTTCACTTCAATTGTTTTTGTGAATCAGTAGCTGTTTAATCGCTGTAAAACCAGTCCTTTCCAATAACCTGCTTCCAAAGCAAAGACCAAGCGTGCCTCTGGTGAGATCAGAGGACGCAGAGATCAGCTGATCAGAGTTCTTCTGAGGATCTCCATGTCTATTTCTCTCTGTTTTTTTTTTCCTCTTTCTTCACGTGGTTTAATTAAATTCACCATTGATAAGTGCTTCCCCATATTCAGCAAAAACTTCAGAACTAGATGTGAGAGCGTTGCATGGAACGAAACATGGTTAGGTGATTGGTGAGAAAGGACCAAGCCAGATTGACATCCGTAGTCTTCCTTGGCCAGACATCAGAGATCAATAACGTCAAACAAAACCCTGGAAATGTTCTTTTATTATCACTAGTAATCTTGTACCAACGGGTGCCCATATAGTGTAAAAAAAAATGTTTTATCCTTTCTGTGCACACAGGTGGTGCCGTTTTGGCATCCAAATAACGTGTTACTCAAATCAACTGAAAACATTCATAACCGTGACGTATGAACTGCACCCGGCCCCTGAATAGAGCATAGGTTTTATGCCTGAGCCCAAGCCCGACACGAGCCAGGTCGGGCCTTGATGACACGCGGAATGTTCGGGTGCGGGTCCGTACACAGGGAATCAGTCAAGAGGGCAGAGGTATCCAAAAACACTGGGCCGAGGCAGAGTCCAAGCCGAAAAGAGGCCAAAAAATCACTAGAGGTGAGAAAGCCCGGGGGAAAAAAGTCTGGTAGAACGCTGGCTGGTAGAAACAAAGAGGAACTGGCATTCTCTACCCCAGAATACGAACATGCGATAGATCCAAGGAGATAGAGCTAAACATGCCTGGCATACGGTTGCAAAAAGAAATGCGTGCAAAGGGAAGTCGTTTTTCAAAATTCCCGACCCATTGAAAGATACGAGTGTGCGAGAAGAAGCAGCACCGTTGCATGCCTACTGACTGACAGCTCACAGTGTGATGGGAAGGGGTGTTCACAGTCGTTGGTGCAGTTCCTACATCACTTCCGGGCTTCTGCTTCCGTTAATAATGACCGTGTTCAAGGATTGCTTATACTGCAAATGTGTTGGGGGCCGTCAGGAGATTATTATCCAGCATATTTCAATTATGAACGCAAGAATGTCTTATACTAAGAATACGGCACGTTTTACATAATGGTTGTATACTTTTGTCTGATTTTAACCCAGGTGAGTCAGAAATCGACCAGCTGTGGTGTTAAGCAGCAGACTGCAGGCTGGCTACATGAGCAGATAACCTGAACAATCAATCAGCTACTGGCATCTTGTTATAGGCCTACTATGTTACTCTTTAAAAAAATGGGTATTAATCAGTGTAAGAAAACTTTTTAACAATTTAATTACAGAACAATATAGAATGAATAAATCTTAAAGATAACAATATTATGACTTTAACAATGGCGATTTTAGCAGCAGAGAGGGTAAAATCTTGTTATACATTTTTTGTTTTCAATCTTTTGTTAATATTCTTAAAATTAAGATTATTACACTAAAAATGCCATACTGGTCAATGCCTTTAGGGAAACTAATGTTGTTTATTGTAAACCAATCTAAAATGGCTGCTTTGTTTTTAGAGTCATACAGCTAAACAAGCCAGCTGAGACAGGATATTTTTATAATCCAAAGACACTTATCAGCTACAGCTTTACTGAATTCATAACTAATAATGCAAAGCCACATATATCAAAACCCAGTTCCTCCAACAACAGGCACCAGCTGCCAGGTGGTTCACCTATTGACGGACCATCCTTGTCATGGTGGTTTGGAAAATGACCCAAGTGCAAATATCCTGGCAATAGCTCTTTCATAAATAAAATAGAAAAATGTACAGGTGTGCTGGCACAAGGAGAACAGAACATGCAGCAGGGACAGAAAAACAGGTAGACAGACAGAGAAACAAACTATAACGGGGTTAAACGGAACAGGGCTGCTGAGGGGGGGGAGACTAATTAACACAGAAGAGGCTAAACTAAGAAACTAGACGTCTCGTCACAGAAAAAGACAAACATTGAACTGAGAGAAAGAGCTCCTAATGCACCAAAAACAGAGCACAAGAATAAACTAAGAAACTAAACCCAAAAGAATAACTAATAAGGCTGTTAGCACAAAATAAAACCACAGGGAAATGATGAAAACACAAATATAACACCAGCCCAAACCCTAAAACCCGCGGATCATTGCGACTATTGTATAAGATTAAACAGTTAGAAGACTGGAGAGACCTGGTTTTAGCTGTAATAAATTAATTATTTTATTCCTATTTTGGACACGGTGTGTCTACATTTCGGCAAGTTTGGGCAACGCTTCGTGACCGACACTAAACACCAGCCTCTTCCTCCCTTCAAACCAAAACTTCAGCATTCACACAGTCTCATTTCCAAACAGTCCGAGAACGTCAGCGGCTAAAAATAGTGTGTGGGCGTCCATGAGTAACTGTAGGACGGCTAATTTAGCTGATAACGATGCAGAGAAAGACAGCTGGGACCTTTATGGAGTTGTAATAGAACTATGTAATTGACTGCTCCTCGGTAGCATCATCTCGGGCTTACATCGGTGACTGACACTTTTTATCAGCTCCTCATTGTGTTAGCCGCCTTCCCATTGAGCCGAGCCCCAGATGGAATCCACAGAGCAATTCCATTGTTTCCCGTCTCCAGACGGAAAGGAAGGTGTGTGTGAGGCCGCCGCTGTTTGTTATAATGTCAGGACCCATTGATTTGTTCTGGAGCAGATCCACACAACCGTGGATGAGACATACTGTAAACACACACACACACACACACACACACACACACACACACACACACACACACACACACACACACACACACACACACACACACACACACACACACACACACACACACCGTCTGCCTTCCTATTCATTACATAATGAATTATATTATTCTCAAAGGTAAATGCCAACTTTTGTTTACAACTAGGCTAATTATCTGTGATGTTGTGATTTGGAGAGCTCTCAGTAGCTCCATGCTTGACTCTGATTTGGGGTAACATTCAGGACATTGCATCAATGTAACATAATAAAAAATATATATACATTTTTTAAGCAATATGCATATATTTTTTAAATCTTTAGTATACTATAAAAATGAAATAAGATGCGCATGTGTCGTTTGGGAGATTGAAAAGTCTTACCGTGTCTGTGTGGTGTTGTTTCCACTGAAAGTGAAGAACTTTTAAACCATTGTTTTTATATTAACGTTATAATGACTACAAATTTTCTCATATATATATATATATATATATATATATATATATATATATATATATATATGTATATATATATATATATATATATATATATATATATATATACACACCCAGGTCCTTTCCGACCAAAACTGAATCCCACAGGGTTTCTGCAGTGTCTTAAAAACCAGTTAAGTCTTAAGTTGAACTTTGCAAATTTTAGGGCTTTAAAGTAAAAAAGAGAATCGTCCTTGCTTAAATTACTTTCAGTTAAATCCTACATTTTTGTAGCTTTGACCGAGAAATTTTGGTTTTATAACACTGTTAAAAAAAATTAACACTGACTGGACATTTTAACCAATCAACAAATTTTCTGTTTAAGGAAATTAAATTTATAGGGGAAATATCATGCAAAATTCACCTTTTTAACTCTTAAATAAGTTTTTGTTGTGTACATGGAATCTCTAGGAGTGCAAAAAACGTTGACATAGTCAGGTTTGGGTTGTTGAGATCCGTACCAAACCGCAGACAAGAGTTGGGAAGCCGCATGTTGAGTGAAAAATGGTTT
Organism: Fundulus heteroclitus; assembly: GCF_011125445.2. Taxonomy (NCBI): domain Eukaryota; kingdom Metazoa; phylum Chordata; class Actinopteri; order Cyprinodontiformes; family Fundulidae; genus Fundulus; species Fundulus heteroclitus. The sequence continues at coordinate 23,938,773 of NC_046375.1, forward strand.
AATAAATGAATAAACAAGACTTAGAGGCAGACAGGGAACCAGGAGCACGGCACGAATGAAGACAGAACAGAGGAGAATCATGGAGGCAGACGGAGGACCTAGCAATGTGTCTGGCAGAGTGAGCAGAACTTAAAGAGGAAGACACAGAGGGAAACATGGGTTGATAATTGGGCACAGGTGAATTAGAGGGAAATATTAAAGTAAGTAAGATTTCTGTAGGTCTCATAAAGTCTGGAAGTGGTCTCACAGTATAGTTATTTGTCTAAACTCCTGGATCTAATGTCAGGAGAATGTCCCCAGATGTACGGGGATCCATGTTTATCATACCACTGCACACTGGGAGGGCGATGATAAGGGTGGTAGCCACTGCTCACTGTTAGAAGAAATATTGACATGTTGGGCTCAGCTAGTCTCCATAAACCCATTAGGAATCAGCAAAAAGTCTTTTTGAGCCACAACCACTCCAGCCGGGTCTGGTGTGAAATAAAGGAGGTATATGTGGAAATATATTTCATGCAAACAAACTATTTTATCAAAATAGATATATGTGATCAAAACAAATTTCCCCCAGAATTTCTGGTTGTATACATACCAGAAAAATCGGATACATAAACACCAGAAGTGCGAATGCGCAGCCAGCAATCAGAAACTAGGAAGGACCGAGCTCACACACTGGTGTTATGTGAGCACGTCAGAATGATTGGCATGTGGGACAACAATAGATGAGGTGATTCCCCTGGAACCTCAGGGACAGAGGAGGGTGAGAGCAGGAACAAAACTCTGACAAATCCCTGCTCTTTGGTGTGAACAGCATTGATTGGTCAGAGTTTTTACAGGCCTGCTGCTCTCACAGAGATCGATTTAATTAACCTCCTTTCTCTGAATACGTAATGTATTTACTACTTCCAGGATGGAAGGACCATTTTACCCAGTATAACAAAAAGTGTTTCTGAACAGGATTACCCGCTATAGCTTTAATACTTTTGCCATGAGGGGCCGTGTCACTGCTGAACAATATAAGAACTGTAACTCCGACTTGGCCAGTCAGCCTACGGGAAAGCAGACATTTTGACCTAAATGAGAGGGGGAAACACCGTTTCAATAAAGGTGTTGTTTTACCCAGTAACAGACGTGCACAGGTGCTGAATTGAATTACAGCCTGTATTAACACACCCGGGGTGTTCCCTTCTCATTGAAGTCAAGTTGGCTGCCGTAAAACGGGCTAAACAGACGGATTTAGGGATGTGGGTACCCACTCAAAAGGTTGCAGATGCACTCAACAGCACCCCTACTCAAACTGAGTGGTGGAAACTGATAGAGTCAAGGAGAGGACAATGCACGCACAACATTCTTGACAATCAGGTTGTGAGAAACAGACGTTTACTCAGCGGCTGATCTAAATACATATCAACACCTTGACTATGGTGCAACCTATTCCCTCTTGAACCCATCAGAAAAATCTATGTAAAGGCCGCCGTTGCCCCATAGTGATAAAACGTCTGCTGCAACCAAAGGTTTTCCACAACTGCCTTCTTGGCCTCTCATGTATATAAAAACAAAACTAAAGTCCCCCCCCCACACACACACACACACACACACACACTCATTTCACTCATAAACTCCTTTAGATTGCTCCACTGATCTGACGTGGAGAATCCCCTTGGTGTGCTCATTCAATTTACGACGGATAATTAATTTCCGTTGATAGATCCGTGGCGGAACTCCCTCTTCTCCTGCTCCTTTGATGCGAGCAGGTCTTCTGATAACAATGGCAATTTATCTCGTTTGGGCGAGATTTGACGAGGAAATGGGATTTGCCTCTCAGCCTAAAGTGAAATTTAACTCAGAGCGCAGGGTTTAGGTAAAAGGAGCGATGTAGACGAGTACGTCTCTTAATCCTCTCGGCTGCTTTCAGATGATTAGAAGAAACCGTTTTGAAACATCTAGAGATATCGTTTTTCTTCTGTCATGTTTCTGATGTTCAGAAAAAGTCCTTAATATTTTAAGAGGCTTGCCAAAGTGCTCATACCCGTTGAGCCTTTACAAATCTTGTCATTTTACAACTTCAATCCTTAATGTATTTTATTGGGATTTTATGTCATACAGACCAAAGTGAAGTATTGCATACTGAGATTTCTATCGAAGGCCTGGTTCTTGCCACTCTTCCATAAATGCCAGATTTGGAGTGTGTATAGCTAATAGTTTCCCTCCTGGATCAGATTCATCCAACGTAGTTTGGGATCTCTGTATTACATAGGTCTTTTCCAGTTGTATCTTGACATTTGCATGTTGAGATGATCAACTGAACAGAGCTCTGCTGTGGAACCATAGGATTGGATATGAATTGGTCTTAATAGGTGCCAAGGGTAGTTATTGACAAGGTTAGCAGTTTAGCTAGCATAGCCAATGATTATGAAGTCGGGGTAACCAGCTGATTATCAGGAAATAACAGCCTGTTTTAACCTGCAGACCTTTAAAATGGTATGACATGAGGAAAACAGGACACAGAGCACTGGCAGGGAACCTGGCAAATCAGACGGGGGACCAGAGAGCAGGGCAAATGAAAGAAAGACTCTGGCAGTGATCAACGACAAGCACTGCAGCTTAAACACTGAAGCAGGGTTGGTGAAATGGCAAGTAAACTAGAGAAGCTAATCAGATGGAATGAGGAGCAGCAGCCGGAGAGAGCAGGTTGAGCAGATGATGGAGGGAGACTAATTAACTAGTGTGGAGCAGAAACACAGACAGAAGAAACCCAGGGAAACAGAAATCTAACAGAAATGAACTCATAGTGTACAGAACACAAGACTAAACCAAAAGGCTAAATGCAAAAAATAAACTAACGACACCTACTAACAATGATGAACACATAGAGGAAACAAACTGAATATGAAAATAACAACAAGGAAATTGTCACAAAAGAAAATCATAACCCTAACTCCTCTAGATTGTGACAGCTGTGTTGACTAGCCATCACAGTGGCAAACTTAAAGGACTGAGGGCAGAAATTTGGATGGAGATAGATGGTTGTCATGTCCCATTCCAAATTAACTTAGCTAACAACAGAGAAAGGAGCAGCTATTTAGCACCCCCGCTGAGTCCCACATGTACCTTTACGTAACACTAACACAATAATCTTAATATGTGTATGAGGTGGTGAAGGGCTGCAAACAGAACAAGCTAGGTTGTAAGCTAGGTTGCTAATGCTAAGCTGCCGTCTTAGCATTAGCAGAGCTTTGGCTTTAGCATTTGCTGCTGGGATAATGGAGACATCATTTAAACTGTTTATAAGGACATACCTTGTAGAAAAATTGTAGGCAGGTTGGTGAGAAGAGATGAAGGGAAAACAGAAACAATTCGGAGCAAGCTCGCTTTACTGCAGGGGCTCAGAAGGCCAGGTTCAGGCAGATGCTTTTATTCTTGGCTGGGATGCAGTCACTGGATATACAAACAGCAAACTGTTCTTTACTTTGGACCCAACTTGTCTTCGAAGTTGCAGTCTGTTAAGTTACGAGATCTAGATGTTCACCTGCGTCCGCCCCAATGCAGCCTATGGAGAGCTGCGGGCAAAGAGGAAGAACGTTGCTGCATGCAGTTTTGTAGGATTCCAGCTGGGACTCCTTCTCCCTCTGAGCTGTCATGAAAATTGGTTAATGCTGTGCATCGTGGGGTTCAGAGCTTTTATCAGTCTCTTTTGCTCTGTGTGTGCAGTTCAGTCCTTGTTCCCTCCATGGCTGGCCAGGACCCAACAGCTCTTTGTTATGTAGTTTCACATCTAAACCTTGCTTTACAGTCCCCAGACACTATTTCCTTGCTTGTCAGCTTTGCTCCACAAATGTTGTCAAGACCAGTCTTAAATCCCCATTTTTGTCTTGCACAAGGTGGACTCAAGATTTTTTTTCCTCTCCAAAACATTAATGACCACAGCGGCAGTAACATCACTTTCTTTTCTTTTTGTTTCTGACTGTGAAAAGCCTGGCTGCATTCCAATGACACAAATGAAGCATTTCACTTCCAAAACGTCGACAGCCCCACCTTCTATGTGACGAAGATGAGAGATCTACATCCTCTCCACTTGCTCTGTCTGCAGTAAATGCTCACTGTTCACTTTTAGCCGGATGTGTGCGCTGTTCTGAAGTCTCTGATCTGCTGTTGCCATGACCCGCGCCCCGGATAACTGGGAATTTCCACAGGCGTGTCTTTTTAACTTGTTAACAGCTTGCCAGATGCCTTGGGCAAGTGCCGTGTTGCCGAGGGTCTGCTTACATCCAGCACAGCAGCTGCAACGGAAATGCTCAAGACCTTTCCCTGAAGCGGCCAGTTGAGAGTTTGTACTGAATTTAGAAAGCGGGCGTCATCCTCGACAGTCGGTTGGGGGATGATCCAGGTAATTAATTTGCCTCTTGATGTGGTGAGGAAAGATGTATCGCCAGGTTACACCTAATGAACACCCACGCATTCCTTTAGACATTCATATCCAGATGCCAAAATTTCAAATGCCAAATATTAAAACTCAATAATATTATGATCATGGCAATGGTCTTGAAAATGGTCTCATATTGGTTTGTTGTTGGGACTAGGGACTAGGTCTCCCTCACCCCAGTTCCCGGTCTTATCTCAGTCTGAAGGGGTGTTGAGTACAACCGTCGCTAGTTCTTTGCTGTTTCTTCACTAATGTTCTCTGAGGCCGTAGCAGAACAGCTGTAAGTAAGTAAAACTTTATTTACATGGCACTTCTCTAGATAAAAATCACAAAGTGCTTTACAACAAAAGCTAAAAGCAGAAAGACAAAATTTAACAAAAGCAGATTTTAAAAGGTACGCTTCAGTTTCCCTTCAAAATAAGCAACTGAGTCTGCTGATCTCAGAGGCAGAGGAAGGGAGTTCTATAGTCTTTGGGCAAAAAAAAAAGAAAAAGCTCTGTCTCCTTTAGTTTTAAATTTAGTGTGGGGGACAATCAGCAGGTTGGGGGACAATCATCAGAGCCCTGATTTTGGGGAGTAGGAGTGGAATGGCTCAGCAATGTACACTGGTGTCTGTTCATGCAGAGCTCTCCAAGTGCAAACTAAGACCTTGAAATGCGCTCTATAATAAACCAGGCGCCTAAAGTTGCATAAGAAGCGGGGTCACATGACAAAATTTAGAGGATCTTGTCAGGAGCCTAGCTGCAGCAGCTTGTATAGGCTGCCACCGGTCTGTGGAGGCACAGAATGCATTGCAATAATCCAGACATTGTATTTATGCGTACTGAGATTAAATCACATTATGGTGGACTGTATTTACAAATTAGCGGACCTCTTAATGTTATTGGTTTGCACTGGATTTTATTTAGGAGTATCCAGTTAAACAAGGCTAACTATATTCTAAAACTACCCGCATCATTGTCCCACGAAGCGTACTGCGCTGGTTTTTGATGGTATGCCCCATGCAACTCTAATTAGAGACTTTCGTCAATCACTGTGCGCAAAATCTTTGTGCTAAAGCTTCCACTAGTGATGCTAAGAAAAGACTTACTTTGTATTCAGAATACATCCCGAAACTTATGCCCAAATAGCAAAGATGTGACCCTTTAAGAAATCTGACGGGAAATCAAAGAGTCAAGAAAAATGATGAGTTGACAGGAAAGTCATTAAAACTGCACTGCCTACCTGTTCTATATTAAAAAGTTGGAAAACATGACAGGTGTAATTTGAAAAGCAAAAACACATCTTTATCATAAGGAAAGAGTCAATCAGAAATAAATAGGTATCGACAAAGGAAATCATTTAGTTGCTGTCCTTCAGGCCAGTTTGGCTATGTCTTTCAATTTTGGAGCTGTCAGTCATTCTGCGGTCGCAGATTTCACGCTTGTCAAATGATGGACATCTCATATTGGTGCATAACTTTCCATATACGCTGACCGTAGCAGGAACAAGGCCCATTAAAACCCCTACAACACAGAAGCCATCCAGTCAGGCTCTGCTGCAGAGCAGTAAAGAAGTGATCGCATGCCATGTTTTTACAGCATGTTTAGAATACATTAATATTTAGTCATAAAGACAATTTATGGAGACGAAAAGGTCTGCGTGCTCTAACTATATTAACCTGTAGAAAAGATGAACTTGACCTAACTCGAATTCTTCACAGGACTGGGAAACTTGTCCCTGTTTTAGATGATTTACGGTCTAAAGCTGATCATGGCATCAGTAAATAACACGTAATGCAGGTACTGTTCATACTTATTTAGAAAAAAATAATACCAAGATTAGTGAATACTGGACTCTTGTCACAACCCTCCAAACACCAGACATGCATGAATATGTTTTTGTATGACGTTTACCAGACTTTTGTATTATTGAGCTTAGGAATCGTGTCCAATGTAAGTCTTTTCAGCCCTTAAATACTGTCCCAGTTTTTTTATGATAAGAACAAAAATAAATAAATAAATAAAACCATGTTGAAAGTCATGCTTGGCTGGCCCAACCAATTCACAAACGCATCTAGACATTGTTATTCTGACATCTTTTGGACCATTTCTGAATGTTGTTTAGATGGTAGGTGGGCTGCATGGTGGAGCTGTGGCCTTCCAACAAGAACGTTCTGGGTTAAAATCCCATCCTCAGGTCTTTGAAAGGAGTTTGCATTTGCATTCGGCGCTCTGTCTTCCTCCCGTAGTCTAGTTAGGTTAACTGGCTACTCTAAATTGCCCTAAGGGGTGTGTATGGCTGTTTGTCCCGTGTGTCTCTGTGTTGTCCTGTGATGGCCTGGCGACCTGCCCAGGGTGTACCCCATCTCTTGCATCAGCACCAGCACAACTCAGTTCACTGTGAAGAAGCAATGATGTAATAATAAGGGAGGGGAAAAGCTCCTCCACCATGATGTGAAAGACGAAAAAGTTACTCAGATAACAACTTGAGGGTATTGCTGCTAAATCATGGTGTTAGTTTTTCCCATGCCCTTAATGGTGCTGATAGAAACTGTAACTGTCTCGGTTTTCTTACGTATTTCAGACTAAATAAGTGAGAGGAAGCGGAATGAGTGGAATCGACAGAGCAGTCCTTCCCAATCTCTCGGTTGTACTAAACCCCCGCTTCCTTTCCCCTCTGCAGGTGTGTCTGCTGGAGTGTGAGGGTCACGTCTCCACCTCGCTAACATGGGAAGTGTGCAAACGCGCTGTGAAGCTGTCGCAGCATCCCACGCTCGCTGAGGGGGCCAGTCTGTTCAAGAGAGCTGGAGAGGAGCTGGCCCTGACCCCTCTAGACCTGAACGCTGACAGCCAAGCGCTGCAGTCTGCAGCAGCCAAGCAGCTCCAGGAGGAAGATCAGGACGAGACCCCCTGGGACCAGCGCAGCGTCCTCTATGACTCATCGCTGCTGGGATCCTCGGAGGAGGGGGAGAGCCTGCAGGGTCTGGATCTCAGCCTGACAGAGGAAGAGGCGAAGCAGAGGGGCTCTGAGAGCGACGGCCAGCTGGACGGGGAGCAGGACGACAGCTCCGAGGGGCTCGCCTTGTCCAAGCGCTTTGGCGGCTTTCAGAGGGGGCGCCACGGATACAGGAAGCTGATGGGCTCACCCATGAGGGCCCTACAAAAGCGCTACGGCGGGTTCATCGGCGTCCGGAAATCGGCCCGCAAATGGAACAGTCAGAAACGGGTGAACCAGCTGCTCAGGCAGTACCTGGGCATGAGGAGCAACCGCAGCGGCCGGCCCCGCAGCCTCCCCACGAACCGGGTCTGGAGGCAAAACAAACTGTGAAGCGCTTCTGTTTGGCCCGGTTACCTCAGCTCCTCAGCTCATCGTTTTGGTTCTCAGCAGGTCCTTCGGTTTGAACTGTGACGTCAGCATCGTGATCAGAACAACAGACTCTCATCTCCCCGCGCCTCTCTTTGTGTCCCTAAGTAACTGCGAATGTTTTGATGTCCCTCCTATTTAACACATTTCCATGCCATTCTGTGAAATAAAAGAATTAGAGAAGTGCAATTGAATATATTTTTGTGTGTCGATATAATAAAAAGGGGCCAAGTGACACTGGAGAACTGGCTGATTGTGAGGTTTTTCTGACGGAGACGCTTTAAAACACCAGGAATGCACTTCCTTACAAAGGCCCGGGGGGGAAGGTATTCACACCCCTGGAACCTTTTTACATTTTGTTGCGTTGTAAGCTTAAACATTGGTGTATAGTTGTTGACATTTTATGTGTTAGACCAACACAGAGTAGTTCATAAAGGATGGCTTTCAAGCTTTTTTTGTTGTTTTTTACAGATAAAATCTGAAAAGTGGAAAATGAGTTTCTATTCAGCACCTTTTCCTCAGATGGCCGTTCATAAAATCCTGTACAAGGGGTCCACCTTTGCGTAATTTATTGTCAGTATGAATCCATGGTCTTCCAGTATGAAGACCAGCGAACACAGCAGACAGGTAGGGGATTAAAACGCTTAAAGCAGCATTTGGTTTTAAAACAGTAAAACACAGCTCAGATGGAAGGATCTGTCTGTGCACTCCACAAGCCTGACCTTTATGGAAAACAGCTGCAGTCGAAAAGAGTCATTAAAGATCCTCTCTGAGGACTGCCGCAGGCCATGTAGGGGGTACTGCACATCTGGGATAAAAAGATCAGATAAGGCCACTTTTGATCTTATTCTTTAGCCAACATCCAAAACACTATGTGGGATGGGAGAGCTGCAATGCATGTCACCTCGAACACACCCGCCCCCACAGTAAAACATGGTGGTGGCAGCATCATGCTGTGGGAATGCTTTTCTTCAGCTGCTCAAAGCTGATACCTGCATGTGTTAGGGTGGGCCGGCTAAAGTCCAGACCTGTGTTCTATTCAGTATCTGGGGCAAGATGTGCAAACTGATGCTAGACAATGCTTTCAATGCAGTCTTTAGTGTATTTAGCAAAAAAGGAGAGGCAAAAAAGTCAGCTTCAAGGTGTAAAAAGCATTAGCTGGAGCTAACGGTGGTTCTGCAGGGAGGTGGAGTAAAGAACAGGGCCACAATTTACAGGCATGCATTTCTATACAAAAAAAAAAATTATATATTTTTTTAAACCGTTTAAAAAAATAAACCGTAAAAAAAAATATAATTTGTTTTTTCATTCCCTTTCAGTTACACACTTCTTTGCGTTGATCCTTTACATAAAATCCTGATAGAATAGATTTGTGGTTGTGACGTGACAATGGGGACAGAATGCTTTTCCACGGCACTGGACCTCGGTGAATAGTTCTGCAGTTTTCTGCACTCTTCTGCAGGCTGGACCGAAATGGACTCATCAATTAAACTAGCACAACACAGGTTTCTGTTTTTTTTTTTAAAGGCTATTTCCAGATTCTAAACTAATCCACAGCTTTTACCTAACTATAAATTCCAAGTTTCCCAAATGTCAGCGCAGATTTAAGTAATTCAATTGGAAATGGACCAACAACACTGCGTTTCTGAGATAGTTCAATTAGATGTAAATAAGGTTGGACCATGGGACTGCTGAAGCACAAACTCTTAATTACTGCTAGGAGAGTCCAATTTTCTGCTTAAAGAAATTTAATTAATTAAACACAATGGCGATAAAATTGGTTTTCTGAACTTTGTAAACTCAACAGAACTGCAGACGATTCAAGCAAGGAGGCTGAAACAAATCACGATGCTTGTCTCGTTTCTGCTGCCTTTCGGTTTTGCTCATTATGTGGAAGTTTTCATTGCGAGCTCCGCACATTGTGGGTTTGTTTGGCAGCCGTGAACGGCAGGCTCCTGTCTGTGGAACATCACTGCCCCCTGGTGGCTGAGGAGTAAACCACACCGTTTGACCTGAGAAAAGAAAATGCTGCATTTTAATGAAAATGCAGAACTGGCACAGCAAATGTGGCATTTGTTCAGTTTACTAAAAATTGATAGTCTCAAGATTTTCTGCTTAGTCCAACAACTTGAATTCCCCTCAGATACATTTAGTCTGAATCTAAATATCATAATTATGACATCTCTTATTTTCAGCAGTTGTTGTTTCCTCATATTCTTCAACGCTTTCTTCTATCAAAACCTGCATTTTTTTTTAAATTAAGGATTTTTTTTTTTAATTAAGGACTTCAATACTGTAAGTGTTGCTGTAACAAAACAAAATATCAAACAATAAGTGGGCCATTTGTGGGCCCTTGTACTGATTTTGCCCCCCCCCCCAACTGCCTTTCAAGAAAGATTTGGTTCACCAGTCCAGGTGGCTGATGCAGAAGGAAGATTTTAGTTTTTATTTAGGGCAAAATTCTTAAAGAAAAGTTAAAATCCTACAATTGAAAATGTCAAGTACAAAACAAAGTATTCATCTTTTAATAAACACGCTTTTAACATTCTCTTTCATTTCATAGAAACATTTTTCCAGTGACATTTAATTACTCAAATGCAGACGTTGGTGCATTAAAATCTGCTTTGAATTTGATTATTAAAATTGGCTAATTACAGCAACTGGCCCAAATACTGTTATATTGCTAGACCAAAAAGGGTAAAGTTTCTTATTGTTAAACAGTCAAATTAAATTATTCAAAATAATTTGCCAACTGGATGACCATCTTTTAATACAACAAATGAGCCAAATCCTTTATATTTTATTTTGGATCTACAATGATTTACATTTTCATTTCCTACAAACAATCTGACTAATTTATTTAAAATTATCATATTTTGTAGAACAGGTGAAAAATAAACACTATTTTTTTGGGTTTAAAAAAAAATTAATTTTTTGGTCCTCAACTTCCGTTGACTTGACAATTTCGGCCCATGTACGGAAAAATTTGGACTCCCATGCTTTAGAAGAAAAAAAATCCACCTTGAAGCAATAGTTCAGGATATTTTAAATGAGGTTCTGTTTATAGGTCAGTTAATATCTTACCTGCAGTAGATAACACACTTTGCATCTTTGTTTAGTATAAATGCAGATTAGTTTGGCCCAGGAGGGCAAAGCTAATTCTTTTTAAGCTTTTCTAAACAGGGCCAACTCAGACGTCTATTTTTTTTTTTTTTAAAGAGACCCCAGTCTTAAAAACATCCTGGTGGTTTATTCCAATGGGATTTTCAGGAGCCAGTAAACTGTTGCCGTGTACATTGGGTCATTATTTGGACAGAAACTGATGAGTATTTACAGGAAAAATGGAGCTTGGAGCGATGCTCAATGACTTCTCCGTTTCCCAGGTAAAGAATAATCAACCTCAGAGTAAACAATCGCCAAATGCAAGCGATGGCGGTGTAAAGGTTCATACCATACCATTCACATAAACCACTGTTAGAATTTTGACATTGGACTCAGTAGATCTAGGTAAACATCTGGATTTGAACTCAGTGAGGACACAAAAAGTTGTCTAGTGTTAAAATAGCTGATTTTTCTAATTATAGCTGCTTATGTGTATTTTATAAACATTTAAAGAGTGATCAGTTTTGCATTAAGCACATTTCTATGCAAGCCAATAATATTTTCCACAGCATATGGAGGTAGTTCACCTCTGAAGATCAACCTGTGTAAGACGTACAGCAAACACCTACAGTGTTTCCAGTCAGAGCAACTACCAAACAGAAATGAAGTGAAGAAAAAAAAAAAACACTTAAATATTGTTCTTAAACCACTGTAACGTTTTAGATTATATTTGGAAATGTTCTCTTCTTAGTACGTTTCATCCAGGAAGATCATTGGCATCATGCTACCTCCTACTGTGTGAATAATCATCAACCTCATTTAAAAAAAAAAAAAAAAAAAAAAAATCTCCTAAAAGTTCAAGGTTCCCTAAAATAGCATTTGCATAAACCACTGTTGACACTCTTCAGATCGGAGCTGTTGTTAAGACGGGTCCGGCCGTCAGATTCAGCCTCCAGAAACAATTGATCTGGATTTATGAGGATGCCTAGAAAATGATCTACTGCAGAGATCCTAAAACATCTCTTAAAGTAGCCCCTGAGCAGAGAGGAGCAGGGGCAAGTCTGTTACTACGATGCAGAAAACAATGATTGTGCTTAATCAGCTACAAAGCTGTACTCGTTTTTCCACTACGAGAAGGGTCAAACCCATTCATCTGCATCTTAATTGTGTTGAAGTGTTTACTGGGGGTTTGATTAAAAGATCCGGTGCTTCATGCTAATGGCTGCGTGCGCGCTTTGAGAAGGCGTAGAAAGTGGATTTTTCCAATCAACGTTTAAGTCCCCACGTTTGACATCTGACCGTTTTTCTGTGATGTCATAAACAATAGAGAAAAAAATAAAAGTACACGGCAGCTTTTAACGGCTAGTCCGCACGGGGTTCTGGTGGACCTCCCTACTGCCTTAAAACTACGCCCGTCTCAAAAATGTCACAGTGGTTTAACGCAAACGCGTTTGCAGAAGGAAACAGAGACGACGTGGGAAATTCTCAGTGCTTTTTTATTGTGTTGGACAATATATTTCCTATAGTACAAACTCATTCCCCTGCCGCTTTTCCCCACCGCCGCGACTCCAGACATGCCTTCACGGGTAAAACCGCTAACACTGGTTGTGTGCCGACGCGTGGGCAGGAAGGAAATCAGCTTCATGGAAGGAACTTGGCTGAGTCAAACCAAATGTAGCTTATTCTTGTGAGAGAATTTTCCAACAAAGTGCCAAAAACATTTAAAAAAAAATAAAATTAAAAATAAAACAGTCGGCCCAGTACACGGGCTAAACGAGACGATAAAAAAAAAAAAAAAAAAACTAAAAAGGTATAAAATGTTCGTACGGAACTCAGAGCACACGATATAATGTACATCATAATCACGGTGTAACCACTGGAAGAGAAGACTGGAAGAAAGGAGACAGCCAGGTAGCAGTGTGAGGATACAGTGGAGCTACAAGGGCAGTAATAAGACCTTTGGATTAAAAAAAAAAAAAAAAGGAAGAGAGGGCTTAGCACATCACATGGTCAAAGTCAGTCAACAGCACCATCGCAAACTTCAGTTTTCAGGATCAAGATACAAAGATACATAAAAGGTCCATCTGCATTCCTTTTAGGAAAGAAAAAAAAAATAAGAGGAAAACACAAGAAGTTTGTTTTTCTTGATGGCTCTTAGGCCCTGGTTTATAATCTTCTCTTTTGATAAAAGTCTCTGTCCACACTCATCCATCCGTCCGTCCAGTTTGCTCCCTTGGTCAGCCGGCTGCCACTAGTCGGGGAAGCGCTGGCAGGCCTTTTTCCAGCGGCAGGCGGTGCACCACTGGTCCTTGCGCTCCACGCCGTACACCTTGCGGCACTTCTTGGCCTCTCCGCGGCCCTTCCTGCAGCGGGACCAAAATGGACCGCTGTTAGAGCGAGATGCATCAAAAACTAATGCGTTACTTCATTCCTATGTGAACGATAAAGCAGCGGGGGATTTCATAAGGGAAGTGTGCATCGACCATGCATCGTCCTCCTGGGAGTTTGGAACCTACTTTTGTAGGAACCTAAGCCGTGATACAGCTAGGATGTTATTTGGTAGAGCATCAAAAATTCTAGCACAACTATTTATTAAAAGGTCAAACAGGTTTTTAGGTTAATCAACAGATCATTAACAATTTGGAGCTGGGGCGGTCCTAGATAATTAAAAAAAAAAATTGTCGCCATTGCCTGTAGCAAATGTATTAATTAAACTGGAACGATACGGAATTAGAAGGCTTTTACTGCAGCAGCTGGAAATGTAAGGCAAGGCAAATTTATTTATATAGCACAATTCAGTACAGAGACAATGCAAAGTGCTTTAGATGATTAAAATATAGGAATAAAAGCAAGTAGGGATAGAATGTAGAAACAAAAAAGAACATTAAAAACAGTAAAACAGTTTAACTAGAACATTCAAAGGCAATCCTAAACAAATGTGTTTTTAATCTTGATTTAAAAGAACTCAGGCTTTCAGCACTTTTACAGTTTTCAGGAAGTTTGTTCCAGATAAGTGGAGCATAGGAACTAAATGCTGCTTCTCCATGTTTGGTTCTGGTTCTAGGTCTGCAGACCAGGCTGGAGCCAGAAAGGTACCCGAGTCACAGCGAAGATCACACAAAGTTGAGACAATAGCTCAGAAAATGTTTTTGGTGTTCCTCAGGACTCTCTAATGGGTCCAACAGGTTCCATTCTCTACATAAATGACATTTGTAGAAGTTCGTAATACTCGCAGATAATGCAAATATTCTTTATTGTGGTAAAAAAAAAAAAAAAATTAACAAGTTTCAGAATGGTGCAAAAGAAGAAGGTGGCCTGACAGCAACAAAAGCCCATTTGAGCTCATAGTTGCACAAGTAACAACCACAAACACAACCAACACCCCGTTACCCATCAGTTTGGTCTTTCACATCATCTGAAGAGATCATAGACTGTATAAAATGTATGCAGCCAATAAAAACCTGCTCCCTGCTAATTATACAGAATCATTTTCTAGCAAGCATGGAGGCTATAAATTGATGGGAGACTTGAACCTTCTGGGTCACTGTCTGTTTTAAAACAGAACAAGTCGGCTTTGTTCTTGGCTATTTCATTCACTACCTGTTAGCTTCAGCCTCTGAGGACATCTAATCTGGAGTTATACTAAAGCAAGACGCCAAGAGAGTTATATACTGGGCCTATATGTAAAATATTTTGCTTTAGAAATTCTGAAATATTCTTTTAAGACCACAAATACCAAGTTCAGAGTTCCATTCCGTAATAACATAATTAGTGAATTTGTTTACGGCATCTATTGGAGGAGCAATAGACGGTGAAAAAGAGCGAACTACTCCGACACTCAAAACATTTAAATGTCACTGGTTTTTATGGCAGTTCCCAACATTTCTGTTGAACTGAGACAGAAGGGGTTTGAATAAAGAGTTTGTGTGTACACGCACTTTGAGGTGATTTAGCAAAAAACAGAAGAGGGAAAAGTAAGAACTTTGTATTGGAAGATTAAAGTATATTTTATATTATGTTGAAATAATAAGAATAATAAAAAGGAAAATGTTCCAGGCTAAGACTTAAAGTGGACACAGAAGGTGTTCAACTAAAAAAATAAAAAAACAGGGCTGGCTGTTTTCCCTTCACTCCCTGCAATATTAATATTGTAGAAAAATATTTGCAGCAGCTTCTGATGTACAAAAAGTGTTCACACCCTTGTTAAAAGTCCAGGCCTTTGTGAAGAAGAATGAGACCAGGAAGAATCTCTGCAAAGCTTTTGAAGTCACGGACAAAAATTGTCGGTAACCCCTCTTTTAATTAAAGAAAATCCCACAATGGTCACTGAAATAACCCAAAACTGACAAAAGTAAAAATAAATAATATACTGAAAACCAACCATTGAAAATCAGACGTTGCTTTTGAATTGTTCAATGGATGCATCTAAAAACAACTAAACGAACGAAACAGACCTGGACAATGAGATTGAAGATAGTTTGACCAAAGTGACGTGTTAAACTGAGGCGAGTCAAACTGTGAAACATGGAGGAGGCTCGGTTCTGCTCCGGGGCCGATCTGCTGCGTCTGGCTCTGGGTGTCTCAGATCTTTCCATGAAATTGCGAGACTATCAAGACATTCTGGAGATAAATGTGCTGCCTAGTGTCAGAACAGTCGGTCTCAGTTGGAGGTCATCTTCCAACAGCATAACGACCCATAAAACACATCTAGAACCACCCAAGAACGGCTGTATGACTATTCTGAAGCAGCTTCCTATAAGCCTGATCTAGATCCTGTGAACATCTGTAGGAGCTGAGACCCGCCGTCAGGAGAAGGCACCCTTCACACCTGAGATATGTAGAGTAGTTAACTCATGAGGACTGGCTCAGGATACCTGCTGACAGGTGCAGAGGTTTCATTGACACTTACAGGAAATGTTTAACAGCAAGTGATCGCCTCCAAAGGCTGAACAACTAAATATTAAATTAGCTTTTTTGTCAAGGCGTGTTTCATTAGTTTTCTTTAAATTATTCAGTTGAAACACAATTCAAAAGCAATGTCTGATTTTCATTGGGTAATTTTCAGTAAATTTTACGTTTTTTTTGGGGTTTTTTTCCCGTTTCAAGTGATTTCAGTGACCATTGTGGGATTTTTTTTTTGATTAACAGATTTAGACCCTAGAAAAAAAAACCAAAAAAAAAACCCTGTTGCATAAGTGTTCACACCCTTAGCTAACTACTTTGATCCAATATCTGCCTTTAGACTTTCTCGATAGGATTTGGGATGCATTTCACATCTGGATTTGGTAATATTTATCTTGCAAAAGTGAAGAAAAAAAAGTGGATGTCTGCTCAGACTCAGTCACAACCCCCTCCCCATCCCCCCAATTTCTTGTCATTTTAACAATTTTAGAGAAAGGTAGTCTTTCTATTGCCAGTTTTATATTTTCTCTAGCTAGATGACAGTTTACAATACAGTGTTGCGCTCTTATCCTGCCTGATACCTTGAACCTATAGGGCACACCCCACCAGGGAGACTTTCTATTACTCCCAGTGCTGCAGGCCTGTCTGGTGGATGCTTTAATACCTGAAGGAGCAGTGGGTGCGGGAGGGCGACGCGCTCATCGGCTGCAGCCTGTTCTGCTGCAGCCACTGCTCCCCGACGCTGACCGAGCGGCAGCGAGGTTTCACCATCTGAGGAGGAGAGTCACACGTTAGGAACAACAGGGGGCCACGACCAACGTCCTGGACAGACACGTTAGAAACACGCCACTGCCGAGGGCCCCGCTTGTCCGTCGCTGGGAGCTAAGCTTTAAAAGGCCGATTCCGTGTATGTGTGTGTGTGTGTGTGTGTGTGTGTGTGTGTGTGTGTGTGTGTGTGTGTGTGTACAAGCACATGCAGGCGCGGACAGAAGACCCACCGGAGTGTTGCTATGGCCGGATGCTGAGGGCGTGGGGGTCCAGCCCTGATTGCACACGTTTTTGGGGGCCACAGATACCTGGACAGGGCTGCAGGCCTGTGGAGAAAGAGAGAGAGAGGAAAGCACAGGATTCAGTCACACACGCAGAACCTTAAACCGGATGATGACTTGTTACACATTCCTCCCTTCTCATCAGGTTACATCCTGCTGCTTCCCACAGGTGGGTAGGAACTAGTTACATCTACTTGAGTAAAGTTTTTGAACAAGAGGTACTTTTAGGAGTAGTTTTACTGCACTTTAGTAATATTGTGTAATATTATTAAGAAATGTCACTACTCTGAGTAAGATTTCTGCCTACTCTGCTCCCCGTGAGTAGCTTCACTGAATACAGACCAGACTTGTCATAACCAAAAATGCACCAGAGACACACGCTTACATTTATGTTAATGTGAGACTTCTTGTTTGTGCAGGAACTTTATTTTCTCTGCTGAGCTCATCGAGGCCAAGTGAACATCCAATGGACAGCAGATGCTTTTACTGCCAGAACTGCAGTTTGTGTATTTTATTTTGCGTTATGTAGATTTGTGTCGTTAAGACGGACCCTTATTTTGAAAACCCAAACAAGGAGTTTGGTGGGACTGATTGGCTTTACTTGCACACCTGTGACTGACGGGCTAATTATGTGAGCAGGACGGGTTATTAGTAGAGAAGCTGTGCTGTGGAGCAGCAGCAAGGGAGGAAGATGAAGATGTCAGTTTGTTCTTCATTTCTACTTCTATGCCTGGGTCAGCCAGCGAGGTAAGTTTTTTTGTATGTCAATATAACTTTATCTTTGTTTACTGTCTTACTGTCACTATAAGTTTATGTTGTATTTCAGTTCGACGGTGGCGTAGGTGGCGTTGCTCCAGTTGACGTAGCACCAGGCAGTGTCATGACGGCGGCATCCTGTAAAGACTGTGCCAAGAAAAACAAAGACATCTTGCCATCAGTCTAACAAACTCTTTTTACTGACATCTGGACAGCTAAAGAAGAGGTACAAGGGACAGATGCTGTCATCGGAAGTACTTTGCATTGCTCTAACATACTGTATGTACATTAACTGCTGTAAGTTTTATGTTAAAAACCTATTTAGAAGAGTGTTTCTTCTGCCTAAATTTATTGTGTAACTTTTTATATTTTCATATTTTAGTTTTTAAAAGACCTGAATTTATACATAACTTCATATTTTTGTCTGTCCATTTACGCCATTTTTAAATAAATCAGATGTCAGATTAGCTACTCAGTACTTAAGTAGCCTTCTTTACTCTTACTTGAGTAACTTCTTGGTACTTTTTACTTTAACTTGAGTAAAAATATGTTGAAGCAGTGCTGTTCTTACTCGAGTCAAATGTTTGGCTACGCCATCCACCTGTGCTAGCTCCCATAACCAAGGACTAACTTTAGTTTTTTTTTTTTTGCCTCATTTCATGAAGAAAACAAACAAACCCCACAACTATCAGTTTACAACAGTATTCATCCTGGAGACGTTCCTGCAGCTTCCTCAACACTTCGATGGGCAAATGGATCAGGAAGGTTCTGCCAGTGATGAGCATCAGCATGTTATTACTCTGTAGTAACACACAGTGATGGCACTGTCACCCTGTGGGATGTTTTGTTTTCTGACAAAAGTAAAATTGAATGAAGTAACAAAATTAATAACGATTCATTTGTAACGATTGTGTTGTCTGCCTTTATTTGCTTCAAGCAAACTGAAGTACCATTACTCTCTCTGCCATTACACACAGCGGTGGCAGCATTATGATGTGGGAAATGATATATATATATATATATATATATATATATATATATATATATATATATATATATATATATATATATATATATATATATATATATATATATATATATATATTTATTTATTTATTTATTATTATTATTATTATTATTATTATTATTATTATTATTATTATTATTATTATTATTATTATTATTATTATTATTATTATTATATATATTTTTTTAATCGTTCCAAATGTAAACATTACAGATTGTTTTTGACCTTAGGTGAAGGTATTAATCAGGTTGGTTTTGGTAATAAATACGAACAAACCTCTAAATGACGGGTAATAAATCTGCTGACTAAACACTCTCAATATCTCTCTGATGAATTTGTGCCCTGGACAGAAAACAGGAAGACAACTTTGTCTTTCTAGCACAAACAGGAACAGGAACAGGCCCGTAGATCATTAACTGCACATCAATCTCTGTGGGTTTGTTTAAACCAGCGTTTGTTTTCACATCAAACAGACAATGATTGGGGGGGGGGGGGGGCTAAAATAATTTTTCGGACCTTATTCGCTCATCCAGTTGGGGGACACTATACAGGAGAGCAAACACTCTCACTTTTATTTTATGCTCACAGAAGCAAACCTTGGGCAGAGACGCAGACGCCAATAACCTTAAAGATCAACAGACAGATTGCCGCAAAAAAAATAAAAATAATGGCATCAGTCTCAGACTTGGTACGGCGACCCGCCCTTGCGACCAACAAATGAATTGTCACGCAGTTAATGATCGTTTCCTGTGCCGTTTCACCATTTCCTCCTCTCTGAACAAGCAGGGCACAGGCTGCTGCCGTCCCGACATCCCATCACACCGAGGGCTAAAAAAAGCGCGATAAAGTATTAACTGTGTTAATCCAAGCAGTAAAAGCCCAAACGGCTGGATAAGAAATCATACCCCTCTGGGTATAACCCTGGTTGTAGTCCTGCAGCTGAATGCAGGAGGAAATTCACTAGATACAGTTAAATTTTTCTAACAATATTTGTGATATTAAAAAAACCCGGAGCCGATGGGATCGTTGCTTTTGGCGGAAACGTGGCGTTCGGCACAGGGCAGGCAGTATGCACTGCCCGTCAGAGACCGTGTTTTCGCTGCATTTTGTAGGCCGGTGAGAGTCTCGTCTCCCAGAGAGAGAGAGAGTCAGCCGGCATCTTGCTCGCCCTCTGTCACAAAGCATCCATTTACGGGCTCCCCGGCTCAGGGTAAATGCAGGTCACCAGTGAAATGTGCTGCTTTGTGATGCATAAACAACACTGTAGCTCATTGGCTCGTTAGAGATGTTGTCTGCTGGGGGAGAGCGTGGGGGGGGGGGGGGGGGTCGTCTGGGAAGGAGGGCCTCTGAAACAGCGCAGCGAGCATGTGACGCGAGACTCCTTCCGCGCAGACAATCCGGCTAAATAAAGGGGAATGTATGGCAGCGGTTAAACTTTCAGCTCTGTGCTCAGTTCAATAAACAATAAATAATTATATGACGATATTCACGATTACTGGCAAACAAGTCCGGTTCCGTCTGCTTCCATTTGCTTCAAACAATCCCAAGAACACTGCCCTCAGTTAAATGACTCGACACTTCTGGGAACTAAATCAGTCTTTCCTGAAATTAAAATCTTTAACTAAAAAAAAAAAAAAAATAAGTCCACATGCCACAAATGAGCAAAATGTGGAGAAAATCTGGAGAAATGACCATAAGGTTGCCATATAAGGACAGACTAGATCCTAAAGTTCTCTCTACACGCTAAACGGGTTTGGACATATATGGCTATACAAAGTGGAAATCTCTCTCGTTTTTAGAAAGCAGATTCGCGTGGCAAAAAACGACAAAACCAAATTCTCCCATGTAAACAGAATCTGTCTGAGAACATGAACTAGGGCGAATGGATCTCAAAAAGCGACGCACCATGGCCAGACCTAAAGAAATTCAAGAACAGCTGAGAAGCTAAATAATTGACATCATTACAAAGCCTTTCTAAGGCGAACCACAGCGAGGGTCGTTGTCCTCGAATGGAGCAACCAAACCGCGGCGAACGTCCTCAGGAGAGGCCAGCCTACCTAAATTACTCCAAGAGTGCATCCAGGAGGTCCAAGAAGAACCCAGAGCAACAGCTAATGCACCGCAGCCCTCGCCTGCCTCAGTCAGTCAGTTCATGACACAGCTGTAACAAAAACAGACGGCAACCGCCGGAGAGCCAAAACCCCTGCTGACTGAAAAGAAAACACCAAAAACATTTTGATTATCCTGTCAGTTTAGGACTCAAACTCAACGCTCACTGTGGTCCCAGTTTCTCCTGCGGCCAATCGTGTTTCTGCCGTGTCCTGCACGTTCTTACGCTGCACCCACCTGATAGAGATGCTCGGTGTGGATCTGCCAGAAGCTGCTGGGGGCCGACTGGCTGAGCGGGCAGGGCCTGCTGGGACCCGGCAAAGAGCTGGAGTTGGACCTGGGCCTGTGGGCCACGTGGACCTGGAGCTCGGAGCCCGAGGGGGAAGCGCACGAGGCCCAGCTGAGGAGAGCAGGAGGGGCCTGGCCTGGAGTCTGCTGGGCTGGCCCCGGAGCAGGACCGGCCTCCATGGTCTCGCAGCAGATCTTGGTGTAGTAGAAGTCCTCCTCTCTCTGGGACTGATCCGATCCAGTGCTGCGCGTGTGTGCGTGGCGGGACATGGCAGGGGACACACAGGGAAGAGGGAGTGACTTGTGTGTTCGGAAGTGTTACTCAAAGCGCCACTCGCAGTGGCCCAGATCTAAACTCTCACTTCTCCTCATCCAGGCCAGAGCTCTTCAGCGAGCTGAAATTTTTATTCCCTCTTGTTTTTTTAATGCTGTTTTGCAGCTGAGAAATGTCTTTGAGGGCTGAACTGTCTGGTTTTCTCACCCGCTCAGACTGGATAGTGGTCAAACAGTACGCACGCAACCGTCTGACATCAGACTGCCGTATGTCGCCGCAGCAAAGAAGCAGTGGACACATAAAACTCCTGAACCAATACGTGCAAAACGATTTGCCTTATTTTTACCACGATACATTAAAGCGGTGTGATCTGGACTGAGGCTACATGACATCTTTTTATTTCATTTCACTTAACATAAGTGAAATGTAAACATAAATGTCTAATTGACACTAAAGGAAACACAAAGAACGGCCAAATTGCATCGTCACAAACTCTCCATACGGTTGATTAGAAGTTTCAGTTTTCTGTTGGGGAAGATTTAATATTTAGAAGAATGAGAAAGTTTAAAACTGTCACAAACTGACTGTTGTTAGTCACTTTAACATGAGCTAAAATTTTTGTTTTCCCTTCTACAAATTAGCCCAATGAGGAAGATGTAGGTGTTAGGAACGCAGATGCACTGATCTGAGAATTTCTGGCCGATTTCACCGATTTTTATAACGCTCTGCTACGCAGATTTTTGCAGAGCAGATTTTAGGCGGTTACGATTTCGCTTTAAGAGCTATGAATCACAACAAAATACTTTTTTTTCTGCTTTCTGCATAACTGGAAACTTTACCCATCCTAACAAATAAACAAAGCTTTTCCTAAATGTAGCCCAGATTAACAAACGGTCTCCAGATCACTTTTTGCACGCCTTAAAATATGGATGTGTACCACATCAAAATATATTCTTTTTTTCCCCCTATAGATTATTTCAGGATACAGATCAGTTGGTAAAACTAGATATTTGAGCAGAAAAAAAACACTGATTTACTGTTACGGATTAAAAAGCTTGTGAATTTTAACCATATGAGCATAAAGCTGGGTTTCTGTGAATGATCATTAACTACTTACATTGGAATCAAAAGCGACGTCACGCTGTGCGTATGAAAAGAGCAGTCGCTGTTACACAGCTCTGCAGTTAAACCTAGCTTGTATAGTTATTTCAAACTGTCCGGTGCATCTTGTGTTAGTGTTTTATGAAGATTAGCGGTTAGAGTTACTAACTGGAAACATTGGGCTGTGTGTATTTCCTTTGGTGTATAGGCCCTTAGCTTCACTGTGATAAGGCAACCACGGGGTTGTTGTTAGCGCAACCTGTTAGCACTTAATGGTGCTGCATTCACTGATACAAAGAAGGATGTGATTTTTGTCCTTGAGATGTGACACATTCAAAAGAAGACTGGAAATTAGTAGCAAAGACACGGACAACAAAATCTGACAAAAACAGCCAAAAAAACAAAGTGAAGATTTTGAAAGAAAAATAGAAAACCAGCCAAAAGAATGCAAAAAAACCTATAGACCGATAGTGCTAGATATTACATGAAGCTACGGGTTGTTTGCTTCATGTAATATCTAAAAACATACTTCACATGCATTGTGGACATCACAGCTTTGGGATACATAGATATGGAGACTGATAAAGGAAATGGCCAGTTATCTTGGAGCAGCTCGTACACTTGGACTCCATGCTATTCCACAGTCTGGCAGATAATAGCCGACTGGAGACACATTTTCTAATGACGACAATGGGAGGAGCGTGGAGAAGTTTGGCTTCTCTAAAGACTCATGTGACCAGCATTCTGGGCTCGCTCCGCCTCATTCCTTTGTCCCTGTGTACAGTAGATAGCTGTTAATAGAGTCTCAGTGCTGATCTATATCATGTCTCTGGCCTGTTTAGATTAAAAGTGTTCAATTATTGTTTCTGTTTCGAGAGTAATTTCTTACAAAAGAAGTTATTCAATGCATGACTGCTTCTCTGGGGTAAAAGGACCAGGCAGGGCGCAGAGGCATCCAAATGCCGACAGGGGGCGATAGCTTTTACAAACGGTGTCTCCGCCCGGCGTCGACAAGTCGCAATCGGAAGGGAACGAAATAAAAGAAAACGCAGCAACACAACTTGTTACTTGTAAGCGGTGCGTCTACTGATCAGAGAAAAGATCTGACTTGAGGTTTTCCGACTGGCTGATCGCCACAAAAGAAATTGTCTGATTCCGTTCGCCGGACAATTTCTCGGCCCGTCGCTAGCTAGCGAGGAGTCACGTATTTAAAATGGCCGCCAAAGACAAACAAAATATCCAATCTGAGAAAACAAAAACAACCGAGATTAAGTGCTAAAAGCTATTTTTTAGACAAACAAGAGCTCTTTGAAGAAAAATGCAACCCAGGCCAACGAGTAGGGCTGAACAATTTTGTAAAATAATCTAATTGCGATTATTTTTCTTAATATTGTGATTTAATGTGATTTTTTTTCCTGTTTAATTTATCATGTGTTTCAAAATATATACAAACAACAAATCAATTTGTTTCCTCGCCATGTGAATTAGTTGCTAAAAGACCCACAGCATCTAAACTCGGAGCAGAAATGATTGCATTCTCCCTACAATATATTTCAATCAAAATTGCAATTTTGACTTTTCTCTGCATTAACCACAAGCAACAAAAATGGCCTCTAAATAAAGTTGTTTGTAAACAAGGACTATTTTAAATATGAACTTTTAATGTTTCTATTGATCAGAATATTATTCAAGAGAACAGCTTTTAATTTAATTGGACATCAATCCTTGCTGAAGATAAAGTCCAACCAACAAGCAAGTCTATGTATTAAACTGATTGACCAGAACTTAATGCTTTGTATGATTATATAAACTCTAAAACAAGTAATAAAATTAGATTATCTCACTGCTGCAACTGTCTTCCCTTCCATGTGGAGGCAAACCCACTTCAAACATTTTACTGACACCTAATGGACGTGTCTAATTCCCTAATTGTTACATAGCCAAAAATTGCAGACCTCTGCGATTTGGAAATTGCGTTTTTTTAAATCGCGATTATATTGAAAATGCGATTAATTGTTCAGCCCTACAAACGAGCATAAAGAAAAACACGAGCTTACGTAGACGTCAGGAGGACACAAACGAAGTAAACACGAGACGACGACAATAAACTTTCCCTCCATCTGCCGACTTTGTGGTTAGTTTTTAAATCGCTACTGAACAGCTGAAGGGAATTCTGTCCCCATCGACACTCGGGGCCCTTCACTCCATCCATGGGGGTTCCACTTTAAGCTTATTTTTTGTCGCAAGGTTAGTGGAGGAAACACTATAAATACACCGATAGAGCAAAGGTGAGTGGTCTTGTGGTTAAAGCACTGAAAATGTCCGCTCACCCCAGGTGCATCACACGGATGTGTCTTTTTATTCCAACAGAAGACGTTAGCACTTTGCCGCAACTGGGCCACAGACACCTATACACGCATCGCAGAGAGCTCTGGGGAGGAAAGCAGAAAGCAGCGGTCAAGCACAGGGCAGCAGAGAGGGCGACTGGCTAAACGCTTCCAGCGGTTCCCGGCGGACGGGTACCTTTGGCTTTTTGGCAGTGAGCTCCCCGCCCTGCTCCAGCTCCATGTGCAGGCCTTCATCGGGGCTGCTGTCGACCTCGGTGACGGACGGCGAGGGGGCGGGGCTTACGCTGCCGTGGTCCCAGCTCCAGTAGCCACTGCTGCCGCTGTCCGAGAGCTCGCCGCCGCCGCTCTCCATGTCCACAGACGAGCACGATCCAGCTAGAGGGATTGACAAAAAAAAACAACATTTTTTCTTTCAGAGATGCATTCCGAGCCAGAGGCAACGGCGTTTCCTCCGCGGCAAACGATGCCGCCTCCTCCACAAAGTCAAAACTAACTTTGGGATGTGTTTTAGGAAGATAAAAATAGCGTCACTGCAGTCGGAGCAACGTGCTTTGCTGCTTCCCCCTGTGCTCGTTCTCCAGAGCACAGCAGGTGTCCCGCACTGGTGGTAAAGACACGTTCAGCATCACCGCAGCATGTTTACACCTTTTCTATTCCTTCTTAACTGACTAATGAATCACTATATTTCACTCCGGCAACTGATGCAACTTATTTCAAATAAGTGGCCTTTATTCTGCCACAGTCGTTGCAAGAAATGCTTAGTGATGTTATGTTAAATTATATAATAAAAGGCTCAGATCTCAGACTGGGGTCTACTTAAAGCCCCTGCTGGTGCTCCATATTACAAAGAGTATTTTTCTGTCCACAACAGGACAGATGACTCTTTGGTGAGCTTTCGCTGCTGTTAATGTGTTAAATCGTTCTCGGATTGAGCCCACACTATAAGACGTTGGCGCTTACATGTTCGGGGTTAGCATTTATCAATGAGCGGGGTACCTCGTGGGAACTGTAAGGGGTAAACCTCTCTGGGACAAACAGCTGACTCAGCTGCACTCTGCACAAACTCCACTGCCTCAGATTAGCACTAAAGCGGTTTCTTACTAAACAAACTATGCTTTAATGATCACAATAATCACCAGCATACCTTATTTAACTTTATGGTTTCGTATTTCATTCATAATTTAGATCGTTAGGTGTCATGTGGTTTTTTTTTTAACGTTTTTATGCCACTTAAAGCCCATATAGGGGGGAAAAAAAGGCTATAAATGCTGGTATTTGTTCATGTTTTACAATTGTCCCAACAAAAAACACTCTGAAAAGCACCGGTCGCAGAAGAATCAACGCTTAATACCACGAAAGGAAGTCAGACCTGGACCCGGCTCCGTCTGTGGAGGGCTCTGCACCACCGGGCTACAGGACAAACTGGTCAGAACCATGGCCGCCATTATCTCGTCCATCTCCACAGACTCCGCGCTCCGGAAGCTGAAGAGCAAGACGGAAACCTCGTTAGGATTACTGCTGACCACGACACCAGCACCACCCGGCACTGCCTCCCCCCCCCCTCACCTGTACGGAGCCTCCGCTCTGGTTGGCACGTTGCTCAGGTGCGCGGCAGCTCCCACGCTCTGCAGCGGAGCAGCAAAGCTGCCCCAGCCCGCCGCCTTGGTCCTGGGATGATGGCCGAGCGCCTTGTCAGGCTGGACGCAGCTGTGAGTCTGCACCTGCGGGGAGGGACACGTCGTGGGACGGCGTTAAAATGCCGCTTCACCTGATGATCAGCGGTCTTCTCTGTGGCTCAGGAGGTTTAGACACAGGGCGTTTAAACCGGATTAAATCAGACTTTGATGCTAGCCTCGCCGTCGCCATGAATAACACAGCTAAGAGAATATTTCCTGTCCATCTGCGGCGTCCCGCCTGCAGATGGCAAAATCTGCCAGGGGAAAAAAACAGCAGGAGAGGGAAGCCGGGCTGGCAGATTATGAGCCGGGCCGTGTTAACGGGAGAGAAAGCGCTGATCCTATTTGTGGGAATGCTTTGTTTTCCCCCGGGAAGAGCTTGAACTTTGTCAGTCTTTCCTTTGCAGAACAATGCAAACGTGCTGATAATCCCAAACCCCATGGCGGCCTGGTGTCTGAATCAGCACATTAAACATCAGAATAAAAACAACCTAACTGAGGAGGGGGTGCATATGTTTAGAAGAATAATTTGACTCTTTGAATGAAGAAAGTGTTGTGTATAAAAAGCGGGGATCCTCACCAGA
Source organism: Fundulus heteroclitus (assembly GCF_011125445.2). Taxonomy (NCBI): domain Eukaryota; kingdom Metazoa; phylum Chordata; class Actinopteri; order Cyprinodontiformes; family Fundulidae; genus Fundulus; species Fundulus heteroclitus. The sequence continues at coordinate 23,965,757 of NC_046375.1, forward strand.
GTCTGCTGGCCTCTGAGCTCGCCGTTGCTGTGCGTTGCTGCAGACGCGCCGCCCTGCCGTCCCGCCCGGTGGGCCGCCGTCCCGCCCGGCCCCGACCCAGCACCGTTCTCCGGTCCCATAGCTGCCATGGTGCTGTCGCACACAATAACGGGGACTCAGCACAACCTCACACTTGGCTGCAGACAAAGACACCTGCAACAGATTTGGGCAACCCTGATTACTTATTCAGTCATAAAGTTTTAAATTGTATCCCCCCCCCCCCCACCCTCAGCACTTCTCGTCTCATTCCGCAAAGTTTTATGTATTTTATTGGGTTTTTTTGTGATTTGCCAACACAAAGTGAAACATAACCGTGGGGTGAAGGAAAATTACATATGGCTTTCAGTTTTTATCTTTCTACAAATAAAAGAAAAAAAAGTGTGGCATGCATTTGTATTCAGTCCGCTTTATACATCTAGAGACTGAAGTTTCTGCCCGTTCTTCATGGTAGAAAAATAAATAAAGCTCAAGCTCAGCGAAGTTGGACAGAGAGCATCTGTGCACAATGTTTTTTTGTTTTTTTTTAAGTCTTGTCACAGTTTCTGAATTGGATTAAAGTCCACATTCTGACTGGGTAATTTCACCAGATAAATACACGGTGATCTAAAACATTCCACTGTAGCTCTGGTGTCATGTTTAGGCTTGTGCCCCTGCTAGAAGATGAAACCTAAAAGGACTACCTTGTTCTTAGCTCTGTCCATTTTCTCATCGACTCAACCATGTTGTCAGTACCTGCTAAAGAAAATAAGCCTGCCCACAGCATGATGCTGCTACCTGTCAACAGATTCTCCCATCTGAGCTGTGGATCCCTGCAGCTCTTCCACCACGGCTCTCTTAGCTTCTGCTCTGATTAATGCTCTCCTCCCCCAGTATGTCAGTTTAGGTGGACGGCCATGTCTGGGTAGTTGCGTTACAGCTGCAAAATATATATGGAAATTGCTGGTTACCCAATTTAGGTGTTTGCGCGTGATCTAGACAGCAAATGTTGTTTGGATGAAATATTTGGTAGACTTATAATATGTTTAGTAGCAGTTGGATAGTATTTCAATATCCTCTTTTGGAACATCCTTTCATTTAGTAAACAACTGTAATGTGGACTGGGAGGCTAAAGTCAACCCACCAGTATTACACCCCTGATCCACTTCATGGGGTAGTCATAAACCTGTAAGCTCTAAAACTATAAGAGGTAATGTAGGACTGCAGAGCCATTGTGACACAGTGATATAATGATAAAACAAAAACGGAGCAGAGCCGCTGAAGGATCATCCATCCGTTCTGAGAAATATGTTGACCAACAAGATCTAGTGCAGACAGTTGTTGAGGATGGCGCGCGACGGCTTTGTTGGTCTTTAAAGCACCGAACCCATAACTCAGCCAGATGCGGAGGGGAATGCACCCCACGCATTTCACACATATTGCTCGGGTGGATGCTGCTAGTTGTGGGCTGCATGCTGTGAAAACACCCGTGGCCCTGTGATCGCCACACATCGACTTGTATGATATGAAGGAGTCAGAGGGGTCAGCCTGAGGGAAATGTAGTTGAGTTGCAATCAATATCATTATTTCAGAAATTCAGTGTTTTCGCAACTTTCAATTTTGCCTCGTGCTTTCCTTTTTCAGTTGATGTTTATAGTTCGGGGTATTGTTTTAGAACCCTAACCCTGCCCAATAACTTTCTCCCGGACCAGTCTGCCATGTTACTTGGAATTAGCGATGGTGCTTGTTCTGTAAGGTTCTCTAACAAAGTTCGGAGGGCTTCACAGAACAGCTAGCCTCGTGAGACCATCCTGATCTCGTGAGCTTTCAAGGTTTCACTCGCAGATCAGTTTGGCTACCCTCCGTTAAAGAAAATTTGGAGCCGTTCACCAAACGAACGTCCAATCAGCGTTGGCTTTGAGGCGGGTTGAGGTGTGACGCAACGGGAAGCGCGACAGTTCAGTCTAAAGAACATGGCGGCTTCAGCCGATGAAACTAGCGTTAGCGTGGCTATCGAGCAAGTTTTATCGGAATTACAGAGTATTTATTTGCTGAGCTAACGAGCCTTTACCTGCAGCAGCAAGAGTAGCTTGGCTTGTGGTTGTGTTTTCGTCGTCGCTCTGTTACGAGCGACGACGAATCTGATTGGTTCATTTGGCCCGTCTATCACCAACATAGGCCAATCAGCTAACCAGTATTTTCGCCCCTTCCCAAAGTTACTTCAACGGAAGGTTTCCAGATGGATATGCGGAGCAAATCTATCTGGCGGAGTCAGGTAACAGAACAGCTGGATTCATAGCAAAATCAGATTACTCAAAGAGGGACTGTATCTACTTATGACATTTAAAGGCTGTTGCCTGCACTGAGTTTGATTTAAGGGTAACATTACAGAGGCCTGCATAAACATTTACACCACTTTCAGATTTCCTATTTGTAAATTATTGTGAAAAATCTTGGATAATTTTCACTTCCTTCCTCTTTTGTGTGTGGTTGTAATAGGACACATTTTTCAAGGTGGCAAAAACACGTGCAAAAGGCATCTTATGCGAACTCAGGTCTCCACATCTCCAACTAAACGCGATGTCAAACTGAAGTATAACTCGTTTTTTTTTTTCTGTTAGTATCGAAACGCTCTTAACTAAATCAGAGCAAAAACATCATCATTATAGACAGGTGTCTGCTTCAAACACTCATCCTGCATCTTTGAGCCCGACAGTGAAAAACAACAGCACCACAGGAGGTCCGAAAGGATTAAATAAACTTGAAAGAAGGGATTTAGCTAATGGTTAATCCAGATCTTACTGTTGTTTGCTTGACTCCTTCCCTGTAAACCATGGGAGTGATCAAACTCTCCACAGACGTAATCTGAAGTCTGGCTGCATGTACTTTGGCCTGTCGCCTGAAAAGGTGAAAAGGGCAATGCTGCATTCAGTTCAAGTAGGGATGACCCAGGAAAAAAAGCCGAAAAGCTTAACGCAACAGGCCTACAGCGAAGATATAGCTTTTTTTTTTCTTTTCAAGCGTTCAGCTACTTTTAGGCTGTCAAATTCCAACACACTGCAAAATCGCAACTGAAAATATGTAAAATTTTTCATGGAATTTGTGTATTTGTCCTTGATTTGAGCAGGTTTCTGCCAATGGAATAAGATGCATTTAGGAACAACTCATCTCTATCTTATTTCACGTGCAGTACATCTAATTACCTTATTTTAGGGGTAAAAATACTCATTCCATTGCCATAATCTTGTTTACCTGCTCAAATCAAAGACAAATATACCCATTTCAAGATTTTTATTTTTTTATTTTTAGTTCAGTTTTTGAAAGCAAATTTGAAGAGTCACACTGGTAGATATTAAAATGCCAAACCTGTCAAGAATATTTTTAATGTTGTAAAAAGAGTTCTTTTACTGTGCGTTCTAGTAGGAACAATCAGCTGGAAACGTTAATTTAGGAAGTGGGGGACTGCAGCTCCCCTGGGCTGGCTAACGGATGTAGCAGGCTAACTCGATTCAATGTTTACAAAGTAGCAAAGCAGATATTTGTAATGTTTTTTTAGTAGACTCTAACAAAAATGTTTGTTAGGTATGTTGTACAAAAAGAATCAAAATAAAAAAAATCACACACAAAGCTCAGTTTCCACTTTCAGTTTAAGCTAGGGCCAAGCTAGCGTTAGCCCTGCCGCCTAGCATTCAGAGATTAGCAGTTGAAAACTTCCATCTGCATGGAGCGTAAAAGCTTAATGTCTTTCCATGTTTACTGAATATTTGCTCGCTAGTAGGTAGGCTATCAGGCAGATAATTAAGGTATGGAGTGTATTGTTTGGTGTTGCTAAGGATATTTAAAAAATGGCTATTAGTCGCCACCATGACAAGATTCTGCCACTGAGAGTGTGATTACTAAACACGTTCCCTTTTTATCTGCCAAGTCGTGCACACATTATACGCATATATGTATTTACATTAGGGTGACCAGATAATCCCTCTTTTGGATGACCCGATTCCAGCAAAAGCTGATCCCGCAAATGTTCCCGATTTCAAAATTTTACGAATGAGAAAAAAAATGTGTGCAACATGAGCTAATAATGTACCTGGACGCTGCTGTTAGTGTTACGGAGCGCGCCGTCCCCCCAGCCTGCGCCCCGTTGACAAAGGTTTATAATTACATACCATTGGAGAAAATAGTTTAAAATTTAATAAAATTTGCCGATGAAAATAGTGCACTTGAACTTCAGGCTGTGGCGACCTAATGAAATGAATGACCTGCATAGAACTGTGGAGCATTTATTAGTCACGAGCTCCCTTTAATGTCTCAATGCTGAAATTGAAATTGAAACAGGAACATGGTTAGGACTGAAGGAACACAAGACTAATAATGAGTTTCTGTATATTGCGTTAAATTTGGGCATCGCCATCCATTTGGGCAAAGTAAATAAATAAATTAAGATAACAAAACAAAACAGAAGGGACATTTTTTTTTTTATCTTTAAAGGGTAAATTCGTAACGGTGTCAATTCAGATTCTACTTCCGCATGAAAGCGTTGCCATTCCTACTTCCTTTTTGTACTTATAAATAAACCATTTTGTAACCACGTACTCAAAACTAATCTCCAGTGGTTTGTTTTTATTTGTCTTATAATTTTATTAATAATAGAGACAAACAATTATAGAACGGCGACATCTAATATATAACTTAATTTATCCTAATAGTAGTTTTGAAAATCATCATCATCATCAGGTCCATTTATGTTGGTTCTAACCCCCATTTGCGGTAGATAACTAAAAAAAGGGCGCGATCCGTTGTCAATTCAGGGTGTAAAGCAGGTCTAGACATTATACAGTTTCATGCCCAAAGACCTTGGGTATAAAGTAACAAAAAAAAAATTAAGTTCTACAAATGCTATGAGACATCCACTTATCGACAAGATACTTGAATTAGACAAAATTCCCCATTGGCTCTGATCATTAATCAGGTCAAATAAAGGCAACTCTGATTTCTCCTTCTATTCATTTAATGCATCAACACTAAGAACCATCACTGATTTCAGTCAGCAAATGCATCAACCCAGCATGTATTTTAATGCATTTGCTGAGTTTAATCAAAATCAAACACATATAGGGTTTGTTAAAAGGCAAAAATGAGGATAATTCTGTAGTTGCTTCATTTACTGGTAGACTCCCAACTACTACCTCTATCAAGACACTAGCAGCACAGGCTTTATTTTTATGTCCTCAGGGAGGAAAATTATGTCAAACTTGGGAGTTGGTAGATCAGGCTGCATTTCGCAGTAAAAGCCTAATCGGTGTATCTCTAAAGACAGTAACAATAAAAGTAATCCAAAAAGGAAAAAATAAAATAAAATACAGTACTTAAATGTATAAATAAAAAGGCATTGCATTGCTAAACAGATTTGCTGAGCAGCACATATTATAGCACATGCAAAAGAAGATGTTTATTAGTCTGTAAAAGTAGATTTTTTTCCTCCTGCTATTTCCCCTTCGCTACACTTATCAAAACCTCTGCATGTGGAAGTTGTTTGCTCCATTTTAACCTACCCCCAGTGGTGTGTGGAACAACAAAAGCCCAACTGTCCTGTTCTTTTCCACGCACCCAAACGCAGCACCTACCCCCGAATCTCCGCCAATCAGCGGCCGGTGTTGGTAGTAAACAAGCGGCACAGTGTGGGCGGAACGCGACAGCTGATTGGCTGAGCTGCGCTTTCTCAGGTACACACCCCCGCTTGAACAACGTGTTCGGACACGAGTTTCGCCGGGAGGGACTGAGCTGGATTGGGGGGGAGAGAATATGGCTGAAAATGTCCAGAGTTTTTTTTTTTTTTTTTTCACGCAAAGTCACGTAAAACACACCGCAAAAAGGCAAAAGCGCAAATAACGAACACGGTCCAACACGAATGTAAAAAAAAGGATCGTAAACATCATCGGTCAAATTTAAATAAAGCGCGATAAATATCCCAATCTGTGCATATACAGTGTAGGACATTGCAAAAAAGATCATATTTCTGGTGCATGGTCGAAGGCTGCAGACATCTTTGCAGGTATGAAAACATGTAGAAGAATGTAGACGTGGAATCGGAGTTAAGCTAATGCGTATTTTTCTCAGCGCGTGAAAAGCGTTACCAGGTCCGTTTTATGAAAAAAAAAATAACAACCGTGAACGCCCCCAAACAAGCTCACCGATCTCCACCCGGCAACGCAGACCGAGCTCGGGAGAATCACCTCGTCCCTCCCCCATGCGATGAAAGAAGGCAGATTTTCTGCAACCAGTAATCCGCTCTACGTCGATGACCCCCGCGTACAAAAATATCATGTTTTTTTCCGCACTTACTTTTAAAAACCTTCGTCCTGACCGTCCGGTCCGAGCTGCTCTTGCAGCGGAACGTCGCTGCCTGCCTTGCCTGCTTGCCTGCCTTGGCTGTCCCGCCGCTCGCCGGCTCTGTAGTCAGCCGGAGGAGGAAAAAAAAAAAAAGGGGGTTGGTCGGAAACGTGCCTACGTGTGTCTGCTCGGTGGACCAATGCCGGAGGTGACAGCTGGGCAGAGCGCAGAGATATCAGCCCGCGGCGCGCTGTGCACAAAAGGATGATGTAGGTGAGGGGTTACCAGAGCAGCAGCAGCAGCAGCATCCACTGTCTGTCTGTTTCCTGTCAGCCTGCCTGTCTGCAGCACGAGCAAATCTCCTTGCTGCTTCTTGCTCGTGTGTTTCAGTTTGATAAACATCTAACATGGCTCCCGTCCAAGAAAACATAAACAACTAAAATAGGTTATTTTTGTGCACTGCATTGCTGTAGCTATTTTTTATTTTTTTTTTTTTGCACCCATGGATTAGATAAAGAGTGATGCATTTGCTTGCAAAACGCTTGCACAAATAAGATGTGTTGGCTGGAAGAGATGCCGAATCTCCATGTAACCTCAACTACCATGAGGTTATAGACATGAGCTCCAACTAATGCTTAAAAACAAAAAATCTGCAATCCCTAAAATGTACAGCGCATGTATATTTTCCTGTAGATTTTTGTCTAGACCGTGTAATCTGACTGCCATTAATCCAGTGTAAGAGAAGAACTTCCATTTTAATGTGACTGACAAATGAAAAGGTCGGCATTTTTTAGCATCAAATAACAGTTTCTATCAGTTGGGGGAAAAAAACAAAAAAACAACAAGCCTTACAACCTTTGTATTCTGGCATTTCACCCCCTAACATCACACGGCGGATTGCCTTCATATCGCACAGGACTCGACTGTGTGTTATGCGTGTTTGTTGCTGTGTTGGAGAGTCCGGATTAGTGTCGGCTGTCTGCACCCTCTCCACCAGACATCCAGTCAGCAGGGATTTTAGGCTCTGAGCACCGATACAGTCTGACTGAGTATAACCGGGGCCTTTTTCCCCAAATCTACACATAAACCTGACGGGGTTTCTCTGAATCAAACGCTTACAGGACGATGCCCAGGCCTCGACTGGATTAGAGCTGATTCATGATGAAGAAATGATGAGAGCAGGAGCTGTGCCAAATGTTCGCAGCAGTAAGATTTAACTGGCATCTAACGAGACCTTACTGGGTTGTCACGGCATATATGACTACATTTTCTTTTCAGGGGGAAAATATTGGGCTCAGACGAGACCAATATTTTTGGCATAACCCTCAAACTCAATACACATCCCATAGAACTGCGTCACGTTATCTAATAAGAATTATGTGGATGTAAAATGTCTTCACATGCATGATGTAGTCAACATTAATGTGACCTATATTCTTTATTCAACTAAAGACAAACAAATTCCCTTAAGGGGGGGCTTCAATAAACCGATTGCATGGGTATGCAAAAAAAGTGACAGAAAATGTAACGTAGAAAAAGCACCATGGCAAGCTGAAGACATTCATCAATAATTGAAGAAAACATGGAACAACAGTTACGTGACTAAAACTGGGCCTCTCTACCTAATTAATAAATCGACGAGACTGAAACTTGTCTGCGCTTTGGGAATTTCCGGTTAGTTGTGGTTGTGCTTTCATCGCGACAGTGTTCCTCTATCTTCTCTATGTTACTGCAGTAAGAAGTAAGGCTGAAATACAGAATCCTTTCCCCCTGAATCCAAACACCAAGGCCAGGTTAAAATCACCCAAAAACCTTGTTGCAGAATGCGGTTTGGTCTGATGGGATGAAAGGGTCATTTTTTTCACCAAAATTCCAAAAAACTAAATTTGGCACGTCACCACAAAAACACCATACCTGCAGTGAAACACGGAGGTAGCAGCGTCATGCTTGCTTTGGGATGACTTCTCCTCTGATGAAATGAGGCTTCCCCAGAAGACCTGGAGGATCACATATGGTGTGATATTTTAATTTGTTGGATATTTTTGTAAACCGGCAATAACCAACAATCTCTCTCTCTCTCTCTCTCTCTCTCTCTCTCTCTCTCTCTCTCTCTCTCTCTCTCTCTCTCTCTCTCTATCTATCTATCTATCTATCTATCTATCTATATATATATATATATATATATATATATATATATATATATATATATACATATATATATATGTGGGGACTTGGAGACAGTCACAATAAATGTTTTTGTCACTTCTCTTCAATGCATGAAGATGCTAAGTTGATAAAGCGCTTTTTAAGCCAGGCTGACAAAATAACGTAAAATCAGTATGAAGTTTTAAATCTGTTTTCATTTAAACTTGAATAGTAAATGGCAGGTGGGGAAATGATTTGTGCCCTTCCCTATAATCAGTGGAAAAGTGTCTCTTGACATTACAGCAATCAAACCCTTACATTTGCTAACCAGCTTTGAGCCTTTAGACATGAGCTCTAGATCAGGGTATGAATAATTTTGGCCTTAACTGTAACTATTGGTGTATTGTAATTTCCATGTGTAAAAAAGAAAAAAAATGTGGGTAGAGCACCAGAACTATAGCCTTCTTTCACCCAGCTGACCTTCAGTGCAGAGAAATAGTGCTGCATTGCTCTGTTGCATACAGCCAAGACAGTCCTGTTCATTAAAAGCATTGTTACCAGTGAGCAGCCAATGATTATTCAGTAGCATGTAGAGCCACACTCAGGAGGAATTGCCTGGAGGATGTGTCCTACCAACACACTGAAACAGGCTTAGGGTCTGGACTTTGACTGGGCCACACTTTTCTGTTTTATTTTTTTCCAGCTGTTGTGTTGCAGATTTGCTGCAGTAAATAGGATCATCGTATTGCGGCAAGACCCAATTTTGGCCAGGCTTCAGCAGAGTCTGCATTGTTTCTGGCTCTGAAATTAACTTGGTGATAACTACAAATAATAACAAAGCACATCTTCAAGAGAAATTCCATGCTAGTTTTATTTCTCAGCACGTCTTAGTGTAGACGGAAATATGAAAATATTAGTGAATACTCAGATAAGGGTAGGATAATTTTAGTTTGTTGAACTTCTAACTCTGTAGATATTTTTTATGATTATCTGTGCTCTATTTAAATACCCAGTGTTTTTATTTTTATTTTTACAGTTTCCATCTGCCCTTTTTATTCACGTTCTAAGCTTTGACAAAAAAAATGCAATTGTAGTGAATGACATTTATTAATCTAGGTCATGTGTCTGGAAAAAAAGCCCGAATCAGCAGATCACCACCACTGTGTTTGACGACTGGTGTGAGGTTTTCATGATGATACGTTGTTTGGTTCGTAAACATTATAGCGAGATGAGTCTTTCTCCTGGTAACCCTTATCAACAAACCCTACTTGTTCCTTCTTTTGTCTCGCCAACCCTTCAGAACCTTTACTACAGTCTCCCCTTAATATTTTCTTTATTTGACAGTGAAGCCTGCAAACAAAGGCCAGTTGGATTTACTTGAACAGAAACAGACTGCCAGCGAAACAGAAAGCACTTAAAAATAAGTATTTATGAGGAAACAAGAATTAATCTTAAGTGCTCATGGCATACTGTATTTTTTGGACTATAAAGCGCACTTAAAATCCTTAAATGTTCACAAAAATTGATGGTGCGCCTTATAATCCAGTGCGCTTTATAATCCAGTGCGCCTTATATATGATTATTGTTGTGCTTTTTATGTGGTACAATGCGCTCAAAATCAATTCAAATGTGTAAGTAAAACTTTGGTTGGCAACGAAGCCGCTCTGCTCAATCAATATTCGGAGCATTACGGTACACTGTGTCACCACCTGATCGGCCCCCTGAGTCGTCTATAAGACTGCCTGACTGTGATGTCTAAACTAGAAGTGCATTCATTTACTCAGGCGTACTTCACTCCTCAGAGGTCATGTTTTATATGTGACACTGAGCCTGATACACTGAGCTGCTCCAAGCAAGCGGTCTCAAGGACACACAGCATCACATCCCTCTATGTTCTCACTGACAGGTGGGAGCCTGCTGGAACAGAAACGGCTCTAGGTGCTCAGCTAGCTAATCACACATTTTACCATCCGTTCCACCACTTGGTCCCACTGGCAGAAAGTCCTGGAATTGTAGGAATTTGCCACAAGAAATGTAGCCAACAGTACGCTGGACTATGAAGGGTAAAACATCCGTGCAGAGTCCACGCAGCTCATAGTATGCGTACAGTAAGGTGACCAGATTTCTGAAATCAAATCTGGGGACATTTCTTGCTCGTACATAAAAAACAATACATCTCATCAAGACGAAATTAGGAAACGGGGACAGTAATGGTTTCATTTATTTTTACATATTTATTAATATTTAAACAACAAAAATCAAGTGTGAAAGCCAGGAATGTGCCTCTCCACACTTTTAGTATATCCTAAGATTAATAAAATTAATAAATAGTGTTAATAGAAAACTAGAACTGTGTCTTTGGGTTGGGGTGGGAGTGGAGGGGTCTAAGGTGGTTAGCAGGGTTTTTCAATTTTGTGTAGCCCAAAGAGCTCTGCCACCTCCTAAGGGGAGAGTAACATGAGGAAAAGAAAAACCAGTAAATACAAACATTTAGACTGTGGCTCTCTGTGAAGACAGAGTTCCTCAACCTTTTAAAAAAGTGCAACAAATACTTATTCTGCTCATGTCTACATACCTATGAGCAATAGGTTTTCTGCATTAACATAAAAAAGAAGTAGAGGTCAAGCCCGCACGTAAAGGGTGATACATGTTTCTTACTGTCACCTGGCCACATCAGGGGCCTGTGCATCTCAAATAAGCAGATTAATTTCTTTCCATAATGGGCTATAAGCACAGCTCCACTACTTCCTGAACCTCAGCAGCTCTTTTGTTTCCTTTCTTTCTTTACTGGACAGACTGATTAATCCAGATGTGTCTGGCTGGTTACTGAAGTCAGACACACCTGGATTGATCAGGAGCTGCTGAGCTTCAGGAAGAAGTGGAGCTGTGCGTGGAGCCTGTTTAGGACAAGAAAATGGGTTTTGGTGATGTGAGGTGAAACAAAGGCACAGACTTGGAGACCCCTTGAATCAGTGTGCAGCATGAGCATGTATAAACTTACACAAAGTGTGTATAACTACATTATGTGTATGGTAGTAGTTGATGTGCCAGTATATTGTTTGCTCCTATAAGGTGAGTTAACTCCGGTCAGTGAGTCAGCTAACATGAGATCATCTCTGGTTTCTTCAAGGCCTTCTGTGTCTGAAGAGCCATCAGCCCCGGTATCCAGAGGTCTGGATAAAATAAGAGGAGAAGAGAATGTATTATGTGCAGAACTGACATTTTTAAGACACAATAAAAAATACAACTAATCTGCCTCTTAGTTCTGCCACAGCAAGGAAAGTGCAGTGAAACTCATGTTCAGTGCAGAGACTCAGAAAGAGGTTATATCCTCAGACAATTAGGCTTCTCAACTCAAACCTGAGTCACCCTGTTTTACATAGCAAACTTCACACACTACATTACTCAATACGTTACTTTATCACTTAAATCATGTCAACGCTTTATCACTTGAACTTTAATAATCCTCTAAGTAAAATTTTATCTCTTCTCATCAAGTGTTCTTTCCATCAGTGTTCCTATTTTCCTCCACCCATTTAATCTCCTTTCTGACTTTCTATCCTCTTCCTCTCTCCTCTCGTATCAATCTTACATTATTCTAAAACAGACATTATATAATTAAAATCAGTTCCAAAAACATTAGAATGTACAACATGAAAACTTCCAATTATTGTTATTTTTATTATTATATCATCTAATTAAATACTACAAATCTAATTACCACAATATTAGGAGCTACAAGCAAAAACAACATGATAAATTGACATTAAACAGGTGGTTATCTCTTCCTCCATCATTCTCAGATCATGTAGATCTTTTCTCATTCAGTTCTCCTGTTACTGACTCCTATTTTTTCATGAGGAGCTTTCATATATCCAAAGTGAGCAGTAGAAAAGCTAAACCTAAGCCTGGAAGTCTATGCTCATAAATCAGCAAAACAACTTGTAATAACTCTACTTCCAACTATCTGAAATATAAACTAAAGGTCACCAATCAGTTCTAAAACATCTTTAGAGGAACCCTTGTTGATCCCTGGATAACCAGCGTACCAGATTAGTGCCTTACAAAGAGTTTTCAATTATTCTGTTACAATTTATCCAAGTGTCTTTTACTGATGTGAGCAGCAACTCGTGGTCTTGTCTTACTTTTTATTGATCATTTTTAACCTGGACAAAAACCAAACATTTATCACAGGATCAGCCCGATCAAAATACTTACCATGACACAGGGCAGCTCCCCTTGTAACAACGAATTTCCACTTGTTCTTCTTCTGTTTTAAAAGTGGTGCGCTCTTCTTCTTCTTTTTCTTCTTCTTCCTCTTCGTGTTTTAATGGCATCTGACATCCAAAAGGATCATTACCGCCATCTTGTGGTGCGCGCAGCGCACCCAGTTACCGCAACACTTATTCCCCCTCGGTAAAATCGGGGACATTTCCGGGGACAGCTTTAGCCGGGGACAGGTGGTCCAAAACGGGGACAGTCCCCGGAAATCGGGGACGTCTGGTCACCCTAGCGTACAGTACAGCAGAGTATGTGGGAGTCTTTAGGAAGCCCGCGGCCAGAGTACGAGCTAGCAACAATAAACCTAGTAATTTAATTCAATATAAAAGTTATGTTGATTTTAGCATTATGTTCGAAACAGTGCAGTGTAGTCCAGCTACTCTGCCAACAGAGACGGATAGCTCTCCCTTTCAGGAGAGAGCTGTGTACGCGGAGGGGCGGAGTAATATTACACACTTGGGAAGAATATTTAATGCGCCTTTATAATCCGTTGCACCTTATGTGTGTGGAAAGACACACATAGACACATTAATTCACAGTGTGCCTTATGGTCAGAAAAATGTGGCCAATTCAACAAGGTTTCAGAAACACTCCTGGGAGATATTGCTCCGTATTGATGTAAAAGCATCACCAGGTTGCAGCAGGTTATATCTGGCTGCACATCCATGTAGTGAATCTCCCATTCCACCACATCCCCGAGTGTGCTCTTTCGGATTGAGATCTGAGGACTGTGAAAGTTGTCTGAGTACAGTGAACTTAATGACATAATGAGGAAATCAATTTGGGATCTTTGATTTCCTACTACTGTCAGGGTTCAGTTTCTGCCTGTCTCACCCTGGACAGTTTCTGGCACTTTCCACCTCCCATTTACCACAGTTCTCCACTCCACCTTCTGATCAGTTCCACCTGCCGTCCCTAATCAAGCCCGGATTCTTTCCACCTGTCAACACTCCTACTTAAGCTCACCTCAGTCAGCTCTTCCCCGCCGGATTGTCATCATCTCTACCGTTTTGATGCCTCTTCTCACGTTTCCCTGCGACTCAGCTCACAACCCCTCTCAAGCTCCTCTTGTCACTCTCCTTCCTGCTGCCTCCCCGCATGCACCAGCCTTCGTCCCTCGCCACCTTCCTCACCACCTTCCTCTGCCTCAAATCTGCTTCACTCATACCTCGTCCTGATTGTGCTTCCTTCGTCTGCCTGCCAGCATTTCCCACGTCTGCCTGCCTGTGCTTCCCACCTCTGTCTGCCGGTCTTCATCCAACTACCAGCTCCAGCTCTGCCGCGTCTCCAGCCACAGTCATTATCACCATCTCTGGTCACCTCCTCCACAACTCATTACCCTCAATAAAACTCTTAGAACATAACTCTGTGTGTGTGGTTGTGTTCGGGTACATCAGGACATATCCTGACAACTAGAAGTAGCCATAAGAAGAGCCACACTGTGATAATAATGGCATGGTCATGGTCAGCAACAATCACAGTTAGGCTGTGGTGTTTGGAGGATGCATGACTGGCACTAAGGGACACAAAGAACGTTTAAAGCAATATTATGCAATGCATTACACCATCACCAGCAGCGGCTTTGAACCAGTAAAACAATTCAGGAGGCGCCTATGATTTCATGTTTCTTTCTCGTTCTGTTAAACTTCAGGAAGTCACCTTCACTAAGTCTAGATGCCTAAATGCAATGAGTGGATGCCGTGTGATTTGCTGATTTACTTTCTGTGTTAACAAACAATTGAAAAGGTGTACTCAATAAAATGGCTGGTGAGTGAATATGTACGCAGTAATTACATTACAGTAAAGGGCCTTTGTCAATCATTGGGTATACTTCAGCAGCATATGCCTATGTTGCTTTGCTAAAGTAATTGATCAAGATCACCTAACATTGTTGTAACTGGGTCCAGAAGATAGGCTACTGAGAATTCTGCAACTAAAACATTTACAGTGGCTTTCAAAAGTATTCATAGCCTTTGAACCTTTCCACATGTTGCCACATTAGAACCAAAAACATAAATATATTCTATATTTATGTTGCATATACAACTGTGAAGTAGAAACTTATACAAGATTTCTTGTTTTTTTTTTTACATATAAAAAAAATTTAAAATGCATTCAGCACCTCTGAGTCAATACTTTGTGGAACCAACTTTTGCTGCAATTACAGCTGCAAGTCTTTTAGTGTATGTCTCTACTAGCTTTGCACATGTAGCGGCTGAAAGGTTTGCCCATTCTTCTTTGCAAAACAGCTCAAGCTTAGTCAGATTAGCTGGAGAATGTTTTTGAACAGCAGTTTTCAGATCTTGCCACAGATTCTCAATTGAATTTAGGCCTGGACTTTGACTGGACCATTCTGACACATGTGAATAGGTTTTGTTTTAAACCGTTCCATTGTAGCCCCGGCTTTATGTTTAGGGTTGTTATCTTGCTGGAAGGTCTCAAGTCTCAAGTCTTTTGCAGACTTCAAGAGGTTTTCTTCCAAGATTGCCCTGTATTTGGCTCCATCCATCTTCCCATCAACTCTGACCATCTTCCCTGTCCCTACTAAAGAGAAGCACCTTTAGAGCATGATGCTGCCACCACCATATCTGACCGTGGGGATGGTGTGTTCAGAGTCATGTTCAGTGTTAGATCCCCGCTACACATGCCGTTTTGCACTTTGGCCAAAACCTTCAATTTTGGTCTCGTCTGACCAAAGCATCTGTGTTTGCTGTGTCTCCATTACGGCTTCTGGCAAACTGCAAACGGGACTTATGTTTTTTTTCTTTTTGCCACTCTTCCATAAAGACCACATTTGTGCAGTGCACAATTATTAGTTGTCCAGTGATTCCCCCCACCTGAGCTGCAGTTCACCCATGGGCCTCTTGGCTTCATCTCTGATCAGTGCTCTTCTTGTTCAGCCTGTAAGTTTAGGAGGATGACCTTGTCTTGGTCAATTTACAGTTATGCCATACTCTTTCCATTTCCAGGTGATGGATTGAACGGTGCTCCATGAGCTGTTCAAAGATTGGGAAATCCTTTTATAACCTAGGCTTGCTTTAAACTTCTCCACAACTTTATCCTTGACATGTCTGGTGTGTTCCTTGGACTTCATAATGATGTTTAATCCCCAATATTCCCTTAACCAACCTCTGAAGCTGTCACAGAGCAGCTGTATTTGTACTGAGATTAGATTACACACAGGTGGACTCTGTTCAGTCATTAGCAATCATCAGGCATATTCTGGAGGCAATTGGTTGCACTCAGACAAAAGGGGGCTGAATACCTTTGCACACCGCACTTTTCAGTTTTTTATTTGCAAAAATGTTTTCAAATGAAGGATCACTTTCTTTCTACTTCCCAATTGTATACCACTTTGTGTTGGTCTTTCACATAACAATCAAATAAAAATGTATGTGTTTGTGGTCGTAATGTGACAAAATGCGGAAAGGTTCAAGGTGTATGAATAATTTTGCAAACCACTGTAGATACCAAAGCTGTAGATCCCTGTTGAGACGCCTCAAACATACAGAGGAGCTTGGTCACTTTATTTGTAAAATAAGGGATTAAACTTTTTAGTCTGGATTTAACAGTCCAGCTAAAGATGGAGAACTGTTAGTGATTGTAGAAAGCAAAGTGAGATTGGTACGAGTAGCAGAAATCTCATTGGTCTTCAGTTAATTTGAAGGTCTTCATTCTTTAAAAAAAAAAGGCGTATACCTAAGGGGCATTCCACTCAACAAACCAAATCCCAGGGTGCCTGTGACATCCAGCAGGCCCAGACCCACCCGTCCCTGCCCTACTGGTCTTTCTTGAAAAAGAGCAAGACGGTGGGAGAAAGAGGTGGAGAAAAGCATGTATATGTAACACACAAAAAGGTCAGGAAAGGAATAAAGGGCACCACAGTGTCCTTGCTGCAGATACATGCCTTCACTGTAAGGACTCAGCTGTACTATGGAGTAGTAGAGGGTGAAACAGCTTACATTTCATGGCACCACCTCTGAAAACTGTTGAGATTTAACACCAAAACCACATTTGTCAGTTTGTGTTCTTGTGCTCATAAATGCTTGATAATATGTGAGAGACTTACTTGTGCTGCTGCAACAAGTCAGGAAGTCAACTCAAAGATTCCTCCTCCTAACCCTCTGTTGAAAATCCAAACCTGTCTCACTAACTGCAAGGAGGTGTGGCAGCTGCTCTGCAACCCAGAAGTAGACCACGGGGGTGCAGAAAATAGATGCATTGATGGATGCGGGTCTCACAGCTTAATTTTAACTCACAGTTTTCAACACTGGGGAGCCTGTGTGCAATTTGGAGGTGTGTGTATATCACCCCTTAAAAGAAGGGAGAAAGTATAAGAAATGATCACAGAAGATCGAATCACTGCTCTTCCATTCATTCGCTTGCACTGAGTGTGTATTTCAGAAAACAATACACAAATATTAAAACTAATGGTGCTAATTAAAGTGCGAATTGAACCAGCACATAATGTTTCACATCGCCTTTGCATTAACAAATAAAATACAGAACACAGGGATCTCTGGTCACACCATATTTGTATAATCTTTAAAATAAATGATTTAAGCTATATATATATTTTAAAAACAAAACAAAAATAAGTATTTTACACTAAATGTATTTAACAATTTTAGGCATTTTATTCTGAATTATTGAATGTTTTTATAGCACAGTCAAAATTAATTTTCTAAGCAAGAAATAGAAATAATCCCAATCAAAACAATTAAGAAAACACATTACTTGTACTAACTGCACAAATACAAACAGGCAGCGCATTACTCTTCTTTATACAAATCAAACTGCTGGCGCCATAGCGGGACATGAGGCTTCCTGCCACTAGCAGCAGTGCTAAACTGGTTAGCTTTACTTCTCACGCAGTAAATAAGCACCGAACAAAGAAACCCCGTCATGCAAAGCAAAACATACACATACATGCAGGGCTAGTACACATCCACATGTTATTCTCCTAAAAGTTTTATCCCTTTAATTACCTTAAAAGAAGGGAGATAGTAAGAGAAATTATCACAGAAGATGGATCACCGATCTTTCATTCACTCACTTGTGTGTGTGTGTGTGTGTGGGGGGGGGGGGGGTATGCGAGTCCCCCTAGCCTAGTGGATCATGTAGGTAATAACGCTAAACTAACCCCTATTCCAAAGTAAGACCACTTCATTACTTTTGTTTTTTTGCACATTTTAAAGCAAATTAAGTAAACACACAAATGCAAATAATCAAGATATATGAACCTATTATTCAGTTCAAACTAATCAGGATTATACCCTGCAACATGTGCACTTTGTTGTGGCCTTAACATTGCCGGCCCCACAGAACGGATATGCAGCCTCCACGCTCCAACCTTTCCTCACCGGGGACTCTAAAATGATGCCAACACATTAACATACCACCACAATTTCCATAGGGAAGTGTTGGGTGTACTGAAAATATTGAGGGAACTCTCAATCTCTAGAACAAATGGAGCTGAAATGGGACATCCGTTGTGAACCAACAAACTATTCCAACATCCTTGAAATATAGCTTATTTTAAACATTATAAGGGATCTAAAACTGGTATAAAAAGCCACCAAGGAACACAGGTCAGAGAGAAAGTTATTGAGAAGTTTAAAGCAGGGTTACATTATAAAACAATATCCCAAGCTTTGAACATCTCACAGAGCACTCAATCTATTATCCAAAGGACTATGACGCAGCTCCAAAACTACCAAGACACGGCCATCCACTTAAACTGACAGGCTGGGGAGGCTGGAGAGAATCAGAGAAGCATCCAAGAGGCGCAGGGTAACACTGGAGGAGCAACTGAGATGCACAGCTCAGGTGGGAAAATGTGTTGAGAGGCAAGCAAATTTGTCATGCACTCCAAAAATCTGTCCTCCATGGAAGAGTTGAAAACAAAAATCCACTGTTGACAGAAAGCCCTGTTTGCATTTTGCCATAGGCCCTGGTGGGACACAGCAAACATGTAGAAGAGCAAGCTCTGTTCAGATGAGACCAAAATCTGACTTTATGGGTAACTTTGGAGGAAGACTAACACTCTATATCACCCTGTACACAACATCCCTGTATTTAAACATGGTGGTGGCAGCATCAAACTGTGGAGTTGTTCTTCTTCAGGAGGGACAGGAAAGCTAGATGGCGTTGATGGATGTAGCTGAATACAGGGCAACGCTGGAAGAAAACCTGTAAGATACTTGAGACAGGTGTGCCGGTTCACCTTCCAAGAGGACATGGGGAATGGTTTAGATCTAAGAACAGAGGAATCACTGAAAAAATCCTGCATATAGTGTAGACAGGAATGGTGCCCAAACTGTGTTGAAAATGTTAACCTTTGAACAAGTATTACAAAACTGACAAACAAAAAGAGCTAAATTTCTGCTTTCTCTACACTCACCTTTGCTGTTGTGATGAGTTGTCAGAAAATGAACAGGGGCAGGCTTCTCTAGCAACCAAAACCTTCATTAAATCTCACTCCTGCATACTAAAGTTCCAAGAAAATCTAGAATAAAGAAGTACAAACAGATCTAATCTGAGATTGAAACGAGTTAACAGGGGAGTAACTATGAAGACAGAGGAGTAAAAACTCTTGGAGGGTGGATGTGTGGATGCAGCTGAGTGATCACTGACAGTGATGACAAGGAGATGACAGGGTGAGACACAGGATCTACAACATTAAGCTAACCGAGGACATCTAGAGGCAATGACAAGCACAGAACCCAAACTCAGACAAGTGTTTTTTGTTTGGAATAAAATATAAATAAACCAATCTAGAAAATAGAGTTGTGTGTCCCTAAACCCAGCACATATTTAAATTAGTAAGTTTCTGCTGTCACCGTTTCTTTTGTACCTTTGTCCTTCCTCGGTGAGATCCGAACAAAAAACATGAATAGTGTAAAGTCTGGATTTTCATAGCCTTCAATACTTTATTGTACTGTGGCAGAAAGATCAGGCTCACTGACGAACAGGTCTCTCACTCGGGTCTGTCATATTTAAACGGGTCAGTTGATTTATGCGGTATCGGATGGGATGACAACAGGCATTACAGGAATGATGACTCCACCTTGCTTTCAAGCCTTGTGACCTTGTGATCCCGACAACCTCAGCTGGACTCCGACAACCTCAGCTGGACTATGAACACCATGTCACTGGTGAAGAGGGCACAGAAGCGACTGTACTTTCTGCGGAGGATGAGGAGAGCCCGCCTGCCCCCGCCCATTCTCACGACCTTTTACAGAAGCACCATAGAGAGTATTCTGACCAGCTGTCTCTCTGTGTGGTGTGGAGGCTGCAGTGCCTCCGACTGGAAGAACGTGAGGAGAGTGGTGAGGACAGCAGAAGGGATCATCGGGGCTCCTCTTCCGTCCATTAAAGACATTTCATCGCAGCGCTGTGTGTCTCGAGCCCGTAACATCATCAGAGACCCCTCACACCCCCACCATGGACTATTCTCCCTGCTGCCCTCTGGAAAGAGGTTCCGCAGCATCCGCTGCAGGTCCACCAGGTTCTGCAAAAGCTTTTTCCCTGCTGCCATCAGACTGTTGAACTGCTGAAGTATAAAAACGGACTGAGTACCACACTCGACCCGCTAATTTGCACATTTGTATGTATCCTTCAATATCGCTGCTGCACTTTTTCCGGAAACGTACTGCAAAACTGTTTACAATGCAACTGTCTATTGTTAAATCACTGCTGCACCTTACTGCATATTTGTTTACATTGCTTACATTGTCTTTACATTTCAATCTGCCTACTGCTCACTGCTGCACTTTATCCGAAAGTTAAATTGAAAGTTATCCTGTATTTGACTGTGATTTACCACTGCATTTTTCTTATCCTGTACTGTAAATTCACTGCAAGGTATCCTGTAGAGTTACTGCAATCTTTCTGAGCTGTATGAAAAAACGAAATTTCGTTCTGTATGCACTCTGTGCTACAAAATGACAATAAAGAAAGTCTAAGTCTAAGTCTAAGTCTAAGTCTTTGCTTCTCTTTGAATTGTAGAAGGTCCCTGTCGGCTCTCCCGTGAAATCAACAGTCCGTTTACATTACAGCTCACGTTTAGCATAGACCTCACCCAACCAGAACGGAGGCTGCAGTGTTCAACCACTGGAACAGGAAGAAAGTGATATGACCGCTAAAATGCATAAAACATAAGTAAAATAGGATGACCTCCAGATTGTGATACAAACTGAGAAAAACATCCAGAGTTAAGTGCTTCACAGAGCATGAAACATTTGTTATCCAGAAAAGAAAATGTAAATCTCATTTCTGGTGTTTATTAGCGGCTAGATCAGTAGCCGATAAAGGAGCAGAAACGTTTAATGGGTCAGCAGGGAAGCTTCTGTAGCAAGAACCTATACTGAAAGTAACCCAGCCCATTGCAAAACACAGCTTGAAGCTTTAGAATCTCAGCTGAGGGAGTAATAAAACTAAAGTTGCTTTCTGTAACAAGCAGTAAATGTCTGTTTTTTTCCAGTAAAATAAAAAAAATAAAATAAAAAATTGGTAGATGGAAAACTACAATGAAAATTTCAAAATGTATCTTTGCCAAACCATTTTTTTTAAAGAAAATTAGCTAATGGCATTTTTTTTTTTACATAATTTTAATCAGTTTGTTGCTTTTTCTTCCACAAAGGTTAACTTAACATTCCTCCCCTATGCAAGCCGTTGTGCAAAAATAAAAACTATGTCGTCACTCTGTTGGTTTACCAAAACTGAAACAAATGGATACATTCACTCTTTTTTATCAAACACTCAAATTTATACGTGCTTCTAAATTGTTGCAAATTCAATTTCAGAGTGATCTGTCGTAGACTAAAGATAAACATAACCACCGGTTGGAACCTTAAATGGTTGGGAAGCAAGGATTTATTCTACAATGAAGATGGTTTTCATTATTTTCTATCTTGCCATCTATGGTGGTGTATTGAAAAACACACAAGTCTTTCAAGGAAATGAAAGCGACTATCTGGAACGTCCAATCTTATTACGCTTTGAAAGTATTTGTGCCACTGTAGTTTGTGCCCCTAATGTCTGAATACTGCATGTATACTGGGATCTAGTGTGTGTCATTCACACACTAGATCCCAGTATACATGCAGTATACTTATTCAGATTTTTATTTGCTGAATTAACCTGAAAGGGGGTCTAGCCATGCATTCACTTTAGGTTACAAGACTGAATTGAGGTGAATCTTCATCAGTGCAGAACAAGTGTTTGCACAGGGTTCTGTGGAAATAAGTAATGCTATTTTTGGGTCATTGCTGCAATGTTTGAGTAGCAGCCATGTAAACACTGTGGCTGTATACTTTATTGACATGTCCAAAACCTTAATGGCAATCTGGTTTGGCTGGTGATCAAATTATGTATGCTACAGTGTCACATGTGAAGGCAGCGCTTCAACTTTAGTTACCCAAGGCATTGGAATGCAAAGCAGAAATGTAATAGTGTGACGTCAGGTGAAGAATATTAAACAGCTTACTGTACTGAGCAAACATGTGAAAAGTTATTTTAATAAGATATTACATGACAAGATAGCAGATAGCACCAAACAGGAATATTGTGTACTCGCGATGATTCTAACAGCGTCTTAAAATGACTCACAGATGATTTAGCTTAAAGACTGGACAACCTAACCACTTTTCTAAAAGTTCATTTAAAGCAAAAAAAAGGGGGGTTGCTACTTTTCATTGATCACAGTTGCATATTCTTACACTTACATACTGTTGTTCAAGCAACATATTTTGAAACAGCTCTGCTAGCTATATACATAGGTAAATACCAGAAACCTATTTTCTGTTCACATCAAAGAGCAGATAGAAATTGGATGTCTGATATACAAATAACTTAACAAAGGAAGTCTTTCATAAAAAAAATTGCCCAAATCAGTAAATGCCTGCCATAGTGAGAAAATGCTAGCTGGATGGATGCTAGCTTAGTGCGCCCGAGGACAGGCCCAGGTCTTCCTCCCACTCCGTCTCCCCTTTTTTGTCCATTTATCCATTTGGTCCAATGTCAGGTCAGGAAAACTGGATGACGAGATTATGTTGGTTTTTTTTCTTGTCCGAGAAATTAGGTTTACTTGAGGCGTGCTTGTGACATCAATGTTGGGGTGAAAGGGTGACTGGCTCGTTTGTTGCTTGGGGTCTTTTCAGTGAGGATGGTGGCATGTCTTTGTGATCCCTCCAAGTCAACTGGAAGTCGAGACCTGGATTAGAAAATTTAGAAGGCAACTGTCAGTGCCTTGGACATACGGTTTTATGTTTTTACACTAAAATTATTTCCATTTACAGCAAACTTACCTTCTCCGTTTGTGTTCTCATTGGCCTTTCTATTCTGTTACAAAGAAACACACAGAACGTTTTTAAGGCAGTAAAACCACAGTACATACTAAGAATAGATGTTTGAATTGGAGCATTACATATATTTTGAAAAGACTGAGTACAGCAAGCACCTTGTTAAGTAAAAAAAACAGGTAAAAACATGGTTTAAAAATAAAGCTAAATGTGTCCATCAGAATTCTGAAAGTATGCTAGCTCTTGTTTCATCAAAACATAAATTAAAAGTGTAAACAATGTCACTATGTGATTATTCAGAAGGGCAGTAAATATAAAACCAATAAATGAAGTCATGTTTCAAGTTAGCTGTAAGAACTAGCGACAGCTTTAGCTCCATACAGACATGAGTGTCACAAATCTTCTCATGTACCTTATTTTAGAACCAAATAAGGACCACATACAGTATTCGGTTTATTTTTCTTAAGTTAAAATATTTTAAAAATTGACATATATTTATGTATTTTTAAACAACATTTATTACTCTTTTCACTCACCCATTTGCAAAACATCCTTTTCAAGCTCCTAAAGCCACAATGTTCAAGCAATTTCAGCAAAGTTGCAGCAACTTACTTTGTTTTTAAAAACAATTTCTAAGGTGAGATAATTACTTGGTTAGGATCTGGAATAATAATTTTAAAACTAACAAAGGGTCACTAAGATAGAGTTGTCGATAATATTAAAAGGTTTCTACAAAAAAACTAATCATGTAGATTTCTTGGATCTATCTCTGTAAGATTGGAATACGGTGATGTAGAAAATGTTCAGCCTTCTCATTTCCCTATTTTCTATGGTATTCTTCAAGTTTCTATTCTAAGATCATTTGAATTAACAATTTACAATTAATATAACCTCTCCATTATACAATTGTTAGGTAAAACTTAAATTAACATTTATTGTCCCCAAATGGCAATTTTCTGCACAGTCAGCAGTTACACACAGGAAAAAAAAGAGCATACAACAACAACATCAACAACAATCTTTCAGTACAAAAAATGTGTGACAGTTGAGTCCTACATGCTGGAATAGTATCGATTTTACAGAGTGGCCTTCTCCGCCATCATGGAAAAAGTTGAAACTCAGTCCATAGTGGAATGCCAGCATCGCATACAATAATCTTTATTTAATGATCTAATATTTTAGAGCTCATCAAAAGGGATGCCAGCGATTTTACTGCATCTGTTAACAATGTCCTGCAAACATTAGCTATTCCTGACTGAAAGGGACTCATGCCACGGCATTATTAAATTGTAAATTATGTCCTTCTGCTGATGACACCACTCTGTCTACATTAATTTCACCACTGACACAACAGTTTCCCTTTCTGTTCTGGACTACGGTGGTGTAATTTATGTGAGAGAAGCCATCCCTTAAACCTCTAGGGGCAGGAACTCACCCTGTTTTAAGATTCCTCACTGCTCATTTCTGTGGTACACATGATTGGGTAATGGATCAAAAATAGGCCTGTTGATTGACTTACAAGCCAAATACAAGAACAGAAGAAGAAGAAGAAAAAAACACTCTGCGTCTTTGTCATACCTTTACAATCATTCTAATCTCAATTGTGGCTAAGTTCCAAAAACTTCAAAAAATCCCTACAGGGTGGGTCAGATCCATATCTTATTGGAATGTGCCAGAGCAAAGCTTTGAACGGACGCCTGTGATTCCTCTTTCTCAGTTTCAATGTTCAATCCTCCATCTTATAAACCGTCATTGTCATCAGTATTTAGCTGTTATCTTTGTTTTACTTTAACCTATTGTGTACTCCTTGGGACCACTGAAAATGCAAGTTCTCCCTCAACAGGTCTCCTGAGGATGAAATAATAATAATAAATGACTAGAAGCTCTGCAGATGCCCTGCTAACAGTGCTCCTACAAGCTAGCCTTCTGGACCTTTTCTGTTGAACTTGTGCAAAGACTCAAAGATAACAAAGGATCTTTTGGCTCAGTGTGTGTGTGTGTGTGTTGAAATTATTTTAAGTGATCATCAGAGCCATTATTTTTACCCTTGTAAAACCTGCTTAAAATGGTGAAATTTGACTGCTAAAATAGAATCTTAAATGAAGGTCTTTTAAAAAAAATCTGTAGCTGTAGTGAAAAGGCTATCTGTATTCAATTGGTGTTTCAAAATGCATTGATGGAAGAGATTAAAGACTGTAGGGTCGTCCCGTGTAGTGGTTTGAAGTTTACAACAGTGAAATAAAATAAAAAATATTTAACTCCGGCTTCAGATGTATGTTTCTCATCCCCAGCTTCTTAGTCTATTGAGATTTTCTACATCTGCCTGCAGTCTGTCAGCTCGCGCGGTTACATAACTGATTTAGGACGATGAGCTACACCAACAAGAGACTCTTGCAACATTTTGGAGCTTCCTAAATGACTTGCATGCGGCAACGCCTCCAGCTCAAACTCACAGAGTAAGGTCATTGACCACAGCACCTGAACGCAGCAACAAGCAGAGAGGAATGAAATACCTCCGCTCAGTCATCAATGGAGGTTTTTTCTCTGTAGAGGCTGTGATCTCAGTTTCCTTCAGTCATGCATGTGCTGTCTCCGGGCGTTTGACATTTCAAGCTACAGCAGCATCTGATAAAGCTGCAGCTGTCTGTCTGAGTGGGTGGCTGTCACTCCTTTGGCATTGACAAGTGCAAGAGTTTGGTATGTGTTGGTTAGGAGTAATGCTTCCTTGATCGCTGATGTGGGGGTTTGCAGTATTTTCCCTTTGGTTTTGTTGCCTGGGAGTTCACAGCGCTCCTGCTTTCTTCAGTCAGTGCTTTAAACTTTCAAAGCTGTTTCCTAAATTCTGTTCCTTGACAAAGATGCCAATATTTTAGCTTATACTTTCTGCTCAGGCTTGCCAATAGCGATCTATTTTAATGGTGCCACACCTCAGTGTGGTATTAGAAACAGCAGAACACAAAGCAAAAGTGATTGGATGATCTAAGATACGGACGGGGGCGTGGTGAAAAGAAAGACCGTCAGTTCTCAACAGATTTCACTATTATTTAGTTTTGTGAGAAACTCAATAATGGCGTTAGTGGCGCAGGAGTTAGGGAGTTTGTCCTGCAATTGCCGGGTTGCCGGTTTGATCCCCCACTCCGTCCGTCTCAGTCATTGTGTCCTTGGGTTAGCGTTTCACCCTGCCTGCTGCCGGTAGTCAGACGTGCCTGTTGGCACCAGGCCCATATTGGGACAATGTGGTATACCTCAAACCCCCCCCCCCCTTTACCCGTGCTGTCCTCCGGTCAAAAACATCAGACATAATCAAAGGGATTTCTGTAATGTAATTTACTATTTACTAACTTACACAACTACATGTAGGCATATGAGCAGTAAGCAATATTCAAATATCTCATTTTAAAATGTTGAAATCAAAAAAATCTTGATTTATTTATCATCTATTATTATTGTGACATCAGTGTTCACAAAACGAATAATGGATGGTCTTTCAACAATTTCAAGTAAATAATATAACAATTTATGAAAAATATATTTTTAAAGCATGTGTCATGTGGTGCCCCCCCATGGTTGGTGCCCCTGGGCACTGGCCCACTGGCCCTTATGGATAATCCGGCCCTGGTTGGCACTGATGTATGGTAGCTACTAACTGCTGTAGCCCACCACCGTCAGGGTGTGAATGGGTGAATGACTGTAGTGTAAAGCACTTTGGGGTTGTCGGACTAGTTAAAGCGCCATACAAGTACAAGCCATTTATTATTTAAAATGCTAGAACGTAAAAAATAAACATATAATTGAAAAGTTGTTTGAAAATGTCCCAATTATAATCAATAAATTAATAAATATCTTAATGTAATAATGACATATATTGGAAAATAAAAAAATTGTCAAACATACTAAGAATTGTTTTACATACGTATACATACGTATAATTTCTGAATTTTATTTTATTTGTCAAAGGTTCCTGCACTGTAGTAAATTAGGAAATAGTTTGAATCGAACTGGACCCTAACATTAGGATTGGTTTGCCTGCACAGCAAAGTAACTTCGGTTCAGTTATTCTCACTAGAACATCAGCAGCCCTGCTCAGTAACTCGTATGGGTAATTCGGACAGACTAATTAACAATTACTTAATTAATGTTACTTCAATAGATAGGCACTAAGTACGTACGCCTATTTCCTACCCGCCACATATTTAAATAGCTATGCCCTTGAATTATCTCTGTCTTTATTTATAACAAATGAATGACACCCGTAAGCGATGTCAGTGATTAATGAACGGCCTTCATACAAACACTAGACGTTGAGTACTTTTTTCTACAATGAATGTCAACAGCTAGGTTCTATAACCTTTTTCATAGATAGATAGATAGATAGATAGATAGATAGATCGATTTTGTAATTATTAAAGTAATTAAAAGATTTTTTATCTACAGAAGTATTAATCCAGTTCAGAAAATCATCACTGAATTGCGGAGTGTTTCTAAAACTTTGTTTTTAAGTTGTCTCAGCTAGTTACGGACAGTGAGCTCCATTTCCATAGTCATGACCCTGTGGTGTTTAGACCTTATGTGACTAGCAGCAGCCACGGTCTCAAAACCTCATCCATCCTCTGGTCGATTGCTGACCAGCCACTAAGTGCTGTGAATTAGCTGCTAGATTACTACAGCAGAGGGAGATTGTCATGTCTGTGCGGTGATGCATGAAGTGCTTCTCTGGAGAATAATTGATCAAGTGATGAAGAGAAACGTGACAGCAGAAAGAAAGAATGATGGAATAAAGGAAGGTGCTCATACCTTTGGATCGTTCGGGTCAAAGCTCTTTCTGTAGATGTAAGAGAAAAGAGGTAAGGTAAGAAATTGCTTTATTGCCACACAATGGGGAAATTGGGGCGTGACATTGGCAGAGTTTCACACAATTAAAAGTAATGGAAAAAAAAACAAGCTAATCTAATATAAAGTTAGTTCAAAAGCAAAAGAGGATGAGCGTTATCAGAAACGGCAAAAATGTGAAAAACATGGTTGATCATCAAGTGCAATGAAGACATTTTCATGATTCACTCTATGTTTGCTTTCTATGGATCAGGCATTACTTGACCAGGACATTTTGATTCATAGCTCAGAGCTGGGACCTTGTATCATCCTTCGTTTTCACCTGTAAGTCTTATTGACTTATTCACAGTCGTTTCCTGCTCCCTGCCATAAATCTCGGCGTACCTGTGATAGTTATCCTCCTGCTGCTTCACTGCCCATCCACCATTCCAGCGCACTGAACTGCTCATTCCCGTTTGTGTCGACACCATGCCCAGCCTGGGGTGAATTACTCACTCAGCTGCTTCAGGTTACTAGCGGCTCTACAGAAACGAACCTTCAGCCTCAAAATATAGAGAATGCTCGATCCATTTTGACTTATTTGTATTGTGCTGGAATATTGCTCTGCTTTGGCTACTCTCAAGAACCAGATAGGAGCGAAAATGACAGGACTCAGTGGAATGACTTCCATGTTCATTAGACCCAACTCGAAACATTTAGAATTACAAATCAACGCTAACATTAAACTAATTAATAGGATATCTGGGGTTTCTAATTTGTAAACCTTTTTTCTAACTAGTAAAGAGAAGACCAAAACTCTTCTATCTTTAGACGACTCCAGTTTTTAGAATGGTCAAATTGGATCATGGCAACTCAGTTCCAAAAACCTTCAAATGTTCAGCATATTTTCATGAGGCTGTTGTTCACATTGAAGGAAAATGGAGGTAGCATCGCCAAGTCTTCTTGGGCAAGAAAAGTGCTTAAGATGGACTATAGCTTTGAACTGTTTTTGTTTAATATCAGAACCTCTGTCAGAAATGCTTCACGTATTCTGTTCCCAGACCATGTTTCCCACAGGAAGATCACTGGTGGCGCACTGCCTCCTACCTCCATTTCCTGGGTTGATATACCTCAAACAACCACCCAATGTGAATACGATAAAGTTTTAAAAGTTCATCAAATACTGTTGGAAAGTTTATTTTAAAACAGTATAAGTCGGGTTTGATGTCCCCCCCTTTTGGGCTATAGCCATTAGCCTCAGCCTATAGGGCCAATTAATGCCAAGAGGGTTATATACTCTGGTTAAGATATTACCTGATAATAACCTTAAAAGACAACCTCCCTTCAAAAGCTCTGAATCTTGGGACATCTAAAAGAAGCCAAAATGCCCTCTTAAAAATAAGTTTTAGCAGTTTATGTAAATGCTATTTTTTTAACCATTAGACCTTCATTACATTTGCATATTTACACTGAAGCCAGTGATTATTTGTGCAGAAAATAAAAGTATGAAGTTAAGCACTACCAGTGGTCTTCCAGTCTGAACCATGTGGAGAACAGACCAAGCAAAGCGTTTCCAGTCAGAGTAGCTACTTAACAGAAAACCAGGGCAGCCTAAAAGCCGTCAAATAGTGTTCACTGTAAACAGTTTTGCTTTTTATATCAGAGAGTAGCCAATTCTGCAGTAAACTCGTTGGTGTGGCACTGCCTCCTTTCTCAATTTCCTGCATAGATTATCACAAGCTTCTGTCTGTATAACCGGCAAATCTAAAAGTTAGAATGATTTAAAGGCTTTTAAAGCAGCATTTGCACAACCTGCCATGATGTTTTGGAGATCGGAGCTGTTTCAGGATGGCAAAGGTCCTCTATGTTCTCAGGCCTCTGTTAGACCAAACATGTAAAGGGTTTCTGTTCATGGTGACTAGCTAACAAAATAGTATGGCTGTTACAAAAATGGAGCTCATTTAAACACTTATAGCTACTTTACTTTCATATCAGACAGTAACTCACACCAGAAACGTGTTCGCTTCTCAGTCGGTGTTCCAGTCAGGCAGCAGAGCGCCGCCTCATAAATCTATTTCCAATTGAAAATAATGATTGACGTGGCAATAAATAACAGCCTGATGCAAATATGCCAAAAGTTTATTGGTTCATAAAATGCAATTCGCAGGAATGACTATGATGTTTTTAAGTTTGCTTTTTTAAGATGTCAGAATGTCCGTTCTGGTTTAGCCTTCCTTGGATTAGCCATCAGCTTCAGCCTTCATCTAATCCAGGTTTCAATTAGGAAACCGAGAGAGTTATCCAGACCCACCTGTCCCTTTAAAGCAGGTCTGTCTCGTAAATGAGAACTGGTGTCTCAAAGACACTCCCTGGATAACCATAAAGCAAAACACCTTTGTGCATCACATCTTTTCTCCTAACTAAAGAGCCACTCTGGTTTGTTGTTGTTTTTTTTTTAGTATTCTATCAGCTGATCTGTTCAGTTGAATAACCATTTCTTTCCTCTGAAAAACAAAAACCAGAAACAGATCAGCCGGATATTCAAGAACAAGCTGCCAAGAGAAAAAAAAACAGCCGTCAATGTTTTCTTCCTCCGTGTCTCTCGCTGGCATGTTTGGTGTGACAGCCGCAGTAATTCACACAAACACATGCCGACAATGTGTGCTACGGTTGTGCAACACTCACGCTTTACACACAAAGGCCCGGCTACCCTCCCTCTCTCTCTCTCTGATTGCTTCCTTCTCCTCCTCAACCTGCCGACGCCCTTCATCTGAAAACCACCTGTCAGGTCAGACTAGTCTCCCCTGCGCTTTCAGATGAACGGGCGACAATTAAAGCCCTTTAGGAAGAGAAGATATGAATCACCCGTGATGCATACCGCCCCAAACAGAAACTTCTTGGTCTCAATTTAATGGTTTATCTTTCTTGCTGACGCTGTTTTAATTCCTGTAATTCCTGCTACACAACGAGGCAGCAAAAGCATTTAGCTAACAGCTCTAATTATTATTCTTTTTCATCAAACAAGAGAAAGCCAGAGTTGACGTAACAAGAACAGATTGAAACTGAAGTCTCGTTTTTTTTGTCCTCTCACCTGCATTGGGTGCAGAGGGCGAGGAGAGTGATGCTTAGGATGAGGAAGGCGACCAAAAAGATGATGCCCACTTCTGGGGACGAAACCCAGCCCGCAACGCCATCCATGCCTACTGGAGCCATGTTGTCCCAAAACGCTCTGTCGGGGATATAAATTCAACAGATCACACGTTACAATTCATCCTAGTTCATTTATGTAGTTCAAATTCCCAACACCTGTCTGTTGGCAGGGCACAGGTCCAATCCTTAGCTAAACATCTGGACAAATGTAATCAAAGCGTTCCGGTTTACACCACTGCAATACGATAAACAGGAGATACAACTATGTACGGTTCAATTAATTTAAAAATATTATGCAAAGGCAGCAAGAAGTGCTCCCCATCCACCACAAACAAAACTGCATGTACATTTCAGATAGAAATCTGACATAGGGAAAGGCAAAACTTTGCAGTTTTAAAAGGAAAACAACAAGAAAATGCCCAAACCTACAAAAAAACAGAGAGAGGGAAACCCAGTCCAGAGGGTCTGACTTACATTCTTTGCAGCTCGGCTCTGATGAAACTCCCGTGAAGCTCTCTCACCAACTGGCTGTCAGTCACGCTGCTGCCTCTGCTTTAAGGGCCTCGCAGCTCTCAGGCAGGTGAGGGAGGGACTCTGATCGCTGGCATCCTGTCTGCTGTGAAGGAGGTGCTGACAGAGGCCCGCCATTGTCTGCTTTATCACATCTCAATTGCCTCCGCAGCCAAACGCCTTGGTAGCTGTCATGCTGGGGGGCCCCCGAGGAACGCAGGAATGTACTTTTTTCAAAATGTGTAACTAGTAAAACACCTGGCACTGTAACAGGTTCATCAATGGAATGTTTAAGCTGACTAAAAGTCAAGCGTTTGTATAAAATACCTGCGAGGTGACCCTGCTGTGGACGCTGACCCACGTGTACTCTGTTATTGATCAATGGATACGCGTACTTAGCGCATATGAGCACTGGCAAACATAAACGCACGCCAACAACAACACACCCTAGCAGCAGAAAAGGAGACTGGGTTGCTTTCTTCAATGGACTCTCTGAGGTTATTCTTACAAATAAAAAGGACACCGTGGTCCATTTAAATTGCCATCAAAAAGCTAATTTATTTCAGTCATTTAATATAGATTCATTAAGGACAAAGTGATGTGAAACGTGTGAAATACAAAGTGAGGTATTTCACACGTTTGTTTCTGATCGTTTTGATTATGGCTCATAGATTAAAAAAAATTCAAATTATCTGAAAAAAACTGTTTTTAAATTCAGTTTTTCAGATAATTAGAATATTACAAAAGTCCAATAAAAAATGTTTTTTAATTGAGGAATGTTAAATTATATCCATGTTATAGGGAGGACTGACGACCACAGTTACTGACTCCTTCGGCAAGGTGAGGAAACTGGTCCTACCTGAACCCCATAGGGAATCTATGATGTGTTGTCAAGAGGAAGAGGAGAGACACCAGAACCAACAACGCAGATGAGCCGAAGGCTGCTTTCAAAACAACCTGGGCTTCCTGAACACCTCAGCACAAGCCTGTGGTTCTGCTGAGCACATGCCATGTCGCATTGATGCAGTAATTGATGAAAAAGGAGCTAAGTGCTGAGTACATATATTGTTGAGTACACAAATCTACTCATCAGCAGATCCTTTCTGTATTAAACTGCTTTTTTTATCAGTCTCATTACACTAAATTCTATGAAGCCAAATTTGAAATTTTCATTATCTGTGAGCCACATTCAGTAGAACACCTGAAATTCACGTAGCTTTGATGACACTCTAATTTATTAAGATGCAGCTATAAAGGAAGATTTATGACAATATAGGTTTAAATCATGTTATTGCATGCCTTACATAAATAAATCTCTTTGTTGTAAAAGGATTCGTCTAAATGTTCAGTATAAATTTGTCCCAGTTGTCGTTTCTCCGCCACTCTGTCGGAGCTCTGGCCGCTGAAATTATTCTCACAAGGCAGAAATTACAGATAAAAAGGGGCATCTTTGTTCCGTTGCAGAGACGGCTCAGGGCGGGACGGCGGGTGGAACCCGGGTCTAATTGGATTACTGCGGCCGCGCTCTCAGCGCTGTCCCCCAAAGCTGAGCCACTGAAGGCATCCGAGAGCGTGTTGGTGTTGCTTAATAACAGCGAGGAAGGAGATCAGGCCCTGTAATGTCTAAGTGCTGAGATTAGGGAGAACCGTCTGCGCAGAAATGTGACAAGAATCTCTCGACAGTGTTTGTTTGTGGGTGTAGCAGGTGACATACCAGTGAAGGATTCAAGCCACTCCTGCACAAATATGCCAGGACTGTGGCCCTTCTCTACTATTTTCTTACTACATGTAATTAGCAGGAAATGATGTCACCGGGATGCTATTTGCATGACAATTCTGCTGAGTTTCCATTCAACTTAGGACTGAACTACAAAACCAGTGAAGGAAAAGATCAGTCACTTTTAATGGTTTTGAATTCTCGATCAGTTTATATATTTACTGCAAAAAGTTGAAAATCGAATGTTCTTAGTAAATCTTTCTATCTAGTATATGACGGCAGCAAAGGTCCAGAGGAAACTCCTTGGGACCATGGGTGGTGCAGCGTTACTAAAACTACTAAGAGCTTTAAACCAGACCAGGACTTTATGTGAAGCCACGTGTGACCAGCGTTAAAAAGAGAAACTTGACCTGGTGCCATGAAGTTTGAGCAAGTCCAAAGCTTAGATACATCTTAAGTGAGC
This sequence comes from Fundulus heteroclitus, assembly GCF_011125445.2. NCBI lineage: Eukaryota > Metazoa > Chordata > Actinopteri > Cyprinodontiformes > Fundulidae > Fundulus > Fundulus heteroclitus. The sequence continues at coordinate 23,999,481 of NC_046375.1, forward strand.
GCCAACATCATTGCCAGCAGGTACCAACCTTGAGAGTTTCACTGCCTCCTCCCCATCTTGTTGAACAGCAGACAGACCAACAGACTGACACACTGGATCAGATAAAAATGGTTTTATCTGATGATGTTTTAATCCCTTTTCTGGTCAAAGAAGCAGTCACCTAAGTAGGACAAGCCTTTTTTTTTTAATCAAGAAGGTCTGACTCTAGGTGGTGTAGTGCATACAAACAGCTCAATATTGATCTTTAACACACACCTTTTACTGCTCCCTTATATAAGCTTAAAAACTCCTCCGCTCGACTCTTACGCGGCGGTGGCGTCCTGTTTCTGCGTTACAAAAAGGTTTTTTTATGATCTCACTGAGCTGGTATAACCAAAAGTGGCTCGTTTACGTGCCTGCCAATTTTGTCCTCGGTTTTCTGTGCATCCCTCGTTCTGCTGTTTTATAAGACGCTTTAGATAAAAGAAACTATGTGGAGCTAGAACGTTTTTTTCTTATTGGATGTTTCATGCGATCTGCCTCTGTGTTAATAGACAAGCCTGTGTTGTCCTGAAAGTTTTTTTTTTTTTTTTTTTTTTTGGAAAGTGCCTTGAGATGACGTGTAGTGAATGACCTCTTTGTAAATAAGCTTGATAAATAGGAAGGGAATTGAAACTGAACTGAATTGAAAGCTGTCCACTCTCAGAGCTGTGAGTAGATGCTGACTCAGAGAAAGAAACCCTATGTAAACCTTTAGGTTTAGAGCCCTCTAGTGGTCAAATTGAGTTAATACCATTTAACCAGTTTCAACACAAGGCACTTAACACAATCTGTGCCCTCATTTACCCATCCACACATGCATTCATACAGCATTTGTAGTGAGGGTACACAGTTAGCTGTTAACTATTATACACCATGGTCATAGAGGACAAATGTTAATATGGTATTTAATATACACCACTCAAAAAATAAAGGGAAAGCTAAAATAACACATCCTAGATCAGAGTGAATGAAATATTCTTGTTTAATACTTTACATAGTTGAATGTGCTGACAAACAAAGATAATTAATGGAAATCAAATGTATTAACCCATGGAGGTCTGGATCTAGAGCCACACTCAAAATTAAAGAAGATTCCAAGCTGTTATAGATGCATAGGGGGGGGGGGGGGGGGGGGGGCAGAAATAAAGAATAAAATAAACAAATAAATCAGAAATAAAGAATAAAATAAACAAATGGAATGCTATGAAAGATGGCCACATTATGGTTTGGGATGCTTTGTCTTAGCGGGGACTTTCATGTTCAATAAATACATAAATAACAGGTACAACTGTGCAGTGTTTGTCTTCACTATGCATCTACGATGTACAAAGTAGCACAGATAAGAAAAGTCACTGAGAGACAAAGGTGTGTCCACGTGTTTGACTAAGTGCATGATAAGTTTGCTTTAAAATATAGTCTGTATATTGATACACACACTCATCTTTTCACCGTTATATTTTCAAATATAAACTTCAGCTGCATCGCCTCAACCTGGCCTAACGTTCTGCTGAAACCAGAGGCGACACGAACTTTACCTGAACCGTGTTTGTGACCGCAAAGGAAGCCTGGTGGGCGCTCTGCCACAGCGGGGGACATGGAGGAAAAAATCCTTTCGGACATTCTCTCCGCTATCCCCAAAGCCTGATTTGTGGACTCAGGAATCCCGCTAACAAATACCTTCTGTTTATTTAACCCGACAGAGGAAAATCGGATTACTGCAGAGCGCACACGTTTCCGCTGCGCTGTTGCAGGGTTTTTTCGGCCTCTGCAGGAATACATCACTGATTTATACTTTATATCTCAAGTAACAAAACATTTAATAATAAAATTCTCTACATAATTGTAGCCGTTGGTCAAAACGTCCTTTACTTTGTAAAAAAACAAAAAAAAACATAAACCCGACACTCATTGGTCAGATTTAAAAATACAACCAGCAGGTAGTTTGGAATAACAAAAAGTAGTAGAACTACTACACAACTTTAAGTGAATATTGAATGTCGCACAATAACACATTAAGCCAGTGCAAAGTTTTAAACATAAAACAACGGCTTAAAAAGGAGCCGTAGTCACATTTAGCACATGTGCCTTCCCAGGTAAATGGTAGGTACAACACTGACAAAGCTGAATGGCGTCCTTCAATCTGCCGTCATGCTGACAGATAGATCGCTTCTTCAGAAGGAGCTCTGAGACGGGGCTTCTCTGAAACCTGCCAGAATGAACTCCACATACTTGGTACTAAAGGTGTGTCTTCTGCGTCAGGATGTTTTCAAGACAAAAAGTCTCACCTTGCAAAGAACCGGTAAAACCACACAGAAACACAACTACAGGCTGACTGGGTTACAAGGATCGGCTTCTGTTTAATAACTGTACCTGGGTGCTCAGAGCTCAGGATGTGAAGTTCATGTAACAGGATAGTAGAGTAAGATCTGTGCTTGCCTTGTCATTTTACTGCTTACCTGTTACACACGCTGAGAGAATTTGTGACCAGGTTAAACGTTTCTGCTCACAAATTTCTTGTAAGTTGGGCTGATCGGGCATTTCACCCGCTTGAAGTCTGATATGCCAACAAGCCCTCATTCAGTCCGTGTTTGGGATGAATGAACCCCTTTGTTCACCTAAACCCCAGATTCTGCTTTGTCCACTCTGCTGAACACAATAACCCCGATTTGCTCATTCACTCTGTGCTCTCCTCTGTGTGCTGCCTCAGAGGGCAACCAGACTAATATATATATATATATATATATATATATATATATATCTATAGATAGATATAGATATATAGATAGATAGATAGACACACACACACACACACACACACACACACACACACACACACACGTTGGACAATGAAACTGAAACACCTCTCATTTTAGTGTGGGAGGTTTCATTACTAAATTGGAACAGCCTGGTGGCCAATCTTCATTAATTGCACATTGAACCAATAAGAGCAGAGTGTGAAGGTCCAATTAGCAGGGTAAGAGCACAGTTTTGCTCCTCAAAATATTGCAATGCTCACAACACTATGGGTGACATACCAGAGTTCAAAAGAGGACAAATTGTTGGAGCGCGTCTTGCTGGCGCATCTGTGACCCAGACAGCAAGTTTTTGTGATGTATCAAGAGCCACGGTATCCAGGGTAATGTCAGCATACCATCAAGAAGGACGAACCACATCCAACAGGATTAACTGTGGACGCAAGAGGAAGCTGTCTGAAAGGGATGTTCGGGTGCTAACCAGGATTGTATCCAAAAAACATAAAACCACGGCTCCCCAAATCAGGGCAGAATTAAATGTGCACCTCAACTCTCCTGTTTCCACCAAAACTGTCCGTCGGGAGCTCCACAGGGTCGATATCCACGGCCGGGCTGCTATAGCCAATCCTTTGGTCACTCGTGCCAATGCCAAACCTCGGTTTCAATGGTGCAAGGAGCGCAAATCTTGGGCTGTGGACAATATGAAACATGTATTGTTCTCTGATGAGTCCACCTTTACTGTTTTCCTCACATCTGGGAGAGTTACGGTGTGGAGAAGCCCCAAAGAAGCTTACCACCCAGACTGTTGCATGCCCAGAGTGAAGCATGGGGGTGGATCAGTGATGGTTTGGGCTGCCATATCATGGCATTCCCTTGGCCCCATACTTGTGCTAGATGGACGCGTCACTGCCAAGGACTACCGAACCATTCTGGAGGACCATGTGCATCCAATGGTTCAAACATTGATTCCTGAAGGAGGTGCCGTGTATCAGGATGAAAATGCAGCAATACACACAGCAAGACTGGTGAAAGATTGGTTTGATGAACATGAAAGTGAAGTTAAACATTTCCCATGGCCTGCACAGTCACCAGATCTAAATATTATTCAGCCACTTTGGGGTGTTTTGGAGGAGCGAGTCAAGAAAACATTTTCCTCCACCAGCATCACGTCATGACCTGGCCACCAATTTGAGGAGTGGGACTTTTGTCATTTTTTGCAGGACACCTCTTGGGGGCTTGCAACCCCCAAGAGGTGTCCTGCAACCCCTCGGGTGGTCCTGTTCCCCACTTTGGGAACACCTCTCAAAGTGGGGAACCTTCTTACTGTAAAAGGACCTCAAGCTCTCAGGGTTCTCCTACAGCAGTGGTTCCCAACCCTGGACCTCAGGGACCCCTGTCCTACCTGCTTTAGATGTCTCTATTCCAGCTCGCCTGATTGCATGATTAAGAGCTTCTGCTTCAGGTGGTGCAGAAGCTCTTAATCATCCATTTATTTAAGTCAGCGGTGTGGCAGCAGGGAGACACCTGCAGGACAGTGGTCCCTGGGGTCCAGGGTTGGCAACCACTTCTCTAGGAGAACCCTGAGAACTTGACGGTCATTTAAAGTATCTTTGCTGTTCCTATGACTGCGGTCTTCTGGACTCAGATCTCTGATGTTTCCATCCGTCACAGACATTTAGCAGACCATCAGGAGCACCAGCTAAATAGTTAATAGGAATTTTCAGATGACCCAACAACTGGACCAGCATTGGTTCTGTTAAAAATGGCTTTATTGTTTGAATAATAAAATTAATCACATTCTTCAGAGACACAGCCGCTTAAATACATAAATTAAGAAGGTTGATTTCAGTTGAGTATCCTAACAATTCCATTGGTTCTTTTTTGCGCACGCACATTGTCACTTGTCCTTATTTGCTCTCTGCAGTTCTTTGTCCATGTGCCTCATGGCGATGAGAGCGGTGAGAACGCAACACACACACAGAGCGGGGAAGGAGACGCAAGCCCACCACAGCTGCCTCTCTCCGAACACGTCCAGCACCGTGTCCCGCCGCCTGGCATAGTCCAGGAACAACGCCTCCAACTGGAACATGGTGCACAGGGACAGGAACACGTGGAAGACCTGGTGACCCTGGCCCACGAAGTCACAGCGACCTGGAAAAAAACGCTCCGGAACGGGGCAGGAGAAGAAGAAGGCGGCCAGAAGGAACGAGGCAACCTGCAGAGCGTGGAAGGGGAGGGAGGCCTCCTGCGTCCAGGAGGCGGAGAGCAGACGGTGGGCTATGGGGCTGATGTCCAGCACATAGGCAAGGCTGGTGGGGATCAGCTGGCAGATTTTACGCTGCGGCGGATATGGCCGCCTGTACCTGGCCTTGGCGAAGCAGCAGCCGGCGCAGGAGAGCCACCCGAAGAAGGCGGCCCCGGGCAGAAACAGCATCCCGACGACTTCCCTCCACCCCTGCTCAGACGAGTAGAAGTAATGGCCGAGCGAGCAGCCATACTGGTACACAGCCACGCCCACGTAGTCCAAAAAGAAGAAAAAGTAGTGCGCCCGCTCGGAGTGGGACTGCAGCAGGTGAGCCGCCGTGCTCAGGCACAGGTACGCGAGAGAGGACGCCATGAAGAGGGCGAGGGGCACGGAGGCCGCATCCAAGGCGTACCCCAGGGCATCCGCGTTGGCCCACCAGAGGAGCAGCAGCACCGGGGCGGCCAGCAAATGAGTCCACACGTTCAGCGACTCGTTGTGGCACTGGAAGAGGCTCAGGAGGTAGCAGCGCCAGTCCTGCTGGATGGGGCGGTACCCCGTCAGGATGTAGGGCTCTTGGAACAGGGCGGGGACCTGGGAGGCAGAGACGGTGGGGCGGGGCGACGGCAGGGAGGAAGGGAGGAGGTCCGAGAGGCGAGGGAGTCGGCCGAGCTGCTTGACACTCAGCGTCAGGGTGCTGATTCGCTGCAGAATGTCCGCCGACATAACTTCTGAGTGTTAGATTAACCCTGTGGGCGAACGACAAGAAATCAATACAAGACGTCTGAATGCTGCACACTGAAAAGTACATTGTTAAGAAAAAAGGGGCTAAATTGGTTTTAGATGGCACTGAGGAAAGCAGCTCTACAGAGAACTTTGAACTTACTAAAGCTTTAATGCAGGACAGAGCTCTCCCTGGCGTAATTAAACATTGCTCTATTCGGCAGGTTTTTGCCCTCAAATGCGAGTGCTTGGTGACAGTAGAGTGTGTTTGTTCATGTGAATTATGCACGGACACATGTCTGTTACACACAGTTGCTTCTGTGGGTACCTTGCATCAAAACGTGCACCTCTCTGACCTTACACCTAAAAAGCTGATTATGCAGAATCGTTTGTGAACCCCGGCTGCAACGCCAGAGCCTGCTGCAGGCAGGGAGTGAGTCCAGCAGTACAACAGAAACAAACTGGGAAATAAAGCTGCAGCTTGATCTAAGTTTTTCTCCCAGACCAACAGGGACAGATTAAATGAATGTTGTTTCATTTACATGACAATAGTGACATCTTTTTTTCTTTTTTTTTTAAAGAGAACCCAGTATTTGGTAAAGAGGAACACCAACTTTGCAAAGGTTTAAGGGTGGCCTCGATTATAAATGCAACCCTCACAGGAAAATTGTCAAACGTTTAGGCTCCTTAAGTGTTGTTGTTATTGTTTATTTTTGACAATTCTATTAAAAACACATTTTACCTGAGCAAAGAGAAGAGGAGGGAATTAAATACATTTATGTCTGGTACCTGTTCCAGGTTAAAAAGGTTTGATGATGCTAACTGACTACGGACTCACTGATCTTTATATTTATTTGGTTGTTGTTTAAAAAAAAAAGAAAAAAAAAAAAAGACTTTTCCCAAAAAGTGCTGCACGATCGATAACTTGCTCATGAGGGAACAAAGGACACGAATGGATTCGGTTTTACTCTGCGAACCGAACGTAGAACTAGATTCTGGTTGTAACAAAAGTCCTGTCCATATTCCAAATTCCTCCACTTGTCAAACAAAGACGAAGAGAGTCGCCTGCCTTGGTCCCTTGTGACCAGGGACCATGGTATGTGGTCAAACTCGCAACCACTGCCTCCTCCAATGACAGCTGCTGAAAGGAATTCCAACCACCTGTACTGAGGCTACCTGTGAAAAGAGCTGCTTCTTCCACTGGGTGTGCCATCACCCCTCCTTCTGTGTTGTTTGGCAACACAAATAAAGACAGTACATATCCGACCGTGAGCACTAACAAAAATCATAAAATATATGGTATATTAACAATTAAGGCGAGAATTCTGCTTTTAAAGGTGTTTTTTCAGACTTTAAAAGTTCCTCCCCCCCATGCATGTGGATTTTGCAGGCTGAACTCCTCTTAAAGATAATCAAATAAATCAATAAATGCACCTACTCATCTACAGAGGAGAAGGACTCTTTGTACGACACTTTGGTGGATGAAAACACGCCTTTCATCGCGGATGGCCTGTGTTAGAATAAAACAGGAGCGCTGAGAGGCAGGAGGGACGCCTTCTTACCTGCGGACGGTGCACCTGTCGCTCTCCTGGACTCTCGCCTCCCTTCAACAAGACGCGGGGAAGAGGCCTGCTAAAGCTGCCGTTTATCCAGCCCTGCGCGTCCAGGGGACTCCTTCATGTTGGGCTGAAGAAGAAAAAAGCCCAGCGGCTGACCTGAGCCGACGCGCCAGCCCCGCAGACAGAGCTGGAAGAGTGGGCGGGGTCTGACCAGGAACTGCCCGCAGGAAACTTTAAATCAGGACCCAGAACGGCTTCCAAGTTTACCTGAATTTTCTATAAAAGACATTGTTTTTGGAACTCTGAGAAAAGAAAAGATATTTGAAAGATTACTAAATGTAATAATTATCATGGGTAAGTTTTTCATTCACAAATGTCGTTTTCTTAAAATCAAACCATCTTTCCTCACTTTTCACAAGGAACTCTGCCATCTCTTCTTATCTCTGAAATTCATGGACAAAAAACAAGATGCAGAACTGTATAATATGGTGAACAGTTTGAGACTAATGGAAAACCCCTAATTATTATTAATATTTTTATTATTATTATTATTTTATTTATTTTTAATTTTTTTTTCTTTTTATTGTCTTTTCTCTGCAAGTGCGGAAGCAAGTTGGATCGGCTTCTTCAGGTTTTTCAGATTTGTGTACATCTGATGCCGACACTATGTTTGTCATATATGATGTTAATAATAATAAAAACAAACAAACAAACTCTTGTGCCTTGCACAAGTTAAGTTGATGTCTTGTATAAACTATTTTATTTCTCTTTTTTTGTAAGAATGCAAAGTGGAGATTCCTATTTGAACATGTAATTAATGTTCTGATCAATAAAGTTGATTAAAAAAACCTTTACAGATTCAAGAGCATTTAAAAAAAAGGTGAGAAAGGTTTCCTTTTTTTATTTTTTTATTTAAATGTCACTTATTTGAGTTGCTGTAACATTCAGGATGTGTAAAAACCTTCAAAATGCAGATCCTGGAGCTAAAATATCCGAAAATAAGGATTTTCTTTTTTAACATTTGCACGTTTGTCTCCATACATGCAACAAACCTCTGTTGATGGTGATATGTTTGTCGGATTTGTATGATGTGTCATTATAATTCTTAAAGGGAAATGCGCAGGGACATTTGTCTTCCTCTTCCACATGTTCCCTTTAAGCGTCAACACAGCGTTTCCTACTCTATGCCATCTTCTTATCCTATCCCTTGCATGCTCCTCTTGTACACCAGCTCAACTGTGCCTTGTTAAAAAAAAAAAAAATATCATGACCTTTTTTACTTTTTAGTCAGGTCCCAAACACAGAGTTCAGTGTATTTTAATGAGATTTTTATTTGATAGACCAACACAAAGCAGAGCGTGGTTGTGGAGTTTTGTGCACTTTTCCATTTAGCACAAACTCAGTCAGGCTGGATGGACAGCTTCTGGGAAGAGCAATTTTCAAGTTATCCTACAGATTCTCAGTTGGATAAAGGTCTAGACTTTTACTTGGCTTCTCTAACACAATAATTCCATTTTAGTTCTGGATGGTTGTTTAGGTTTGTTATCCTGCTGGAATGTGAACCTCTGGCTTAGCTTAGGTCTTTTGCAGCTTCTGGGTTTTCTCACAGGATTGCCCTGTAGCCCCATCCATCTACCATTCTCTTTCCAGTCTTCTGAAGCAGAACATCCCCCCAGCATGATGCTGCCACCACCATATTTTGCAGTGGGGTTGGTGTATTCTTGTGTATTCTTGTGCAGTGTTCATTTTTTACAATAAACATAACATCAAATATTTTTCGCCTAAAAAGTATATGTTAAAAGATGTTGCCATTATTTACACTGCAGTTATTCATTCTGCTGTGTGTGCATCCATCACTGTGGTTTGGATTATCCACAAAACAGAGCTGCTACAACAAACTACAACTACAACGATCAGGTCAACAGAGTGGACTGACCTGTCCAACCAGGACTTGCGGGGGTCTAGGGTCAGGGAAAAAGGGGGCAGCTAACAAGTCTGCAGACCCCCCAGGTCCTGGACAGAAAATGTTTAGATTATTTTTCCTTAACCGGGTCCGTCCTATAATTTTAAGAATTTCTACGCTAGAAGCACTCTCTGGTTGCATTCAAAGGTTTTCTGATTAACTTATCACACAATGTTGGCTTTTTATATTTTACTTCTGTGCTTTTTTATTTGTGAGTAAACAAAGAGCTTTTATATTTCCCATAACAAGAACACATGAGTAGCGGTGCCATATTGTGCACCTGCACAATTCGTCAAGAAAGCAATGTCTATAAAACACACAGATTTATATATATTTATATATATATATATATATATATATATATATATATATATATATATATATATATATATATATATATATATATATACACAGACAGACAGACAGATAGATAGATAGATAGATAGATAGATAGATAGATAGATAGATAGATAGATAGATAGATAGATAGATAGACACACACATACACAGTGATCTGTTTCTTTTCCTTTTCTGTTTCTACTTATATTTAAATTGTCTTTACATAGAGCAAATTAGAACCAAAGTTTTTTGTGTCAAACTGAGGGATTAAAGCTGATTCTAATGTTTCTTAAAAGGTTCTCAGTCTGAGGAGATTTGCTTTTACTAAAATAAAGCTATAATCCCCACGATTTTGGTGCCGTTGTTTTGCCCTCCAACTTGATGGGATCTTTTTGATTAGTTTTGTCCCAAGTGTTGAGTTTCAGTCACTGAAAACAGTTTATACCGCCACCTCCTGGACAAGAAGAGAAACGCACACTCCTCCCTTCGTTTCCGCAACGACCAACGGCCCCGCCTCTTCCGGCTGTTTTCGCGGCACTTCTTCGGGAGGGCGGAGTCAAGCGTCATCCCGGACATTCTATTGGACAGCTTTACGTCTCCCCGCCGACTATGCAAAACAGCGCCTTCCGTGTCAACCAATCGCGCGTCACGCTTTACTCGCTCGCGGGACGTAGTGGCGCGAAAACCTCTCAGTCGGCCGTGTTTTGTCGAGCCAGCAGCAGGGAGAGCAGCTCTAAGTGTTTACCGGCGTTTTAGAAGAAATCCATTTTATCAGGCGAAAATGGCTACCGACTCCGCAGACGACCTGGAGATGAGGGAGGCCCAGAGGGATTACCTGGACTTTCTGGACGACGATGTAAGTGTGGCTCTGGGTCCGGTTAAACACGCACGCCGTGCGGATACAGCGAGAAGGAAAGCATGTGGCTAGAACAAAGAAACTAATAACTAAATCTTGTCATGGCTTGGAAAAAAAAGACGCTTCTCGCTTAAAAGCAACACCAAATACTTGTGATCCGTCGTGAGTTGGTGTCAAAGTTAATGCGCATTGTTTAGCATATTCATGCAAGAACGTTTTTTTTTTTAAATATATTTTTCTGTATCCTGTTCACATCGCAGCAAGACCAGGGCATTTACCAAAGCAAAGTCCGGGATATGATCGGCGAGAATAAAGCCCGGCTCATCGTGAACATCAACGACCTGCGGAGGCGCAACGAGGCCCGGGCTGCCAAGTAAGACACAGCCAATCAGCTGCTCGTTACTCTGACACGCCGGTTCTGACCGCTGCTCACTGACACACCAAACACCCCGAACCTGTAGCGCCTCATCACGGCGGTGTTCAGAGGAAAGCTCATTCTTTTTTATAAAGACATATTCTGGGGAGGCTGCAGTTATTCATTACTCTCTACTGCCTCTTGTGGCCGAAGAAAACACGACAGCTTTTGCAAAGTTCCTAACACACATTAAACTTTGACACGTTTCCCTTCACAACCACAACCTTTGTTGTGTTTTATGTGAAGGACCGACACAAAGTGGTGCATTAGTTTGAAGTAAAGGGGGGAGTGTTTTACCAAATATGTGGTCTGAACTTGGATTCTGCCCCATTTACTCTGTTACCCTTTTACAACCCAGCCAGCTATGACCCAAAAACCTAAATGACAATAGACCTGTTCTCGGTCTCCCCTGGTTCTTTTATCCGATAATGTGGTGTTTCTATTGTAGACTTCTGTAGTAATAATAAAAAAACTCTTCAAACTGTAACTATATTTTACCATATTTACCCTAAAAGGCAGAGGAATGTTTACAGTTTCAGTACTGGAAAGTAGAACACTAATTAGAAAACTAGTCAAGGGACCTATGGTTACTCTTGAGGAGCTGCTTTGATGCACAGCTCAGGAGGGATAATCTCTTAAGTCAACTATTAGTGGGGCAGTCCTGTAGTTGTGGGACTGTGTGTGAAAACACCCTGAACCATGGAGAAGCACGGCGACGGCAGCGTCATGCTGATGGGATGGTTTATTACCAAAGGAACGAGCAAGCTGCTCAGAGCTGATGGGTGAGGCTAAATTAAGCTGCTGAAGACTTTGAACTAACAGTCTGAGCTACGTTAGAAAGGATCAATAGGTTTGCATGGCCTAGTCAAAGTCCAGACCTGAATCCACTTAGGAATCTGTGTCGGGACATGAAAATGCTTGTTGACAGATGATCTCCGTCCAGTCTGACTGAGCTCGACTTGTTTCACAAAGAAGACGAGTAAAAAGAATCCAAAATGAACCGCTTCTTTATTTTTGGTCTAAGAAACAAAGCTTCTGGTTGAAAACGGGACAAACCGGGAACGTTTTAGGTACCGCTGGTGGTTTTCACAATCCCCCCCCCTGTGCCTCAGGCTGATGAACAACGCCTTCGTGGAGCTGCTGGCCTTCCAGCGGGCTCTGAAGGACCTGGTCGCCACCATAGACCCCACCTACGCCAAGCAGCACGAGGACTTCTTCGTGGGCCTGGAGGGCAGCTTCGGCTCCAAGCACGTCTCGCCCCGGACCCTCACCTCCCGCCTGCTGGGCAGCATGGTGTGTGTGGAGGGCATCATCACCAAGTGTGAGTCTCTCCTCGGGCTTCTGTGTGTGTGTGATGGCGGCGGCGGGGGGGCGGAGCTTGTGTGTTGATTGTGTTGCGTCGCAGGTTCCCTGGTCCGGCCCAAGGTGGTGCGCAGCGTTCACTACTGTCCCACCACTAAGAAGACCATGGAGAGGAAGTACACGGACATGACCTCCCTGGACGCCTTCCCCTCCAGCGCCATTTACCCCACCAAGGTACGCACTCTGGGGTCAGGAAAAGGAGGGTGTGGGGGGGGCACCACGTGTGTTTCATCCTGAATATTCTGACAGGACGAGGAGAACAACCCCCTGGAGACGGAGTTCGGCCTGTCCATCTACAAGGACCACCAGACCATCACGGTGCAGGAGATGCCGGAGAAGGCCCCCGCCGGCCAGCTGCCGCGCTCCGTGGACATCATCCTGGACAACGACCTGGTGGACGTGGTCAAGCCCGGAGACAGGGTGCAGGTGATCGGCACGTACCGCTGCCTGCCCGGGAAGAAGGGAGGATTCACCTCCGGCACCTTCAGGTGGGGCGGCGAAGCATGGCGGTGGTGGCGTCATGCTGCGGGGACGCTGCTCTTCACCAGGGACGCTTTGATCTATGTTCTCTGCCCCCCTACAGGACCATCATGATCGCGTGCCACGTGAAGTCCATGAGCAAGGAGGTGTCGCACGCCATCTCTGCCGACGACGTGGCCAAGATCCGCAACTTCAGTCGCACCCGCTCCGTGGTAAGCCCCGAGGCCGTGACCGCTCCGCCGTGACCGCCGCCGATCAAAAGATGCTGAGTCAGCTGTCTCCCCCCTCTCAGAACGTGTTCGACCAGCTGGCCCGCTCGCTGGCTCCCAGCATCCACGGGCACGAATACATCAAGAAGGCCATCCTCTGCATGCTGCTGGGAGGGGTGGAGAAGGTGCTGGAGAACGGCACGCGCATCCGAGGAGACATCAACGTCCTGCTCATCGGTACCCGGCCCCCCGTTCTCCGTGGCTTTATCCCCACGGTTCCTGCGCAGTTTCCCAGAATCAAGTTTAAATCTTTCTTTTGAAGCTCTTCTAAAGCTCTCCTAACGTTTTGTGTCTTCCAGGCGACCCGTCGGTGGCCAAGTCCCAGCTGCTGCGCTACGTGCTCCACACGGCGCCCAGGGCCATCCCCACCACCGGGCGGGGCTCCTCCGGCGTGGGTCTGACGGCTGCCGTCACCACCGACCAGGAGACGGGTACCTTCCGCTTCCCTTTCCCCTAACCAGCCTTTCCTCTGCTTTTGGAACGTGGCAACAATGGGATGCTCTTCCCCCGGCAGGAGAGCGGCGCCTGGAGGCGGGCGCCATGGTGCTGGCCGACCGCGGCGTGGTCTGCATCGACGAGTTCGACAAGATGTCCGACATGGACCGCACGGCCATCCACGAGGTGATGGAGCAGGGCCGCGTCACCATCGCCAAGGCGGGCATCCACGCCCGGCTCAACGCCCGCTGCTCCGTGCTGGCGGCGGCCAATCCCGTCTACGGCAGGGTGAGTGCAGAGAAACGCGCGCCGTCCCCGCCGCCGTGGCGACGAACGCCGTCGCTCACCGTGTCCCGTCTCCCCCGCAGTACGACCAGTACAAGACCCCCATGGAGAACATCGGCCTGCAGGACTCGCTGCTGTCGCGTTTCGACCTGCTCTTCATCATGCTGGACCAGATGGACCCCGAGCAGGACCGGGAGATCTCTGACCACGTGCTGAGGATGCACCGCTACCGGGACCCCCGCGAGCAGGAGGGAGCAGGTACTGCAGGCCGCCTCCGGCTGCCCGACCACCGCTTTGATCACACCACCGCGTTCTGACGCTCCCTCTGTCCCGGCCCCCCCCCCCCTTAGCTATGGCTTTTGGCGGCTCGGTGGACGTGCTGGCCACAGATGACCCGGACGCCATGGCGGAGGATCAGGAGGAGCTGCAGATCTACGAGAAGCACAACAACCTGCTGCACGGGAGCAGGAAGAAGAAGTAAGGAGCAAGATTAAAAAAAAAAAAAAAAAAAAAAAAATGTGGAAGTGCAGAAGGTGCTCAAACAATGAGATGAATTCCTCTTTTTCTTGTTCCAGGGATAAGATCTTGAGTAAGGAGTTCATGAGGAAGTACATCCACATCGCCAAGATGATCACACCTGTGCTGACCGAGGAGGCGGCCAATCACATCGCAGAGGAGTACTCCAGGCTGAGGAGTCAGGAGCAGGTGGCGGCCGACATCGCCAGGGTGAGCGCTCCATGTCCGCCTGCAGACCCCAATGAGACCCCCCCCCCCCCCCCATCCAGACCTCTGACTCCTCCCCCTTCCCGTCCAGACCTCGCCGGTGACGGCCCGTACCCTGGAGACCCTGATCCGTCTGTCCACGGCGCACGCCAAGGCCCGCATGAACAAGTCCGTGGAGCTGGAGGACACGGAGGTCGCCGTGGAGCTGGTCCAGTTCGCCTACTTTAAAAAGGTTTGTCATCCGTTTGAGCGCCCTGACCGGAAACCCACCCCACGAGGAGTTCAGCAGCATCATCGCCGTTGTGCTCTTCCTGGTTCAGGTTCTGGAGAAGGAGAAGAAGCGCGCGAGGCAGGAGCCCGACTCTGGCTCGGAGGAAGAGGCCGACAAGGAGGCGCCTGCCAGCCAGCGCTCGCAGAGGACCAGGAAGAGGTAGCGGCTCTGAAGTTCCTACCAAACGTATCAAAGATTTTTAATTTTTAGGGTTAAAAAGCACAAATGATGTCTTTATTAGGATTTCTGGATCAACACCACTCCGTGTACAACTATGGAGTGGTGGAGAAATGATGCATGGGGTTTAACATTTTTTTTCCTCTAATAAACAAACTGAGTTCAACCCCCCCGGCGCCCCAAACTAAATCAGTGCCACCGCTCCAGTCACCTAACAAACTGCTGCTGTGTGATATTTGATGCAGCGGTGGCATTTTCCATCACTTCCTTCCCGCTTAGCAAACGGGTCTTACTTGCTGCTCAGAGAGAAACTCAGTAAAATATCAGAGGACTTAAAAAAATGCCAAAATGTTCAAAGGTTTCTGCTTCTGTTGCTCAGCTGGCAAATAAAACCTTTTTCTTGTGTCCTGCAGGGGGCGCCTTGGCTCCCAGGGCAGCGAGCCCTACAGCCCGTTTGACTTCAGCGAAGAGCAGGACGTCCCCGAGAGTAAGCGGCCGCGTCGCCGTCCCACAATGCAGTGGGACTCTCTGAATGACTGCTGACCTCCTTTCAGGGCGTGAGCCGGCTCTCTCTCTCTCTCCGCCTGGCTCATCGCTCCGCTTATTCTGGAGATGCATCTGACTTTACTCTGAAAACGCTAAGCACAGATTAACTCCATCCTTTAGGCTTTTAATTCACCTTTTCTCTGTTCTGAATGAAACGAGATGTAGGATCTGCCGTTTTTCGGCTTTTCTGTCTAGACCTCTGACCCTGAGTTTTTATCCCGTAGTTCACGCCGGCACCAGGAAGCCAGCCGCAGCGGCGCAGGAGCAGGAGGAGCCCATGGAGGCCGCTTCACAGGCCGAAGGCGCCGAGCTCTCCGCAGAGAGGTGACCGACCGATTTCTAAAGCCCGCCGGAGACTTCGCTCCGCGGCCGACTTGTCGCGAGCCAATCCGGTGTCTGCAAAGCCCAAAACGACTTCCCTCTGCTTTCTCCTTCCAGGCTGAAGGAGTTCAAGTCGTCCCTGTTCGCCGTCTTCCAGTCGGCGCACGCGCAGTCGGTGAAGATGACCAAGCTCATGGACGAGGTCAACAAGGAGCGTGAGAGCGGCTTCACCAGGGCGGAGGTGCGCGGCGCTCTGGCCCGCATGCAGGACGACAACCAGGTCATGGTGGCCGACGACATCGTCTTCCTCATCTGAGAGGAGGCGCCTTACCCATAACCGCCTGGAGGCTCCGAGGGAAGAAGCAGCGGAATACGGACGTCTCGTTTAGAAAAGGAGCGGCAGGTTGACTCCTCATGCTGTTTGTCGTTGCATCTTTAAAGGTTTTACCGACCTGGTTGTCGCCGGAGGTGTGTCCTGATCCCGCATCCGATGAAACGGACACAACGCGGGTTCTGCTTTTGTTATAAATCTGTAAATAGTTCCTGTTTGTTCAAATAAATGTTGCTGATATAAATAAGTGAAATAGAAGTAAGCGTGGTGGTGTGCCGACACTCATTTCCTCGGGGTTATGGGTGGACTACAACAGGATAGACCTTTATTGTCCCGCCGTGGAGAAATGCAGGCGTTTCAGCAGCGAGTATGGGGAAAAGGTTCACAACAGAACAAGGAAATTAAGACTGGCACACATTAAACTAAATCTACAACTAAGTAGGGGGATTTTTCGCTAATCTTTTTGTTTTTAGAAAATAGAAAAGGCCCATCTATTAAAAGGCAACCACAGAGATGGAAACGACTTATTGAGCTTGATGGTGCAGCGGTTTATATAAAGTCTAAAAGCTGGTGGGAGGAGAGATATGTGATGACATTATGTTTTGCATTCAGAATGCAGTAGTCTGCCCTGAGGGAGCTCTGCTGCTTCATGTGTGGGTGGGATTATCAAAGTTTGTCACACTTTACGGTCCAGCCGCTGCTCAGAGTACTGTACATGTTGGAGATGCTTAGACAAAGAAGAAAAGTGAAGAAAATAACCTCTTAGGCCTCCTAGGTTAGACCCTGCGTACGAGGAATTTAGGCAGGGACCTTTCACATGACATGACTGTTCAGAGAAAAT
This sequence comes from Fundulus heteroclitus, assembly GCF_011125445.2. Taxonomy (NCBI): domain Eukaryota; kingdom Metazoa; phylum Chordata; class Actinopteri; order Cyprinodontiformes; family Fundulidae; genus Fundulus; species Fundulus heteroclitus. The sequence continues at coordinate 24,016,393 of NC_046375.1, forward strand.
AAAGAATGACTTGAACAGTGACACGTGAGTGTATCAGTCACCAGAAAAGGCCGAATAATTATGCTCAGGTCAGAATAAGCTAGCTCAGACAGCGCTGCATTATAATCATTGTGTTTAAAACAAGCAACTGTACAAAAACTCACTACGAAGAGATGTGGAAATGTTTTAGAAAACACCCCTGAACATTTTTAACATTTTGTACAAACCTTAAATGCGAATGATAGCAAAAACAGTTATTAATGCATCATAAACATCAAACTCAAACATAGGACTCTGTGGGGAAAATGCAAATATGCGATGTGTACAACATAAATAATCAGTTACATTTTTCAGGTGAACATATGTAGACCGGATCTCTTCTCTCTGGACATTTTCCTTAATTTCCGTCAGGTGGGATGTGTTTATACGTCACAAATAATTGTGGGCTTCATTATAGCTCCTTAGCACCAGCACAGTGTTGTAACTTAGGCTCCATCCAAATTGAGTAAAGACTCTTCAGCCAAAGCAGAAGTGAGCCTTGATAAGTGCGGTCTGGGATAAAAAGAGAAGTGTTGTCTGAATAGTGCAGTCAGTATGGAAGGAGGTAGGAAAAGGAGCCTGTATGCTTCCTCTCGTAGCTAGTTTAGCAAGGAACCCCGCAACGTCCCTTATCGGTGCTAAGAAGCCTTCGTGTCATAACTTATAAGTTATAAGGACAGACCGCCTCACAGAAATTAATGAAAATGTTCGGACAGAAGCGATTGTGCACTTTGAAGTTCTTTTTCAGGAGGCTGTAGGCCCGGATTTGACTCCCATCTTCCACGTGTGTTTCCATCACGTAATGACGTTGGAGTTAAAGGTTGTCCGAAATCGGCACAGCTGTCTGAGGCTCCTTTCCTCTCCATGATAGAGTTCTTACTGTTGACCCGTGAAAGGTCAAGGAACAGGAGCTAAGACTTATTATTAAGGGTATTCAGAAGACCTAATTTACCATAATCTGTTTAGGGCAGACCCTGATACTAGAATGGTTGGGCCCAACTTCCAGCTCAGTGCTGGACTGTAGCTCTGTGGTCGTATCTCTCCTGGAACTTAAAGAGTTAAATACTCAGAGGACCACAAAACCCTGAGTCGGTGTTGAACAGCTAAAACCTTGGATAAGTAACACGGTGGAGAAAGCAGTGCTTTGAGTGGAAAAACATTTGTGCTTGTAGCTTACTTCCCTCAGTGTCATAAACATATGGGTAATAATTTTTACATAGATCTATCAATCTATAGATCAATAGTTTTAATGCACAGAGGTTACAAAGAACAAAAGAACAAAGCAAGTTCTAAATCAAATCCATATTAGTGTTATGAAGTTACTTAACATGGACATGAAAAATTAATACAATTATTTCACTAATTCTGGGACTTTTGAAGGTTGCACCGGAATGTTTTAGGAGCTTCATAGCAAAAAATGGGTGGTTACTTTTTTTTTTTTTTTTTTTTACTGTTTTGACTTTTTCAAATTATATTTTTCACACCAGTGAGCAAATGTGAAACTGTTTTGCTTTAGTTTCATGATCCATGTCATTTTTCCAGTGTCACATTGGGAATAAAATAAACATGCTCTTAGATATAAATAACTAGTAAACCGGTTTTGTTGTATTCACAAAAGTATGACTGGTATCTGGATGTGTAGATAGATATGGCTTTTAATTATTTTAATTTCTTAATTAAGGAAAAAAATTATCTTTTCTGTTTGAAGCCCTACTTTATTTGAAAGACATTTAAACACCAGTTCCCTCAAAATAGGAAATGTGGAATCATTAAATGCTTATCTAAACTTCTTCCCATGTGTTTAATGCATTTAGATATTGTTCCATTCATCATCTTAGTCAGCATTAACGCTGGGTTGCATTCTTTAATCGACACAAATCACTGTGTGGAGATGGAGACTGCAGGGAGTGTTTCATTTTGGTGAAAATTAGAGATAAAATGGTCATTAGCTCAGGGAAACTCTATCGTTTCCCGGAACGCCCGAACTATCTCATGGTTATACGTCTTCCTGCCTCAACACCTCTATTTACAGGAAGTGATTGAAACCCCCATCAAATCCAGATCAGAGCTCACTATGTGTGGGAAGAAGATCCCGTAACATGAGACGCCTTTATGCATGTTGGGAAATGACGCCACAGGTTTGCCGATCTGTTTTATACGGTAATTTTGTGAATTTAGGCGCTCACTGAGAATCTATCTGGTAACCTTTACTTCACTGACATGTTTTTGGTAGAAGCGGTACAAAGCAATCACTGCAGTATGTTGAAGATGCACAGTGAAACTTTCATTGTGTTAACATGCCTTTGATGAAGCTGAGGATATGACTGAGAATAGTTTCTGTAACGCCCAAAGTCTTTAAAATAATGTCTGCGCTATCAGTAAACATGAGACAGGCCTTGAGCTCATCACCCACATTTGACACAAATCAGTGTAAATAAAAAGTCTGGATGTGCTCCATATCACTTCAGCTAAGAGAAAATCTAGTCCTAAGTCCTTTCTGTGTGTTGGTGAGGCCGTGATTGTGATCCCATGATCTAACGAATGATTCTGTTACTGCTTTATTTGTACTATAGGCAAGACAAGTGTATTTATATGTCTTGTTATTCGGTTTTAACTTGACAGTGGTGGTCATTCCATTCTCATACTCAATCACTACTCCAAGGGTGTCTTTCCCAAAATGGCAACATGCGGGTGAAGATTCTCAGTGGGAAAAGTTCGGAGAGGCCATGGAGAAAGACTTCCGTACGGCTTCGAAGCGATTCTGGTCCACTATCCGGCGTCTCAGGAGGGGGAAGCAGTGCAGTACCAACACTGTTTATAGTGGGGGTGGTGTGCTGCTGACCTCGACTCGGGACGTCGTGCGTCGGTGGGCGGAATACTTCGAATACCTCCTTAATCCCACCAACACGTCTTCCATTGAGGAAGCAGAGCCTGAGGACTCTGGGTCGGGTTCTCCCATCTCTGGTGCTGAGGTTGCCGAGGTTGTTAAAAAGCTCCTCGGTGGCAAGGCCCCGGGGGTGGATGAGATTCGCCCTGAGTACCTTAAGGCTCTGGATGTTGTGGGGCTGTGTTGGTTAACGCGGCTCTGCAACATTGCGTGGACATCGGGGGCAGTTCCTCTGGATTGGCAGACTGGGGTGGTGGTCCCCCTATTTAAAAAGGGGGACCGGAGGGTGTGTTCTAACTACAGAGGAATCACACTCTTAAGCCTCCCTGGTAAGGTCTATTCAGGGGTTCTGGAAAGGAGGGTCCGTCGGATAGTCGAATCTCGGATTCAGGAAGAGCAGTGTGGTTTTCGTCCTGGCCGTGGAACACTGGACCAGCTCTATACCCTCAGCAGGATTCTTGAGGGGGCATGGGAGTTTGCCCAACCAGTCTACATGTGCTTTGTGGATCTGGAGAAGGCATTCGACCGTGTCTCCCGGGGGATCCTGTGGGGGGTACTCCGGGAGTATGGAGTACCGGACCCTTTAATAAGGGCTGTCAGGTCTCTGTACGACCGGTGTCAGAGTCTGGTCCGCATTGCCGGCAGTAAGTCGGACTCGTTTCTGGTGAGAGTTGGACTCCGCCAAGGTTGCCCTTTGTCACCAATTCTGTTCATAACTTTTATGGACAGAATTTCTAGGCGCAGCCAAGGTGTTGAGGGGATCCGTTTTGGTGGCCTTAGGATTGCGTCTCTGCTATTTGCGGATGACGTGGTCCTATTGGCTTCATCAGGGCGTGATCTACAGCTCTCACTGGAGCGGTTCGCAGCCAAGTGCGAAGCGGCCGGGATGAAGATCAGTGCCTCCAAATCCGAGACCATGGTCTTGAACCGGAAAAGGGTAGAGTGCCTTCTCCGGGTTGGGGAGGATGTCCTGCCCCTAGTGGAGGAGTTCAAGTATCTTGGGGTCTTGTTCACGAATGAGGGGAAGATGGAGCGGGAGATCGACAGGCGGATTGGTGCAGCGTCTGCTGTGAAGCGGGCGCTGTACCGATCCGTTGTGGTGAAGAGAGCGCTGAGCCAAAAGGCGAAGCTCTCGATTTACCGGTCGATCTACGTTCCTACCCTCATCTATGGTCACGAGCTTTGGGTCGTGACCGAAAGAACGAGATCCCGGATACAAGCGGCTGAAATGAGTTTTCTCCGTAGTGTGTCTGGGCTCTCCCTTAGAGATAGGGTGAGGAGCTCAGTCATCCAGGGAGGACTCAGAGTAGAGCCGCTGCTCCTCCACGTCGAGAGGAGCCAGTTGAGGTGGCTCGGGCATCTGGTCAGGATGCCTCCTGGACGCCTCCCTGGTGAGGTGTTCCGGGCACGTCTTACCAGGAGGAGGCCCAGGGGAAGACCCAGGACACGCTGGAGGGACTATGTCTCCCGGCTGGCCTGGGAACGCCTTGGGATTCCTCCTGAGGAGCTGGCCCAAGTGGCCGGGGAGAGGGACGTCTGGGCCTCCCTACTGAAGCTGCTACCCCCGCGACCCGACCCCGGATAAGCGGAAGAAGACGGACGGACAGACGGACGGATTCTCAGTCATCCAGGTCATTGACCATAACCTGGATGACTGAGAATCTTCACCAGCAGCTTAACAGAGATGTTCTTGTTTTTGTCAGGTACACAACTGGGGTGTTGTGTGGGAATAGCTCCACTTCTATTAAAGTGTGCTGAATCGTGTGTCCTTTGGGGGTTAGTCACCTCAATGCTATGTTAGAGCTGCGTGAAGTTGCGTGATGCCTTGCGCCCTTTTTTCTATGTCGTGTGTAATGACCGCTCAGTGGTGTTTTTCATTCTAATTGACCAGGGGCCTGATCTGACAACATTGTTTGCTTTGAGTGCAGATTTGAGGCAATGGTTTGGTTTTGCAGGAAGAGTCAGAGGTTTACTGAAAGTGTGAAAATTGGGTTTTGTGTTTACAGTTTGGAGAAATGGACGGATGGTTTCAAGAAACGTGTTTGGGCAATTGAGAAAAGCTGCATTCCTGGCATGAAGTACGAAGTTAAAATGTTTTGGATACACCACCACATCTGATGCTTTTCATTGCACTTGGTGATGTATGGCTTGGACGCAGCTGTTCGGCAATGGGAACCCTTTCCAATAAGCTCTCTATGCACTGTTCTTGAGCTAATCTGAAGACCACATTAAGTTTGAAGGTCTGCTGCTATTGCCTTTGCAGAAAGGTCCCAACCTGTTCCAGATCAGCAGATGCACAAAGAAGTTTCCCTCTATTTGTCCATTGTAGACCATCCTTGCCTCCTTTATATATGGATGGTTGTGTTTGGGCCAAGACCAGGTGTCAATATAATAGCAGAAAAAAAGGTTATTTGGTGGGTTTAGCTATCAGAGATTCTCAGTGGAGGATAAGGTAACACGGTTTCTCAGGCATTGCAGAGAAAACCTGTGGGGACATTGTGGGACGATAAAGGAATTTCATATCTTATCTTATAAAATGAAATCAATTCAAGTTTATTTGTATAGCACATTTCAGCAGCAAGGTGTCTCAAAGTGCTTTACATAATGAAAACATAAAAACATCATAAAGACAATGAAGCAGTAACAGTTTGTTAGATCAGGACCAAACATTCAGTCGTATCAAGTGAAAACATCAATACATATCAAATATGTTGGTCAATTGTCCCATTATTATGGACTGAAAACAGCTTTATTAGCAAAGGTTTTGTTCAGATGCTCTTCCTGACACAACCCTCTGCATTAATCCGGGCTTGGGACCGACCCAAAAAGGACACAGGACACTGTGGCCACCTTTGAGGCTGCATTAGTGTGTTGGTTAGCTAGTAATTATAAAAAGTACAAAATGTCATATAAAAGAATAAAACTAAATATAAAACCATTTGTTTTTCATTGTTATTTTTTTAGAGTTCTTTTTTTGTTTTTCTTGTTTTGTGTTTTCTAGATTTCCTTGTATTTGTTTTATTAACAGATTATGACATATATTTACATATTTACATGAGAACACACTTGGAGTCAGGAATGTGATCCAGTGCTTCTGATAGCCTGGAGGCCTGTTTGCCTACTGGCCTCTATAAGGAGGACGTCTCCTATTTTCATGGGAGCCTCCGTTTTTATGGTAGCCTGCATGTGGGTACAGGCCTGGGTTTGCTCTGAAGCCTCTGTTAGTATTCTGTCTCCTGTATTCATGATGGGGGTCTCTAACCTCATGAACAGCCCTGTTTCCCTGAGGCCCTGTTTGCCTGGGTGCCTCTGTTTGTTTGGAGACCTCAGTTTTCATGGAGGCTTTAGTTTGTGTGGCGGCCTCTGTTTGCGAGGAAACTTTAGGATGTTGGTTTTTCAAAGCAAGGTTCAACTCTACGGTCAGTTCTCCAACCTGACTCTTCAGAGATGTGATTGTTTCCTGCTGTTCTTTCAATCTGGAGGCTTCTTGATAGTTACTCCTCAGCTGATCCTCATATTTGGCTCTCAGCTGCTGTTCTGCTACCAAAGCCTCTGCTAGCCTCTCACTGTTCAAGGCATTTTTTTCCGCCTGCCTCCTAAAAAACTGAAGCTCATTCAGAACGCTCTCATGGACCGTAACTTTGGGAATGGGTTTGGTTGTTTTTTATTTTACTGAGTAGAATAAACCTTTTATTTTTCTAAAGGTCTCATCTTTTTAATATTTTAGTTATACAATTAAATCCCAGAGTTTATAGATGAAGGTAAACATTATGCAACATTGTGTTCATGTATCTTATTACATGAAGTGCGCATGCCCGATGTGCTCATTGAAGTCTGGCTAGGTACATGACAACCGCTAGGTGGCAGAAGAGACACAGTTCTGATCCAAAGGTCCAGAGTTCAGCCCACAGTCCAGCAAATAAATAACTTGTAAAATAAATATTTATAGCTATTTCAAATAGTTGAAATAAAACTGCAAATTCATACAATATATAAATAAAAATACTTTTCCTTAGTAAAATAAATGTGCCAGTAATTCATGAAATACATTGTTAAATAATTTAATGAAGATATTATTTTAAACTGAATTAATTACATATTAAAAGTGTAAGGTGCATATGTATAATCCTATATTTGTTTAAGTAATTAAAGTCTTGCATTGCCTCCATTCTGTTGATGTGCAGTTAGGATTGCTCTATTATTAATCATAATACTAATTAATAATGATTAAACATGACCATAGATGAAACTATATTATCAGACCAAAAAGGGATGATACCAGCCTAAGCTTTCAAACAGTAATCACCTTGCACATAATAAACACAAACAACCATTCTTTATATATGTGTAAATGATGGTTTTATGGCTAATTGAAGTGTTTGTGTTACAGGATGTCAGACAGGAGAGGCTAAGCTGACCAAAGGCTTTGACCTGCGGCGTGATTCAACACAGTGGGACTGAAATACAAAGCCAATAGATCGTGGTGCATCAGGGAGCTCGCTGCAGGCTGCACTAATAATAATAATAATAATAATAATAATAATAATAATAATAATAATAATAATAATAAAATGTATTTATAGGCACCTTTCTTGACGGTCAAGGTCACCTTACGTCAAACACATTAACGCACCATGTTGCAGTTGGGTGACACCACGGTGAAGAGTGAACTATCCTCTGCAGTCACCGCTGTGGAGAGTTCACTCTCCCCAGCAGCAACAGGAAAATCATGCTGCTGACAGCGGTTTGGCTCAAGTGCCTTGAGATGCCATGTTTTGTGAATTGGCGGTATATAAATAACATTTAACTGAATTGAATAAAAGAGAGTTAAATAAGGCAAGCCCTAACAAGAAACAATCAAAGTCAAGACGGATGAAAATCAAAAGTTCTACACCATCGGATAGCGACACCTTCTAAGATGATAGATGTGATTTTGCTCCAGGGGTAACGTCATAGATTTTGATATTTTTTTTCTATCCCCATCCAGACATGTACTTCTCAACAACTTTATCCCTGACTTGTTTATACTTGTAAGTACATCCATGTCAAGTTCAGTACCAAATCTGTCTCCGACTAGAACTGATCTAGACAAACTGTTTCAGTTCAGCCGCTTTATCAAGTCCTACAACCCCAAAGCGTTTACACTACAGTCATTGACCCATTCACACACACATTCACACCCTGATGGTGGTGAGCTATGTTAGTAGCCACAGCTGCCCTGGGGCAGGCTGACAGAGGCGAGGCTGCCATACATCAGCACCACCGGGCCCTCTGTCCACCGCCAGCAGGCAATGCGGGTGAAGTGTCTTGCCCAAGGACACAACGACAGAGATGGTAAGAGCAGAGAATCGAACCAGCAACCAGTCAATTACAGGATGACCTCCCTAACTCTTGCGCCATACTTGCCCTAATAAACTCCAAAAGCTTAGAGCAGATCATTCAGCAGTTAAGTTCCTCCTCCTGCTGCCTTGATGTTCTACCCACAGTTTTCTTTAAGAAAGTTTTACCTGTCATAGCGTCTGATTTGACTCAGATAATAAACACGTCCCTTCTGTCAGGTGTCTTCCCCCAGTCCCTAAAAACAGCAATTATCAAACCACTGCTGAAAAAGAACAATTGAGACAAACTTCTACTCCAGAGCTACAGGCCCATCTCAAACCTCCCCTTTATCAGTAAGATCATTGAAAAAGCTGTGTTTCAACAATTAAACACCTTCTTAACAACGACCAGCCGATTTGACGGTTTCCAGTCTGGCTTCCGTGCTCACCACAGTACAGAGACCGCCCTTATCAAGGTGTTTAATGACATCCATATAAATACAGACTGTGGAAGAACCACTGTGCTGGTTCTATTGGACCTCAGTGCAGCATTTGATACTGTTGATCACTCCATTCTGTTAGAACGCCTGGAGAACTGGGTCGGCCTCTGTGGTACAGCTCTCCACTGGTTTAAATCCTACTTAAAGGACAGGGACTTTTTTGTATCAGTAGGTAACTTTACATCAGAGATGACAAAAATCACATGTGGGGTTCCCCAAGGGTCCATCCTGGGTCCCCTCCTTTTCAATATCTACATGCTCCCTCTTGCTCAGATAATAAAAAAACAACATCAGCTATCATAACTATGCAGACGACACAAAGCTCTACATCACCATGTCACCAGGTGACTATGAACCCATTCAAGCGCTGAGTAAATGCTTGGAAGAAATAAATGCATGGTAGTGCCAACATTTTCTTCAACTTAATAAAACCAAAACTGAAGGAATCATTTTTTACTCCAACAGTGTTTTTACAGGTCTGCCAAAAAAGTCGATGAGTTAGCTGCAGCTCATACCGAACGTTGCTGCCTCACTAGGACTAAGAAAGTAGAGCATATCAACCCAATTTAATAAAGTTTTTACACTGGCTCTCTGTGCCTCAGAGAATAGACTCTACTCTTGTTAGTCTATAAATCACTGAATGGCGATGGACTTGAATACATCACAGACTGTGTATCAACCCTCCTGGGGCCCGTTCTTCGTACGTCGCTAACTCAGTTAACTGGATTTGATTGTTGACGATTTGGCATGATCTTGGATTGCTCGCAAGCAGGCTTATTTCATGTAAACAGGATTAGACTGCAGCTGTCGTAGCCATGTCCATTTTTACGACAGCAACCTGTTGCGGAAGGTGCAAGAATAATTTGCAGAGCTTCTCGACTTAATCGCGTATTGCGCAATAGAGAGGATCCTTTAGCGCAGCGCGACAGTGTAATTGTAGAGAGATTTTTCTTGGTGGCTGTTATAAACAGACAAACACATCATTTAACAGCGGCTTTTAAAGAGGAAAAGTGGTGTTAGAACCATAAATAGAAAATATTTAAGTTATTTGATGATGGCTTTGCTTTTTATTTTTTTCATATTCAGTAAGAAGATTTGTTCAGGCTATTTTATTGTGAAGTTTAGTTTTACTTTGAAAGGCTTGCTTCCTGTCGAGCCGTATATTGTATTAGAAAAAACTATGGATGGATTATCTAGACACGGAGCAATACAGTTTTACCGTGTAAACTGTGGATGACTTGGAAAAGGAAGAACTTCATTTTTTATAGATAAATCATTTTTTTGTTAAAATTTCCAGTTTGCATGTGTCCTTTACTTCCAATGTCTAAGAAATGACACCGATATTGGATCTGTTGCCATAACAAGTGCCTTTTTAAAATAAAGTATAATAATTAAAGGCTACCATTTTGTATAATATTCTTGTATTTCACTTTTACTTGTTCCCATCTTCTAGTGGGTCCTGTGGAGGCTCTGATATAAAAGATCAAAGTAAACATTAAATTATTAAAATGCAAAAAGTGATAGAAACATCTACCATGGACAGTATTTACACATTAATTTGTCTGCTACTTTTTGCCAGCTCTCACTTCTGGCTTTAGCAGACTTTGAGGTGTTACCTGTCCTTTTAATTAATGACTCAAATTTGGCATAACCTTCCATTAAAAGTTAGTGTTTTGCTTGGGAGAAAAACTGTGGGCGTTCTTTGGCCATGCTGAACAGCCAATAGCAGCGCTGCTGATCATTGTTTCTACTATCGATACATTTCCCCTTTTAAACAAACGCATGAACGCGCAGTTATCTCAGATAACTTAATCCAGCGATACTAATCATAAACAACAGTTGTGTTTGAAGAACCCAATTAGCCGGATCATGATTAGCCGGATGAAATCATCTTGGATGTCTCATTTGATCTCAGATGTTTTAAGCAACGTACGAAGAACGGGCCCCTGACCACTAAGGTCGTCTGGCTCCAGCCTACTCTCCATACCTAGAACCAAACTCAGAGAAGCAGTACTTAGTGTTTATGCTCCACTTATCTTATAATTTCCCAGAGGACTATAAAAGGGCTGAAATCCTGAGTTCCTTTAAATCAAGGATAACGTTCAGCGTTGCCTTTAAATGTTGATGTTGAAGGTTATAGTCCAACTTGTCTTCTACTGTATCTGACCTGCTGCTACTATTCCAATGCAATGTGCTGGGCTCTGTAATGCTTCCCTTTCTCTGTTTTTTGTTTTGTTTTGTTTATGTACAACACTTTCAATCATCTTGTTACTGAAAACTGCTTTATAAATAAACTTTCTTTGCCTTGTTTGGAGAGCTCCTTGGTCTTCATGGTGGGATCCTCTTGCTTAGTGGTGCTGCAGCATCTGGGGCCCTTCCTACTGACAGGTAGCGTAACACTTAGATTGGACACAGGTGGACTTCATTTCACTAATTATGAAAGTAATCAGTTGTTCTAGAACTTTTTAGGAGCTTCGTTTCAAAGGTGCCAGATGCATTTTAATTTTTTTCATGTTTTGACTTTGAAAATTATTTTTTATAAATTTGTACTCATTTCACTTCATTAATCTATTTTGTGCAAATCCATCACATAAAATGAGATCTAAAAACATTTACATTACTGGGTTGAATTAAACAAGATAGATAGAAAGCTGGGGGGTGGGGTGAATACTTTTGCAAGGCACTGTGCATTGAAGTCTGTGGTTGACAAAATGTGAAGAATGTCCATGGGTATGAATGGTCATGAAAACCTGGTGAGAAAACCTGTACCAAATCTCACACCAATGAGTGATGGTTAAATAATGTTATCTTACCTTTATGAGTGATATATTTTATTCAATGTTAAACTGGGATTAAAAAAAATCTTCTTAGATGTAAAACATTAGTTAATCGGCTTTGTTGAACTCCCAAAGTAAGGGTATGATTGATGATGATTGAAAAAAGGCTTTAAATCTGGTAACATTAAACATAAGTTAAAGTCAAAATAAGAAATGTTGAATCATTACAGTTTCCTAAATGTTTGTCCCAACTCATTCCTGTGTGTACTGCATTTAGATATAGTTCCATTCATCCTCTTAGTTAGCATTACCACTTGTGTTGTGCCGATGCCATTTTTTGGCACCGATACTGATACCCGATACCTGGCTGTGCAGTATCGGCCAATACTGGTATCGGTATCGGTGCAACACTAATTACCGCTGGTAATCATACTTTCAATGAAACAAATCACTGCGTGGAGTTGGAGACTGTGGAGGACCAATCCTGCCACAATTAAAAATATATACAGAAATAAATGAAGGACTTAATAATATAAAATTGCTTGAAAAAGTAGCTATTCATATAAATTTGTGTGCCATTAAATGTGCCAAAAAAATAAAAAGAGATATTTCTTCATCAAAAAATATATATTTTAACTTACACTTTTATTTTTACTTTTAATTTTGCTTTTATGCTGACTTATTTTTAACCCACTTGTTTTCTGTTATACATTTTTATTGAAGTTTTTATTATAGTCTTTGTGTATTTAAAGTGGGGTTTTTTTGTTCCGTATTTCCACCGTATTTCCACCGTATTTCCACCGTATTTTTATTGTTTCATATTTATTCACACCAACATTTTTAAAAAATGTTTTCATTTTTGTTTCATACTGATTTACGCCACAACATTTTTAAAGCATGTTTTTACTTCACCATAAATATTTCTTTTTATTTTATTTTAACATCCTTCTATTTCTGAAACATAGATTTACAGTTTTTATAGATTGCTTTGACACAGCAGTCAACTCAAAACCCAAATTTTTCAAAACAGTTAACACAGAGGCCTAAACAGTGGCAACAATGGTCAAAATTACACATTTTGTTTGCAAAAGGCTCCAACTCTGCCAAAACGTTTAAAATATGAACCAAAAGCAAATTTTGCCCTCAAACAACACAACCTGCACGCAAACATTTGAGCCCTTCCAATCATTCACTACACAAGGGGCAACAAAATACAAAACACCACACTCAATGTGAATCAGTGCAGCATTGCTGGTCATTGTAGCCAAAGACTGTACGCAGCTTACATGTCAGTGTCATTTGTACAGGGTTTATACAGGAATGAGTGACCCTAATTTAATGCTTTTTAATGCTCGTAGAAATATTTTTAATGTCATTCACAAGTATATATATATATATATATATATATATATATATATATATATATATATATATATATATATATATATAAATGTTTAGCCCCTCAATTTTAAAATGGACGGTGATTGTAAACTTGACAGTCAAAAAGGGACCTCAGTTAAGTGTAAGGAACAAAGCAAAGGTAAAACCTGCTCTTTCAAGGCAAAAATATGGAAACACTACTCCAAGCCTTCATTTTATCATGGGTGAGTTAGTGTAATTCTCGTTATTTCTGAATTGGTTAGTCCTCACTCAAATGTCTGCAGCTGGTTCAAATGCTGCTGCACACCTTTTAATAGAAAAACATAAAATAAAGCACATTACCCCATCCTGCCCTCCCTTCACTGGTTGCCTGTTTATCTTAGAGTTCAGTTTAAAGAACTTCTGTTTGTTTTTAAGGATTTAAACAGCTTACTATTATTATTGTTGTTGTTTTAAACTGTTGAGTCTTTACCCAAGTCATTTTATTAGATGTTATTTTGTTTTACCTCATGTTAAAGTGCTCTTTACGTAAATAATGATGATGATTATGATCACAAAAAACTTTTGCATCATCACCCAGAAGCTGGAAAGAAAAGAGACAAAAAGATTTTTCATACCTCACTTAGTAACTCAATGAATTATTTTAAACTAAATATTTAAGGCTAAAATATTAAATTGTTTATTGGTTGTTGTTTTTTCTTCAATCCCACCGTTATGTTTTGTAACTTCTGCCAAAAGCTGCAGCATTTTGATTTACAGTAATCCATCTGAATGCAGTATTTGCAAGCCATACTCTGATTGGATGGAAAGAAACCTGTCTGTGATTGGCTGGTGAGGTGGACAGTTTTTGAAGTCGCCAGCACAGAGACAGAGTCGAGCGAATGGAGAAACCATAGACATTATATATTGTGTCTATGGGAAAAATAGCCGAGCGGGTGCACACCTGGTGTTGAGCGTGGAAGTAGCAGGTCACAGCAGACACGAAACCGAGCGCGAGCGAACATAGTGGATTGAGAAGAGTTTATCAGTTTTGAGCGTGCGCGTGATGTTTAAACGCTGAATACCTGCCTCACTGCGCGCTCAAACAAAAGACACAAATATCGCTCCAGAAGTGGGTATACGTATTTCTGACTGAAAAATAAGTGGCTATACGCCGTATACCCGCCTACACCCTGGACTACACCACTGCCTGTCCGAGTTCATGTGAGATCATGAAGCATTGACACCCATTGTGCAGCTTAATTTTTTTTTACAAACACGGCAAAATCCTTCGTCATCCTTACCGTTGACAGGCTGCAGTCACGTCCCAAATTCCTCGTTTTCCATCCACTTTTGTTGAAATTTGCATTTTCCCATTCTCTAAATCTTTCTTCGCCTCAAGCTTCTTTCCCGAACATTGTAAAAAGATACAGCTTTACGATCAACCGTAAATAGTACATAATACGTAATAATACATCTCTATCTATTCCTATAGAGGAATTCTTCAGTACATGGAGATGGAAGGTATATGATCACCGCCCCTATGAGCAGATGCCCTAGCTCAATGCAATGACTGCTGCTGCCCAAGATGTAGATACAGAGGCATGCCAAGGATGGATCAGGCATGGAAGAAGATTTTTCCCTAGGTGCATTGCAAGGGAAAATATTGAGTGTGACGTAGATGAGGCCATGTGGCCTATTCGTCAGGACAGAATGGACTAGAAGGAACAAACAGCCCTAGTATTTTCTGTTGGAATCTTTCATTTTTTGGAATATTTCATTTGTTTATCTGGAAAAAAAAGAATGAAGAATCAATAAAATTTGCATCACAACATATTTGCTTCTGGATCCATTTTTTGCAAAAAGGCAAATTTGATTACAAATGACACTGCCATGTAAGCTGCGTACAGTCTTTGGCTACAATGAACCAGCAATGCTGCACTGATTCACATTGAGTGTGGTGTTTTGAATTTTGTTGCCCCTTGTGTAACGAATGATCGGAATGGCTCAAACATTTGTGTGCAAGTTGTGTTGTTTGAGGGTAAAATGTGCTTTTGGATCATATGTTACTGTAAATGTTTTGGCAGAGTTGGAGCCTGTTGCAAACAAAATTTGCAATTTTGACCATTGGTGCCACTGTTGAGGCCTCTGCGTTAAATGTTTTGAAAAATTTGGGTTTTGAGTTGACTGCTGCGTCAAAGCAACCAATAAAAACTGTAATGACTTTTAATGCTAATTAAGGCCTTCATTTTAAAAGATTTCTTTTAATGACTTTTACAGTAATGCCCTGCGGAATCCCTGTTGTAGTCAAATTTGCCTTCTTGAAATGGAAAAAATGGATCCAGAATCAGATATGCTGTGATCCAAATTTTATTGATTATTCATTCTTTTTTTTTCAGATTGTGGCTGCAGATGAAATATTCCAACAGAAGATACTAGAGCTGTCTGTCTCTTCTAGTCTCTTCTTTCTTGCCGAATAGGCCACGTGGCCTCATCTTCATCACACTCAATATTTTCCCTTGCGATGTACCTAGGGAAAAATCTTCATGCATGTCTGATCCATCCTTGACATGCCTCTGCATCTACATCCTGTGCAGCAGCAGTCATTGCATTGAGCAAGGGCATC